>NC_051194.1:20470555-20773333 GCF_015220075.1 Falco rusticolus
TTAATAGAACCTTTCAAATAACTACAGGTTCCAAAAGGCATACTAACTGTTCGTCACACACGGCTTTCAACAATAATATTTAATAGAAGATCAAAAAGGTACTACATGCGCAAGTACGAAACAAGATAAGGATTCATAAATATTACAAACTAGTAACCAGCCGTACAAAGTTATGCACGGGGTGGTTGACGTTCTGCTTACAGAAAACCTAACGTTACGAAAACGCATGTGCTGTCGGTAAGATACATGACCCTGCTAATAACGCGAAGTACTGTTTCATATTAATGCAATATATCCGTTCAGAAGAGCTGCTACTAAAAGGAAAACTGTTATTCTACATGTCGGGGGACAGACTGAGAAACGACCTGGCCCAGACTAAGGACAATATAGCCACAGCAGCCTCCCACACCACGGTGAGGCGGAAAAAATACTCCCACGTCCACCTCCCGGGACCAAGAGGAACGACCACGCAGCGCGATGCTAAATGAAACTTTGCCTCACTCCTAACCAAACCTCCCCACGCAGTATAAGAAGACGGGAGAGAAAGGGCAGAGAAGCAGCAGAGAGATGCGTAGCGAAACCTGTCCGGCCAGAGGCACTCACCGGGGGCGCGGCGGGGTCGTCGCCGAGCAGCGGCGCGGGCTCGTCGGGCGGCGGCCGGGCCGGGAGGGTGTCGCAGCAGCTGCCGGCCGACAAGCGGAGCTGGCTCTTGCGCGAGTCGGCGGTGAGCGACACCTCGTGCGAGTAGGAGTGCAGGAAGGCGCGGACGCCGTCGATGCCCACGAAGTGCGAGGCCGGGACGCCGCGCGCGGCGCCGCTGCCCGCCGCCAGCAGCTGCGAGCGGCGCCAGCGCCGCAGGCGCAGCGCCAGCAGCAGCAGCAGGAAGGCGAGGAAGAGGCAGGACACGGCCGCCACGGCCACCACCAGCCAGCGCGTCAGGCTGCCGGCCGGCTCGCCCGGCGCCGCCGCCGCGCTGCCCAGCTCCGAGAGCAGCTCGGCCACGCTCTCGGCCAGCACCACGGTCAGCGTGGCCGTGGCCGACAGCGCCGGCCGCCCGTGGTCCTTCACCACCACCACCAGGCTCTGCCGCGCCGCGTCGCGGGCCAGCGGGAAGCGCGCCGTGCGCACCTCGCCGCTGTGCAGCCCCACGCGGAACAGCCCCGGCTCCGTCGCCTTGGCCAGCTCGTACGACAGCCACGCGTTCTGCCCCGCGTCCGCGTCCACCGCCACCACCTTGGCCACCAGCGCCCCGGGCTCCGCCGAGCGCGGCGCCAGCTCCACGCCCGCCCAGCCCGCGCCCGGCGCCGCCGGCGGGTACAGCACCTGCGGCGCGTTGTCGTTCTCGTCCACGATCACGAGCCGCACCGACACGTTGCTGCTCAGCGCCGGCGCGCCGCCGTCCTCCGCCCGCACCCACAGCCCCACCTCGCGCACCTCCTCGTAGTCGAAGGAGCGCAGCGCGTACAGCGCGCCCGTCTCCGCCTGCACCGACACGTAGGACGAGAGCGGCGCGCCGCGCACCCGCCCCTCCGACAGCCGGTACCGCACGCGCGCGTTCTGACCCCAGTCCGCGTCCGCCCGCCCGCACCGTCAGCACCAGCGCGCCCGCCGCGTTGTTCTCGGGCAGCCGGGCGCTGTAGCGCGCCTCCGCGAACACCGGCGCGTTGTCGTTCACGTCCAGCACCCGCAGCGCCAGCACCGCGCCGCTCCACAGCGACGGCGACCCGCCGTCCGCCGCCCGCACCGTCACGTTGTACTCCGCCACCTCCTCCCGGTCCAGCTCCCTCGCCGTCACCACGCGGTAGTAGCCCTCAAACGACTTCTCCAGCCGGAACGGCAGCCCCTCGCCGATGCTGCACCGCACCTCGCCGTTCGCCCCCGAGTCCCGGTCCTGCACGTGCAGCAGGGCCACCACCGTCCCCGACGGCGCGTCCTCGGAGATCGCGCTCAGCGCCGACCGCACAGAAATCTCGGGCGCGTTGTCGTTCACGTCTGTCACGCTGATCGCGACTTTGGCCGTGTCGGAGAGACCTCCGCCGTCATATGCCTGAAGCTCCATTTGATGTGAGGACGTGTCCTCGAAGTCCACAGCCCCCTTAAGGGATATTTCCCCTGTCTCAGTGTCTAGGTAAAAAAGTTCTGACTCTCTGTCTGAAATTCTTTTAAAACTGTATTTCACGTGCCCGTTCAGCCCCTCGTCGGCGTCGGCGGCCGTGACGGTGATGAGGACGGAGCCCACGGGTACGTCCTCCGGCACACGCACCGTGTACTCGGCCTGGCTGAACTGGGGCGCGTTGTCGTTCGCGTCCAGCACGGCCACGCGGATCCGCGCCGTGCCCGTCCGTGCCGGCTCGCCGCCGTCGCTCGCCCTCAGCACCAGCTCGTGGAACGCCGCCTCCTCCCGGTCCAGCGCCTTGGCCAGCACCAGCTCGGGGCGCTGGTCCCCGCCGGGGCCCGCCTGCACGGCCAGCGAGAAGTGCTCGTCGCCGCTTAGCTCGTAGCTCTGCAGGGAATTCGCTCCCGCGTCCGGGTCGTGAGCCTCGGCCAAAGGAAACCGCGACCCCGGCGCTGTCATCTCGCTCATTCGAAGTTCTTTTTCTGCCTCTCGGAAGCTGGGCGCGTTGTCGTTAATGTCCGTGATCTCCACGTCGATGCCGTAAACCTTCATTTCCCCGTCCACTATCACCTCACACCGCAGCACGCATTTCTCTACCCGCCGGCAGAGCTGCTCTCTGTCTATCCTCTCCGCCGTCACCAAGTGTCCCGTCTTCCTGTGCAGGGCGAAATACTGCGCCTTTCCTTCGCAGACAAGGCGCACGCCGCGGTCGGGGAGCGCGGGCAGCTGCAGCGCCAGGTCCTTGGCCACGTCGGCCACGAACGAGCCCTTCGGCATCTCCTCGGGCACCGAGTAGCGCAGCTGCCCCCACGCCGCCTCCCACGCCGCCAGCAGGACGCACCAGAGCAGGGCTCGCTCCCGCCGGCCCCAGCGCCTCCCCGCCGCGCACATCCCTGCTGCGGCACCGCCGGCAGATCCCCGCCGCCTCACACCGACACGGGCACGGGCACGGCTCGCCGCTCCGGGCCCCTCCGCCTCGCTGCAGCGCGGTTCCGCACCGCGGGGACGCTCGCAGACCGCCCGGCCGCCGAGCCAGCCAGCGAGCGAGAGAGCGAGCGAGCCGGGCGGCAGCGGGCGGGGCTGCGGGCAGCGCTCCGGCCTTCCTCTCGCTCCTCCTCGGTCAACAGCGGCGCCCGCAGCCTCCTCCCGGCACTGCAGGCACCGAGCGCTGCCGAGCGCGGCCCGCCCGGCCTCCCCACGGGCAGCTCGCCGGGACGCGGCACTCGCCGCGGAGGCAGCGGGTCCCGTCCAGCGGGGATCTCCGCCGTCGCCTTCTCTCCCGCCCGCCCCTGCCTGGCTCCCCGAGACCATCCCGGCCAGGGAGACAGAGCGCGCCTCCCGCGGCTCGCCTGATGCTACCGCACGGCAATGATGACTGCCTAACCGCCATGGATGCAGTGGATCGTTGCGGAAAAAGTAATTTTTCTCGTAATACGACGCTCAGACCAGTAGTCCAAAACCATAAACCCCTGCCCACCACCACCACTGGCTTCTGTAGCCGTCACGCTGAACGACCGGTACAAGGACAGCAAGAGCAAACAGGCTCTGCAACACAAAACACGACGTCCAGAGCGTCCCCCGGGAGCCAGAGGGATCAGGCTCATTCACCCAGCCGCCAGGAACACGCCCCAGATTAAACGCTCCGCCACCGCTGACGGTCATTAGGCGGTTAAAGGCTAAAGGGGGTGGCGGCCATCAACACAGAACCTCAGCGCCCCACCCCCGCCCAGCCAGACCCTGACGAGGGGGGCTGCTCGGGCACCTACACGGGCTCTGGGATTTCTCCCCGCAAGACACAGGATAGCTTATACACATTCACATTTATCCAAGACATTCGATAATTCGATACTGATAATTCTATAATCGGTTTCAACGACCGCGCAGCGGCTTTCATCTTCTCAAAAATCACGCTGTAAGAGCTTGATGCGTGGCAGGAAAACACTCGTCTAGTTCGTGAATCTTCCCGGCCGTGGGACACAACTTTGCCACTAAATGCTGTAGGAAGCGGCAGAAGACAAGGACGGCTGCAAACCCTAAGCCACGCGGACGATGCGAAAATGTGCAAATGCACTTTATTCGAGTGCGCAAATAGTGTCGTTTTGCATACCTCATTGTAGTCTTAGGTATGTTCTCAGGATGGGAAGACAGGCTCTGAAACACAACAAGAGGCGACTTTCTTTCGCTTTCTTTTTTGCCGTTCTACACCTGCACTTGTCTCAGACAGACAGACAGAAGAGGGCCAGTAAGGAGGAGGGAACTACCACCCAGGAAAAAGAGAGAAGAAATAATAGCGCACAGAACTCGGGAAAATCACGCCCTGATGAAATTTATCTGCCCCCCGAATGCAGCCGTTCCTGCAGACTTCTCCAGAAGATGGGAGGGCACCTGGCAGAAGGAGGAAACTGCTCACTGGCGGAGAACAAGCGCCGGGGTAACTGCCCCGGTCACGGCGCCACGCGCACCTTCCTGTGGGAAAGAGCATCAAGGGGCAGGCGGAGAGCCCGTGCGTGCCTCCGTTCCCTGGCGGGGACACGGCTCAGCGCTGCACCTGCACCGCCCCCGCGGGAAGCCCCGGGGAAGAGCGGTCGGCGGCTCGGAAAGGCTCGAGGGGAGGGGCGCGAGCGCGCGGGCTTACCGACCTGCGGTGCGTCGGCGTCCGCGGGCGGCTCTCCCGCGCCGGCGCTGCTGCTCGGGCTCGGCTTCCCGCAGGGCTCCCCGCCGAGCAGCTCCTCCGCGGGCAGGCTGGGCAGCGGCGGCGGCAGCCAAGCGCCCTCGGCGACGGCGCGGCCCGGCGCCACGCACAGGTTGTAGGAGTAGGGCAAGGTGCCCTCGCAGAAGTCGGCCGGGAAAGCGGCGCCGGCCACGGAGAAGCGCTGCGCGCCCAGGCAGCGCAGGACGGCGGGCGGCCCGGCGCCGCGCACCCGCGCCACCACGGCCAGCGCCACGCTCAGCAGGAACAGCGCGGACAGCAGCGCCAGCGCCAGCACCAGGTAGAACTGCAGCTCCGCCGGCGCGTCGGCGCCCGCCGCCCGCTCGCTCAGCTCCGGCAGCGCCTCCTGCAAGCTCTCGGCCAGCACCACGTGCAGCGTGGCCGTGGCCGACAGCGCCGGCTGCCCGTGGTCCTTCACCACGGCCACCAGCCGCTGCTTGGCCGCGTCCCTCTCCGACACGGCCCGCGCCGTGCGCACCTCGCCGCTGTGCAGCCCCACGCGGAACAGCGCCGGCTCCGGCGCCTGCACCAGCTCGTACGACAGCCACGCGTTGCGCCCCGCGTCCGCGTCCACCGCCACCACCTTGGCCACCAGGTACCCGGCCTCGGCCGAGCGCGGCACCACCTCGAACGGCCCCGCGCCCGCCGCCGCCTCCGCCCCCGCGCCCGCCGCCGCCGCCGGCCACAGCACGCGCGGCGCGTTGTCGTTGCGGTCCAGCACGAAGACGCGCACCGTCGCCGTGGAGCTCCGCGCCGGCGCCCCGCCGTCCTGCGCCCGCACCGCCACCGCGAACTCGCGGCACTGCTCGTAGTCGAAGGAGCGCTGCGCGTACACCGCGCCGCTCCGCGCCTCCACCGACACGTACGGCGCCGCGCCCGCGCTGCCGCCCGCCAGCCAGTAGCTCACGCGCCCGTTGGCGCCCGCGTCCGCGTCCCGCGCGCGCACGCGCAGCACCGGCGCGCCCGCCGCGTTGTTCTCCGCCACGTAGGCGCTGTAGGCGGCCTCCTCGAACACCGGCGCGTTGTCGTTCACGTCCGACACCTCCAGCACCAGCGCCGTGCGGCTGGACAGCGCCGGGCTGCCGCCGTCCCTGGCCACCACCGTCACCCGGTGCTCGGCCGCCTGCTCCCGGTCCAGCGCGCTCGCCGTCACCACCTTGTACGAGCCGCCCGACGACGCCACGATCGACAGCGGCGCCTCGCCCGACAGCTCGCACGACACCTGACCGTTCTCCCCGGAGTCCGCGTCGTTCACGTTCAGCAGGGCCACCACCGTGCCGGCCGGCGCGTCCTCGGGCACCGGGCTCGACACCGACAGCACCGTGATTTCGGGCGCGTTGTCGTTCTCGTCGGTGATCTCTAGCTGCACCCTGCAGTGCGCCGTCAGCCCGCCGCCGTCCCTCGCCTCCAGGCCGAAGCTGTATTTACTCCTCTCCTCGAAATCGAGGGGCCCCGCCGTCCTGACCTCGCCACTCTCGCTGTCCACACTGAACAACGCGCGGACGCCGTCGGGGACGTTGCCGAAGGAGTAGGAGACCCGCGCGTTGGAGCCCGCGTCCGCATCCGTGGCCCGCACCCGCAGCACCGGCGACCCCGGCGGCAGATTCTCCCGCACTCGCGCCTCATAGACGCTTTTACTGAACACGGGGGGGTTGTCGTTGGCGTCCGTCACGTTGACGCGAACCTGCACGGTCCCGGACCTGGCGGGGTCCCCGCCATCCACCGCCGTCAGCAGCAGCTCGAAGGAGCTCTGCTTCTCACGGTCCAACGCGCGCTCCAGCACTAACTCCGGCTGCTTGCTTCCATCCGGGCTCTCCTTGACGGCCAGGCTGAAGGACGGGTTGCTGCTGAGCTGGTAAGTCAGCTGCGAGTTGCTGCCCACGTCCGCGTCTCGGGCCATCTCCAGCGGAAAACGAGCGCCGGGAATAGTCAGCTCTATGATGTCGAGGTGGAGAGCAGCCTTGCTGAAGGCCGGTGCGTTGTCGTTGACGTCGTGGATGGCGACGTCGACGTGGAAGACGTTGAGCGGGTTCTGCACCAGCGCCTCGAAGCTGACGGCGCAGGACGGCGACTCGCCACACATCTGCTCCCGGTCCAGCCTCTCGCTCACGTACAGGTTCCCGTTCTCCCCGCTCACGCTGAAGTATCTCAGCTGCCTCTTAGCGGCAGACGCCACCCGCAGCTTGCGTGCCGGCAGCTCTGCCGGGCTCAGCCCCAGGTCCCGCGCCAGCGGCCCCACCAGCGAGCCTCTGCCCAGCTCCTCGGGGATGGCGTAGCGGATCCGCTCCGGCGCCGCCCGGCAGCACAAGCACAGCAGCACGGCGGGCAGCAGCGCTCGCTCGGCCGCTCGCCGCCGGCTCGGCCCCGGCCTGCCCGCCATTCTCGCCAGCGCTCGCCGCGCTCCTCCCTCCTGCCGCTGCCCTCCCTGCCTTGCAGCCCCGCTCAGCCACGAGCGCGGGGGCTGCCGGAGGGCAGCGATCTCGGCGCCGCCTCTCGCCGCTGCTGCCCGGCGCCGTGCGAGCCAGCAGCCCGTGGGGGCAGGACGCTGCGGCGGCTGCGGCTGCGGCTCCGGCTCCAGCGCCGCTCCGCGTCGGCCAACAGCGGCACCCGGAGGCGCCACGGTGTCACCGCAGCCGGCTGATGGCCGCGCTCCGCGGGGCGTGGCGGCTGCGCCGGCCCCGGGGGCGTTTAACGCTCAGGTACACTGCCAGGGGCTTTCGAGTCACCTCCCCCATCGCAGAGAGTGCTCAGCACCCGATACGCGCGGCAGAGCAGAACACAAAGGAACTCAGCCGCTCTTGGTGAAATCGGCGGCAACGAGAAGAGCAACACACAGATTGATAGCTGCGGAAGACTTCATTCTCCGTTCTGCTTTCCTTACCTAGAACGAGTACCATCAAGGAAAAATTCGTGCTGGAGTACTCAATAAGGCATCAGAAACAGAATGAAGCAAAATCCTCTGCAGTCCTGTCATGGTAGACTTACAACGTGTCTCTTTTGTTTTCTTATTAGTTTTTTCTTCTCCTTTTGTATATTTCCATTTGGGGGAAGAAAATTTAAACGGCCTCGTGTATAGCTCTGGTCTAAGAGAGCAGAATAACCCTTACTAGTTCCATTTTCATTCACAGGAGTTTCTGCTCTTGTATCTCCGAACTTGAGGAGCTGAGCAGGGGAAAGTGCAAAGCAATACCGAGTCTTTCATGAAACCAAAGAATGATTTGCATTGGAAGGGACCTTTCAAGTTCACCTAACCCATCCCTGTGCCATGGACAGGGACCTCCTTCACTAGGTCAGGTTGCTCAAAGCCCCATCTAACCTGACTATGAACCCTTCCAAGGATGGCACATCCACGCCTTCTCAGTGGCAACCTGTTCCACTGTCTGGCCACCCTCATCATAAAATGTTTCTTTCCGAATCATCAACACCAACCCTCTTCCAGTACAAAACCATTGCCTCTTGCCTTGTCACAACAGCCTGGATCATCAGATGTTCCAGCCCTTTGGCCATTTAGGTGGTCCTTCTCTGGACCTAATGTAACTGGTCCATGTCTGTTGTGACTGTGGGCCCCAGAGCTGAGCGTAGTCCTGCAGCTGGGGTCTCACGAAAGCAGAGTAGAGGGGAAGAACCACCTCACTTGGCCTGCTGGCCACACTACTTCTTCTGCAGCCCAGGATGTGAGTGGCTTTCTGGGCACCAAGCCCACATTGCCAGCTCACGTCCCATTCGTCACTGTCCTGGTTTCAGCTGGGATGGAGTTAACTTTCTTCTTAGTAGCGAGTACAGTGCTGTGTTCTGGCTGTGATGTGAGAACTATGTTGATAATGCACTGATGTTTTCAGTTGTTGCTGGGTATTTTTTATGCTACGTCAAGAATTTTTCAGTTTCTTGGGCCTTGCCAGCCAGAGTGCTGGAGGGGTGGGCACAAGAGAGTGGCAAGGGACACAGCCAGGTCAGATGACCTGAACCAGCCAAAGAGGTATTCCATCCCATGGGATGTCATGCTTGGTATATAAACTTGGAGGGGGAGGTGCGGGGGGAATCATTGCTCAGGGACTGGCTGGGCATTGGTCAGCGGATGTTGAGCAGTTGTACTGTGCATCACTTGCTTTCCTTTCTCCCTTTTCCTTTGGATTTTATTCTTTTACCCACCTTCTCATGATGACTGCTGTTATTAATATTATGATTATTATTATTACTGTAGTTCTTAACTTTTTAAATTCTGTTTAGAGTTATTAAATTTTTCTTATCTCAGTCCTTGAGTTTTACATTCCTTTCAGATTCTCCTCCCCAGTGGGGGGGAGCGAGCAAATGGCTTTACGGTTACCAGCTGGCGTAAACACACAACAGTCACACACCATAACATTCCTTTGGCCGCCGACGTGTCTTATACCCTTCTACAGCTGCTCACAGACAGCTCCCAGGATGCTCGTCAACAGCCCCTCACAAGTCGTGTGGCGTTCTTGGACCCTCCTCATTCTCCTGGGCTACTACAGCAGACTCTCTTTTAGCTTCTGCTTGCTTTTCCTCACAGGCAAAAGTCTGTCTTTGGTGTCTGAAGAAAGCACAGTTTCAAATGCAAAAGCACTCTGCAGAAAGGGGGGAAATGAACCACGACCTTCCAGGACACAAAGGCCTGAAAGACAGTGTCATTACAACTATGAAGAAACTCCACATCACAATGTTACAGGGGCAGACAGATGGGTAATGCAGTTTCACAGGGGAATTGGAGCCGTTCTTCCCATGCATCATGGTCCTACACCAACAGTTCCTGCGCAAACTGCTAGAGGACCGACATTCCCTTTCAGGACAGGGCAACCAGGACCACTGCCTGAATGGCACAGGCCTTGGCAAAAGGCACAAAATCAGACCGTTGCTCAGCCAGAACCATGCTGACCCACCGGTTTCCCTGGCTACAAGCCTCCCACTCATCCTCCTGGCTCTGCGCTCACAGCCTTCAGTTGCACCATGGACAGTAACCAGTGTTTTGGCCACGTGTCAGCCACAGGCTAAAGAGCATGTCATTTGGTGGCACCTTAGGGAAACAGAAGGGCATCAAAGTCTTTGCCTTGGCAGCTGTACACCCTCATGGTATGGATGGGAAGTGCTTTGCCAGCCCAACAACTAGAAGAGACCTTCAAATGTTGTAAGGGTCACCAGGCGCAATGAGGCCCAGACTTAGGCCTGGACAACCAACAAGGAAAGAACGAGACATCTGCTGCAGAGAACGAATCACAGCTTCACAGTTCAGCCCCTGCCAACCGCAGAAGCTACCCAAGAATGGTATCTAGTTGGTAATAAGCAAGTGAGTGGCTCACACCAAAGACCACAGCCACATTTCCTCAATGGAATGTCTTTGCAGAGTAGAAGAGGGAAAATGCATGGAACCACAGCTGCGGGCTCCCTGTAACAACTAGGACAAACTAAACTTTTACAGCAGTTATATGTTTCAGACATTTCAGATGTCAGGCATAGCAACCTTTTTCACCTGCCCGGTCTCTGGACAGGCAGAACTTTTCACCCTGCCCAAACATTACACAATGGGAAGGCTACATCTGCAGACAGACACCACTGAAAGAAAAGCTGCACGCCAACTTCTCCTTACTGAAGAACAAGGACCACAACACAGATGCACGCAAAGGGATTTCTCCGCGCATCACACTACTTAAGGGAAATACACAGCATTCTCAAGTCCATAAGTGATACGCAGCTCCGATAAAGACCCTGTCATCCAAGGATCACCTCAAAGATACACAATCCTACTACAGCACAGGGGCACCTTGGAAGATAGACGATTCCCAAACCATGACATAAAGTGCACGTCAATGCTCAATAACTGCCATGTACAGCACACATCACTCAAAAGGAAGAATAAATTGATGAATGCAGTGAAGCCTGGGAACTAACAAAACACTTGTGTTGCTTGTTACTCCAGTAACATTTTAAGGAAACAGAGCTATGATCGTCTTCCTCTTTACAGCAGTGATCATCAAGCCAGGTATGTGACAGTCAGAGAAATGTAGCAGATCTGATCTTGCACATATTATCAGAGGTGATAACCCACTTCCGGATCATCACACCGAGCAAGGCAAGAAATTAACCCCTGCTGAACTGAAGGGATCATAGCATTCTCTTCTCGAGCACTGCACTTAGGCTCAGGAACTAATTCAGGTATTAGCAGGTACATCACACTCAGGTGGCTCCTCCCAAAGCTCTTGTAATGGCCATTGCCATAAGCACATAATTAAGCCATTTGTTAAAAACACTGTGACAATGGGCGAACACACAGGAAGGACCTCCCAGGGCTCGCAGTGCAGTTGGAATAACATTCCTATGGCTAAACGACGTGTCTTATACCCATCTGCAGCCGCTCAAGGACAGCTCCCAGGATGCTCGTCAACAGCCCCTCACAAGTCGCGTGGTGTTCTTGGACCCTCCTAATGTGCCAGCACCTCTCACCAAAGGGCCAGTCCCCCAGGCCACTTCTCTGTGACATGCGCCATTATCACGCCTGGGAGCATTCCAAGAAGGGAGGCGTATTCTCTGCAAGGCTCTCAGCAGAGCCTGGGGGTGGATACCGAGCAAAGCAGGAGTCCCGAGCGCTCCCTCCAGACCATGCACCCCCACGCACCCCGGCGCCTGTCCTGCTGCGGTCGTGCCTACGCCTCCTCCCCTCGCCAGCCCCGCGAGAGAGCGCCAGGGACCCTCAGCGCCCCTGCCTGCCACCGCAGCCGGAGCGCCGGATGAGCCAGCCAGGCACGGGCCCCGCGGGAACGAGAGGCAGGAGCGCACCGAGGCCCTGTGCCCGCAGCTGCCGCGGCCTTGCCTGCGTGCGCAGAGGGAAGGCAAGGGGCAGCGAGAAACTCCAGAGCGGCAGGAAGGAAAGGCAGCCAAGCGCGGGCAGAGGCACTCACCGGGGGCGCGGCGGGGTCGTCGCCGAGCAGCGGCGCGGGCTCGTCGGGCGGCGGCCGGGCCGGGAGGGTGTCGCAGCAGCTGCCGGCCGACAAGCGGAGCTGGCTCTTGCGCGAGTCGGCGGTGAGCGACACCTCGTGCGAGTAGGAGTGCAGGAAGGCGCGGACGCCGTCGATGCCCACGAAGTGCGAGGCCGGGACGCCGCGCGCGGCGCCGCTGCCCGCCGCCAGCAGCTGCGAGCGGCGCCAGCGCCGCAGGCGCAGCGCCAGCAGCAGCAGCAGGAAGGCGAGGAAGAGGCAGGACACGGCCGCCACGGCCACCACCAGCCAGCGCGTCAGGCTGCCGGCCGGCTCGCCCGGCGCCGCCGCCGCGCTGCCCAGCTCCGAGAGCAGCTCGGCCACGCTCTCGGCCAGCACCACGGTCAGCGTGGCCGTGGCCGACAGCGCCGGCCGCCCGTGGTCCTTCACCACCACCACCAGGCTCTGCCGCGCCGCGTCGCGGGCCAGCGGGAAGCGCGCCGTGCGCACCTCGCCGCTGTGCAGCCCCACGCGGAACAGCCCCGGCTCCGTCGCCTTGGCCAGCTCGTACGACAGCCACGCGTTCTGCCCCGCGTCCGCGTCCACCGCCACCACCTTGGCCACCAGCGCCCCGGGCTCCGCCGAGCGCGGCGCCAGCTCCACGCCCGCCCAGCCCGCGCCCGGCGCCGCCGGCGGGTACAGCACCTGCGGCGCGTTGTCGTTCTCGTCCACGATCACGAGCCGCACCGACACGTTGCTGCTCAGCGCCGGCGCGCCGCCGTCCTCCGCCCGCACCCACAGCCCCACCTCGCGCACCTCCTCGTAGTCGAAGGAGCGCAGCGCGTACAGCGCGCCCGTCTCCGCCTGCACCGACACGTAGGACGAGAGCGGCGCGCCGCGCACCCGCCCCTCCGACAGCCGGTACCGCACGCGCGCGTTCTGACCCCAGTCCGCGTCCGCCGCCCGCACCGTCAGCACCAGCGCGCCCGCCGCGTTGTTCTCGGGCAGCCGGGCGCTGTAGCGCGCCTCCGCGAACACCGGCGCGTTGTCGTTCACGTCCAGCACCCGCAGCGCCAGCACCGCGCCGCTCCACAGCGACGGCGACCCGCCGTCCGCCGCCCGCACCGTCACGTTGTACTCCGCCACCTCCTCCCGGTCCAGCTCCCTCGCCGTCACCACGCGGTAGTAGCCCTCAAACGACTTCTCCAGCCGGAACGGCAGCCCCTCGCCGATGCTGCACCGCACCTCGCCGTTCGCCCCCGAGTCCCGGTCCTGCACGTGCAGCAGGGCCACCACCGTCCCCGACGGCGCGTCCTCGGAGATCGCGCTCAGCGCCGACGATACTGTCAGTTCGGGCGCGTTGTCGTTTACGTCTGTCACGCTGATCGCGACTTTGGCCGTGTCGAAAAGGGCCCCACCATCATGCGCCTGCACCTCCAGTTCGTACGACTCGGCTTCCTCGAAGTCCAGGCTCCGCAGCACCGTGATCGATCCCGTCTCAGCGTCCAGGTGAAAAACCTGCGGTGCCAGGTCCTTCGTTTTCTTCAATGAGTATTTCACGTGCCCGTTCAGCCCCTCGTCGGCGTCGGTGGCCGTGACGGTGATGAGGACGGAGCCCACGGGCACGTCCTCCGGCACACGCACCGTGTACTCGGCCTGGCTGAACTGGGGCGCGTTGTCGTTCGCGTCCAGCACGGCCACGCGGATCCGCGCCGTGCCCGTCCGTGCCGGCTCGCCGCCGTCGCTCGCCCTCAGCACCAGCTCGTGGAACGCCGCCTCCTCCCGGTCCAGCGCCTTGGCCAGCACCAGCTCGGGGCGCTGGTCCCCGCCGGGGCCCGCCTGCACGGCCAGCGAGAAGTGCTCGTCGCCGCTCAGCTCGTAGCTCTGCAGGGAATTCGCTCCCGCGTCCGGGTCGTGAGCCTCGGCCAGGGGAAACCGCGACCCCGGCGCTGTCGTCTCGCTCATTCTCAGCTCCGTTTCTGTGTCTTGGAAGCTTGGCGCGTTGTCGTTAATGTCCGTGATCTCCACGTCGATGCCGTAAACCTTCATTTCCCCGTCCACTATCACCTCACAGCGCAGCACGCATTTCTCCACCAGCCGGCAAAGCTGCTCTCTGTCTATCCTCTCCGCCGTCACCAAGTGTCCCGTCTTCCCGTGCAGGGCGAAATACTGCGCCCTGCCTCTGTCTATGATGCGCACGCCGCGGTCGGGGAGCGCGGGCAGCTGCAGCGCCAGGTCCTTGGCCACGTCGCCCACGAACGAGCCCTTCGGCATCTCCTCGGGCACCGAGTAGCGCAGCTGCCCCCACGCCGCCTCCCACGCCGCCAGCAGGACGCACCAGAGCAGGGCTCGCTCCCGCCGGCCCCAGCGCTCTTCCCCCTCCGCCATTCTAAATCCTGGCAGCAGCCGCCTGCTCGCCCCTCCGCACTCCGGAGCCGGCCTGCGGTTCAGCTCTGCCGCCGCGCTGCTCCCGCCGAGCCTTTCCTCCGAGCAGTCCGGCTCGGCTCGTTCCCCGCGCTGCATGGGCTGGGGCCGTGTAGTCCTGCCGCTCGCTCGCTGCTGCTGCGGCTGCCGCCCATCTTCGGACACATCACGAGCCGACAGCGACACTCGCAGTCGCAGGCAAAAACTGCCGCGCTCTGGCGCAGGAGCCGCCCTCCGCCCTCTCGGCTTCTCGCTCCGGCTCAGCCCGTAGCACCTGCTGCAGCCCCGCGTTTGCGAGCATACCTGATAGCAGTGGGAACACATTCACGGGACATGCACGCATTCAGGAGAGTCTCTCTGACAGGCCCTCTCCACCGGATTGCTTCACAGAATCATTGAAGGATAGAAAATAATAGAATGATAGAATATAGCATCATAGATTTGTAGATTCATAGAACCAGAGAATCACAGTCTGTGTTTGAAGGCACCTTTAAAGATCACATAGCCTACCCCACCCCATCCCACACACCCCCGCAATGAGCAGGGATATCTTCAACTAGATCAGGTGACCCAGAGTCCCGTCCACAAAGTCACAGATTGTTCGGGGTTGGAAGGCACAACTGGAGATCATCTAGTCCAGCCTCCTGGTAAATCAGGTTCAACTAGGCCAGGTGTCACAAAATTGCAACCAGGTGGGTTTGAATGTCTCCAGAAGAGACTCCACAACCTCTCTGGGTAGCCTCTTCCAGTGCTCTGTTACCCTTAAAGTAAAGATGGTTTTCCTCATATTCAGATGGAACTTCCTGTGTTCATGCCCATCGCCCCTTGTCCTGTACTTGGCACCACTGAAAAGAGCCTGTCGCCATCCTCTTGACACCCGCCCTTTAAATATTTGTATACACTGACTAGATCCCCTCCGAGTCTCCAGGATAAACAGTCTCAGCCTTCTCAGCCTTTTCTCATAAGGGAGATGCTCCAGTCCCCTCATCATCCTCGTACCCCTGCGCTGGACCCTTTAGCCCGATCTTGAATGTTTCCAGAGATGGGGCACCTACAGCTTCTTAGGCAACCTCTTCCAGTGTTTCGCTACCCTCATTGTAAAACATTTCTTCCGTCTATTCTGAACCTACCCTCTTTTAGTTTCAGACTATTACCCCTTGTCCTATTGTCCCTATTAAAAAGTCTGCCCTTGTCTTTCTTAGAAGCCTCTTTTACGTACTGAAAGACCACAAAAAGGTGTCTTCAGAGCCTTGTCTTCTCCGGGCTAAACAACCCCAACTCTCTCAGCCTTTCCTCATAAGAGAAGCGTTTCATCCCTCTGATCATTTTTGTGGCCCTCCTCTGGACCCACTCTAACAGGTCCATGTGTTTCCTGTGCTGAAGACCCCAGAACTAGATTCAGTACTCCAGGTGGGGACTCACCAGAGAAGAGCAGAGGGGCAGAATCACCTCCCTCAACCTCCTGGCCACACTTGTTTTGATGCAGCCCAGGGCATGTTTGGCCTTCTTGGCTGTGAGTGCACGTTGTTGACTCATGTCCAGTTTTTCATCCATCAGTACCTCCAAGTCCTTCTCCGTAGGGCTGCTTTCAGTAACTGTATTGCCCTGGCAGTGGTGTAGGACCTTACACGTGGCCTTGTTAAACTTCATGAAGTTTCTGTGTGCCCATTTTTTAAGCTTGTCCAGGTCCCTCTGAATGGCATCCCATCCCTCAAGCATGTCAACTGCACCACTCAGCTTGGTGTCACCTGCAAATGTCTACTGTCTATGTCACTGAGTAAGATATTAAATAGTACTGGTCCCCATACAGACCCCTGAGGGACAGCACTCATCACTGGTCTCCATCCAGACACCGAGCCATTGACCACCACTTTCTGGATGCGACCACCCAGCCAATTACATACCCACCAAATAGTCCATCCATCAAATCCATCTGTCTCCAATTTAGGGAGGAGATCATGTCAAAGGCCTTACAGAAGTCCAAATAGATGACACCTGTAGTTCTTCCCTTGTCCACTGATGTAGTCATGCCACCATAGAAGGCCACTAGGTTGGTCAGACAAGACTTGCCCTTGGTGAAGCCACACTGGCTCTCAAAACACCTCCGTGTCCTCCATGTCCCTTAGCGTAACTTCTAGGAGGATCTGTTCCATGATCTTTCCAGGCACAGAGGTGAGGCTGACAGGTCACTAGTCCCAAGGTCCTCCTTTCTTCCCTTTTAATAAATGGGTGCAATCTTCCCCTTTTTCCAGTCACCAGGGACTTTACCTGACTGACATGACTTTGGAAATATGGAGAGTGGCTTAGCAACTACATCAGCCAATTCCGTCAGGACCTTGAGATGCATCTCGTCAGGTCTCATAGACTTCTGTATGTTCAGGTTCCTCAGGTGGTCTCAAACTTGATCTTCTCTTACAGTGAGAGGGACTTTGCTCCCCCAGTCCCTGCCTTCAGGTCCATCCACTTGAGAGGTGTGGGAAGACAGACTGCCAGTGAAGACTGAGGCAAAAAAGTTGTGTACATCAGCCACCTTCTCCTCTGTTGTTACCAGTTTGCCAGTCATGTTCATTGGTGGAGGTACTCTTTCTTTGACCTTCCTTTTCTGGCTGACACACCCATAGAAGCCTTTCTTACTATTCTTTGCATCCCTTGCCAAGGTCAGCTCCAGCAACACCTTGGCCTTCCTGATCCCACCCCCACACAACCAGGCAATGTCCCCATACTCTTCCCAGGACACCTGCCCTTGCTTCCGCTGCCTGTGCATTTCCTTTTACTCATCCAGGCCAGTCTCTTGCGCTCCTTTCCTGATTTCTTACATGTGGAGATCTAGAGCTCTCATGCTCTGTGGGAAGTGTCTTTAGAGATCTACCAGCTTTGTTCTGCTCCTTTGTCTCTGATGGCAGTTTCCAAGAGGGTCCCATTGACCAACCCCTTGAACAACTGTAAGTTTGCTTTCCTAAAATTCAGGGACCTGACTTTACCTGGCCCATATCCCATAGGACAGACAACTCCACCAGTGCATGATCACTGTAGCCCAGGCTGCCTCTAAGCCTGAAGCCTCTGATTAGCACACTTGCGTTGGTGACCAACGGGCCCAGAAACACATGCCCTCCAGTAGGGCTGTCGATTACCTAGCCTGAGAAGTTATCTTTACTAAAGGGCATCTCCAAAAAGCCCCTTGGGAAAGCTCAGCAGTGTGTTCAGGCCCTCCAATGCAGGAAACAGCCTCCCCCTCTCACAGGGTAAAAAACTTAATAAACCATCTAGTTAACTGCATCAGACACACAAACCCTCAAGGTGGAACGACCCGAGAAGCACCAGTTTTACACCCAGATGGGCTGGTTCCTTGTGATCTCAGTAAGGGACACATGCCGACTATCTCAGATGTCATCCACGACCCTGTTTATTATAGCTCACCCTATTGGAAGAGATTAGCATAGATAATCCTATGTCCCTTTAGATGCAGAGAACCCTCAGAAGAGCAGCTTCAAACATGACCCCAGCCATTCACAGTATGCCATGCAGACTGTGGTCATAGAAAAGAATAGTGTGCCCCTGTTTCAGTCATTCAAGTCATTACAGCACTTTCCTGCAACAAAGCAATTCTATTCATCATTTCTACTGTGTCAGTAAAAGAAGTTCCCATGCAGTCTTCTTGCTCACAGGTGCCTTTCTCACCACTAACAACTGGGAGCTGCCTGCAGGTTCTTTGGTTACAATGAGCTGACTGAGTTTATACTGCTGACCAGGGATTTATGCAGTACAACACAGCACAGCACAGCACAGGTGTGTCTCTTCCTAGATTAATGGGATACTGGATCACTCAGTCCTCGATGCACAATGGTTTTCAGTTAGAATCATTACACCAGCCTGTCCCCAGGACTTACCTTTTTCTCAGAATCTTTGCAGAAGGGATGGCTGTAGTTCTCTGCATTTCCAGAGTGAATCCTCTCCCTGGAAGTAGTTTTCACCCTCCAATTAACCACTTCAAGCTGCTACCCCAAACACCTCTCCAGAGGAACACATATGCTTTGTGAAATCCATCCTCCAAAACCTTCAGAATCAAAATACTTTGTGCTCAAATGATTTACAGTTCCTATCAGCAGCTGGAGCCATTTGGACAGTGGGAAATGTCACTTTCCCCACCTCATTGCTTAGGGTAGGGGCCAGTCTCCCTGGGCCTGGAACTAACTGAGCCAAGTCACAAACAGAAGCTCAGAAGACCCATACAGGCCTGCCAGCACTTTTCTGCTCCCAATAATTTCCCTGCATGCTTTATCAGCTGCATCCCCAGACTGAGGAAGTGTCCCCACTCAACTCTGCCTCAGCCAAGGGACACAGCAAGAACACCACTCCCAGCCTCTTGAAGAACTTTGACAGAGCTTTCCAGAAAGAACCTCTCCCAAAGACTGTCTCCGTACAAGGCATTCAGGCTTTCTCTTTATTTCACTATTACACACAAGGGTGTCCCTGTTTACAACAGAACAGTGTAATAACTGCAACACAACACAGCGTGAGGGTTTCCAAATATTCCGTGCCACATTGCCATCATTCAAACAATCTGTTACTGTACAATGGTATTTCTGAAGAGGAACAGGCAGGACAACGCTCAAGCACAGTTCACAGGGTAGAAGGAGAAAGGGCAAAAAGGAGAATGCAAATGCTCTAACAAAAACCTAGAAAAACCGTATCGGGATGGCTGTCCACTCCCACCAAGAAGCCTCTGATTTCAGGAACAACAAAGATGAGACCAGACTCTATGGCCCCTTTCCCTGTTCATCTTGATTCTACCATCAAAGTCCTCTGATGTAACTGGAGGAGTTTCCTTACAATGCACCCAAAAACAATGAACATGCTTTCCCAGCTCTGTACAGTTACAGTCTATACCAACACCATTTGTGCTGCAATCCCAAGGAAACAGCCCACCCACCTCCCTCTTAGGGGCCCAGGGAAGTCCTTGTGGTGTGTTTTTGCTGCTCTGCCCTGGAGAAGAGGAGACTTCTGAACTCAAAGGATCAAAATAATGTTCTTGCTTGCTGAACTGTAATGATGCACATTGCGATGGTAAGATTCACCAGCCAGCCTTTGTGCAGCATGTGCAGACACACAACAGCTGTCCAGACAGACACCATGGCAGAGCGCACAGGTCTCACAGGCAGACATCCAGAATGCAGAGAAGAGCCCAGTGCTGGCACCACTGTGGTGCTCACCACCTCCTTGCCTCCCTGACCCGGGAGGAGGGCTACATGCATTTCAGCAAGCACCTGATTTGTGTGCTTGGCCGTGCCAATGCATTACAGCACAGGATTAGAGGCCCACAGTAATGCCTGAGAGCAGGTTAGACAAGAACTTAGCTGAGGACCCTGGACCCCACTCTTGAAGCATTTAACGGCTGTAACAGGGCTGAAACATATGATTACCAGACTGAGGGAGATTTTAGTTCCTTTTGTTTCTACTTTTGGAGGGGGAGACAATCTTTCTTACTTAGAATTTGCAGGAAATTGGTGATGCCTGTTGCAAAGGCAGATTTACTCTGGAGGAAGCATTGCAGATGTTGTAGCCCTGGTCCCTTCCTTCTGCAAGGCATGAAGCCCCTGGCTGTGCTGACTCCATGCTAGTTAGAGGAAAGACTACGGGGCTGTTTGGCAGAGAGCATCCCAGGATTGCCTGGCACCACCTCCTCTGCAGTGGCAGGGCCTCGGGAGAAATCTTGTTCATCATGGGTGCCCCCTCCCAGGGCATGGTGCTGCAGAGGCAGGCTGGGGAGGATGGGCTTCAGGAATTTGAACTCACTGTTGCCCGAGCCCGTTGTGAGGCTGATCTCATAGCAATAGGCATGGGGCAGGGTCCCCGCAGTGGCCGCATCAGCCAGGTCACTCTGCAAGTTGCCAGTGCCGTAAAGCACATGCCCATCCTTCAGCTCCTTTCTCTTGCACACCTTATGAGTGATGAAGGCTGCTGTGGACACAAGGAAGAGGAGTGAGATGAAGACCAAGGAAATGATTAAGTATGTTGTCAGGGAGCCATCCTCATCCTCCGTGGCCTGGCTGCTGTGTGGTAGGCCCACATCTGAGAAGTCACTGAGCAGGAGCGCGCTCAGTGCCGCTGTGGCTGACAGTGCTGGCTGCCCATTGTCTCGCACCAGGACAACGAGCTTCTGCTTCATGGCGTCTCGCTCTGTCACCAGCCTCCTCAGTCGCACCTCCCCGCTTTGGGCACCCACCACAAACAGCCCGGGGTCGGTGGCCCTCAGCAGGTGGTACGAGAGCCATGAGTTCTGCCCCGAGTCTGCATCGACAGCCACCACTTTGGTGATGAGGTACCCCACCTCAGCCGAAACGGGCACCAGCTCATTAGATGGAGGGCTGCTGTCCTGCGAGGGGTACAGCACCAGCGGTGCATTGTCATTTTCATCCACCACTACAAGGCGGACAGTGACATTGGAACTGAGGCGAGGAGAGCCTGCATCGGAGGCGCTCACCAACACCTCGATCTGCCTCACCTGCTCATAATCCAGAGGCCGCAGCACAAATACATGCCCGTTCTCGGAGTTCATAGAGATGCAGGAGCAGGGAGGCTGCTCTGCAGAGTGGTGCGGTGCCAGGAAATAGGTCACCTTGGCATTGGGCCCCACATCGGCATCAGCAGCACTGACAGCTCCAACGAGCACTGTGGGGACATTGTTCTCATGCACATACATGGTATACGATGTCTGGTTAAAGACAGGTGCGTTGTCGTTGACATCAGAGATGTCCACCGTGAAGGTCTGGGTGGTTGTCAGAGGAGGTGACCCTGCGTCTGCTGCTATGACAGTGAGGATGTATCGAGCCATCTCCTCCCGATCCAATGTGCTCACAGTTACCAACTCATAGTAGTTCTTATAGGCTGGCCGCAGGGAGAATGATAGCTGGTCCTCAAGGGCACAGGAGATCTTGCCATTGGCACCAGCATCCCGGTCCCTGACAGTGAAGAGGGCGACCACTGTCCCAGGTAATGCATTCTCCGGGAGGGGGCTGCTGAAGGAGCTGACCACCAGCTCCGGTGCGTTGTCATTCACATCCAGCACCTCCACCAACACCTTGCAGATTGCTGAGAGGCCCCCGCCATCTGTGGCCCGCACACTGAGCTCATGGTTCTTTGCCACCTCAAAGTCCAGAGGCTTTGTGAGTTTGATTTCTCCGCTCGTCAGGTCAATTGCAAATGCTGAGTCACGCTGGCCCACTGTTTGGCTGAACTTATAGGAGATGGCCCCATTAACTCCCACATCCCGATCAGTTGCCACCACACTGAGAACCACAGAGCCCTCCGGCGCATTTTCCAAAACCTTCACAACGTACCTCTCCTGTGTGAAGACAGGAGCGTTGTCGTTTACATCTAGAACGACAACGTGGATTTGGGTGGTCCCACTCCTGGGCGGAGAGCCTCCGTCCACAGCAATGACACTGAAATGCACCTCTGCCTGCTCCTCTCTGTCTAGCGGCTTTTCCAAGACCAGTTCCACGTATTTGTTGCCCTCACTCCGGCTCCCAAAGGAGACACTGAAGTACTTGTTCTCGGGGGTGACGCTGTAAGCCTGGACGCTGTTACTGCCCACATCCAGGTCCCGAGCCCCCTCCAGTGGGAATCGCGAGCCCGGGTCACTCGTTTCCAGGATCTTAAAAGTGAGCGATTCCTCCGGGAAAACGGGCGCGTGGTCGTTGACGTCCTCCAGGGTCACCTCGACCCGGAGGAACTGCAGGGGGTTTGCCAGCAGGAGCTCGAAGGGCAGCGTGCAGGTAGCGGACTGCCCGCACAGCTCCTCCCGGTCCAGTCTCTCGGCCACCACGAGGCGGCCGGTGCCGCGGTCTAGGCGAAAGCGCTGCCGGCCGTCCTCCGAGGCCAGGCGGGCGCGGCGAGCCACCAGCTGCGCCGGGGCCAGCCCCGCGTCCTCCGCCACGTTGGCGACCACGGAGCCGCTCTCCCGCTCCTCGGCTACGGAGTAGCGGATGGGCTCGCAGCGCGCGTGCGGCAGAGAGAGGAAAGCAGAGAGACAAAGCACTTGCCTGGCGATCGCCATGTCGGGCCGGCGGGCAGCCTCCGTCTCGCGGATCGCCGGTGCCGGGCGGGCGCGCTCCCTCTCGCCGAGTCCGGCTGGCGGCCCGGCAGCGGATTGCGCGGACCCCACTCGCCGCCGCTCGCCGCGGCTGCCCGGTTGCGCTGGGTAGGGCCGTGCTTGGCCGCCTCCCCGCCCTCCGCCGCTCTGCGCCGCCTTGGCCGGGAGCACCACCCTGCGGCCCGCGCCGGGACTGCGGCCGCCGCCCGCCGCCGGCTCGCCCCGGCACACTGCCCCGTGCGCACACGCCGCCCCCGCTCGCCCGCGTGGGGGCCCCGCGGCAGCACGCCGCGCCGCGGAGGGAGGCGCCGGGAAGGCGTGCCGGGAGCCCCGCGCGGCCGCCGCCGCAGCCCGAGCGCACGGACAGCGCCGGCAGCTGCCCCGCGCCTTCCGCCGCCTCCCGGGGCCCGCGGGCAGGCGGGCGTGCTCGGCTGCCGGGAGGCCGGGCCGGGCACTCCGAGAGGCGCGGCGGCGAGGCGAGCTCGGGGCGCTTCCCACGGCGCCGTGGGGCGGGGGCTCAGGCCGCAGGGACTGAGCCGCCTTCCCCGGCCGGAGGAGCCGGGCGAGAGCCTCCGCAGGGGCAGCGCGCCGGGCACGGCACGGCACTGCTGAGCGCGGGGAGCGGAGGCGGCTCCCAGCGAGCCTCAGGCATGGACGCGCCCGGCGGCCGGCCAGCCCGGTGGCGGGACGGCAGGAGGGGCCGCGCTCCCCGGGCCGCCTTCCCTCTCGCCAGCCAGCTGCGAGCAGCACGGCCCTTCCCCCTCCTGGCCCCCTCCACTTTCAGCGCTGCGTTTCAGGCTGGGCAAGACGGGCCTCAGGAACTGGAATTCGCTCCTCCCCGAGCCGGTGGTCAGGCACACTTCGTAGCGGTAAGCCGGCGACAGTGTCCCCGTGCCGGTCACGTCCACGCCGTCGGCGGCGAAGTCGCCGTCACCGTAGCTGGGGGCAGAAGGGGGCGACAGGCGTGCTCGGAGGCGGGCCTTGCAGAGCTTGGCCGCCGAAAAGGTGAGGACGGAGAGGAGGAAGAGCGACGAGACGCAGGCCAGGGAGGCGATGAGGTAGGTGGTAAGCAGGTCCTCCTCGGGCGCCTGCGGCTGCTGCCTCCCCGCAGGACCATGGGAGAGCTGGAGGAAGGCGTCGGAGAAGCCGTCCACCAGGGCGATGCCGAGGGTGGCGGTGGCGGAGCGCGGCGGCTGCCCGCGGTCTCGCACTAGCACGACGAGCCTCTGCCGGACCGCGTCCCTCTCCGACACGGCCCGCGCCGTGCGCACCTCGCCGCTGTGCAGCCCCACGCGGAACAGCCCCGGCTCCGTCGCCTTGGCCAGCTCGTACGACAGCCACGCGTTCTGCCCCGCGTCCGCGTCCACCGCCACCACCTTGGCCACCAGGTAGTCCGCCCGCGCCCAGCGCGGTACCAGCTCGCCCGCCGCCGCGCTGCTGTCGGGGGGCGGGTGCAGCACGACGGGTGCGTTGTCGTTCTCGTCCCGCACCACCACGCGTAGCACCGCCTGGGCGCTGAGCGGCGGCGAGCCGCCGTCGGCTGCGCGCACCGTCACCTCGAAGGCGCGCACCTCCTCGTAGTCCAGCGGGCGCAGTGCCCGCACGGTTCCGCTCTCCGCGTCCACGGACACGAATGATGCTGCGGAGGTTGCGCCCGGCGGGGGCGGGTCCAGCGCGTATCTCACGCGGGCGTTTTTTCCTGCGTCGGCGTCCGTCGCGGTCAGGCGACCCAGGCTCTTCCCCGCCGGCTCATTTTCGCTAAGCATCATAGTGTAAACGGCCTGGGCGAAGGTTGGCGCGTTGTCGTTCACGTCTATGAGCCTCACGAGCAGCGTTTTGGACGTCGTGAGCGCGGGGGAGCCCTGGTCGCGGGCCCGCACAGTCACGTTGTACTCTGCCACCTCCTCCCGGTCCAGCTCCTCCGACGTCACCAGCGCGTAAGCATCGGCCGGCAACAGCGTGATGCTGAAAGGCTGCTCACCCGGCAGCTCGCAGCTCACCCTGCCGTTGTCCCCTGAGTCCCGGTCCCGCACGTTGAAGAGGGCCACCACGGTGTTCGGCGGGGCGGCTTCCGAGAGGGTGCTGGTGAGGGAGGTGATGATCACCTCGGGGGCGTTGTCGTTCACGTCCTGCACCTGCACCTGCACCTTGCAGTGCGCAGATAGCCCCCCTCCGTCTGTTGCCTGGACGTCTATCTCGTAGGTCTTTGTTTCTTCATAATCCACCGACTTTTTGAGTCGAATCTGCCCTGACTCTGGATTTATTTTAAACGTGTGGCGATTTTCCTCTGAATTTTGCACTATGGAATAGGCTATTTCCCCGTTCGTTCCTGAGTCTAAATCTCTAGCGGACACTGCCACCACAAAGGTATCCTGGGAGCTATTTTCTAATAGCGGGACTTTGTACAGACTCCGGCTAAATACCGGGGCGTTGTCATTTACATCCAGGACTACCACGCGGATTAAGGCTGTACCAGAGCGCGGTGGAGACCCGCCATCTACAGCCGTGATGGTGAACGCGATTTCAGCCTGCTGCTCCCGGTCCAGGGCACGGTCCAACACCAGCTCGGCGTACCTCCTGCCGTCACTCCGCCTCCGGGTGTAGATACGGAAATACTCGTTCGAGCTGATACTGTAATGCTGCAGACTGTTGTTCCCCACATCTGGATCCTGAGCGCTTTCCAACAAAAATCGAGCCTCTGGCACTGCACTTTCCGGGATCTTTAAAACTATCTCTTTATTTAAGAACACAGGAGAATGATCATTGATGTCTGTGAGTCTTACCTCAGCTCGGAAGGACTGCAGGGGGCTCTCCAGCAGCACCTCGAAACGCACCAGGCAGGGCTCGTTCTGCCCGCACAGCTCCTCCCGGTCCATCCGCTCTCGCACCACCAAATCCCCGCTGTGCTGGTTCAGCTGTAAATACTGCTTTTCTCCTTCAGGAACGAGCCGAACTTGTCGAGCCGATAATTCTTCACCGGTCAGTCCCAAATCCTTAGCGATATTCGCCACAAAGGAGCCTCTCTCCGCCTCCTCGGGCGCAGAGTACCGGGCGGTTTCTGCCCTCATCCCTGACACGCAGAGGAGCAGGACCAGAGCCGCTGCTGGCCGTAGGAGCGGTTCCTCCCTCTTCGTCAGCTCCATTCCTTCTCAGCGAACCGATTTCTTCCCCCTGTGAGCTGGATGGAGCTGCCGAGCCAGCCTGCCGAGCTCTGAGCAGCGCAGCCCGGACGGTGCCGCCCCGCCCGCCCGAGCCCCGGCGCGGTGGAGCCGGGAGCTGCGCGGAGCCTCCGCGGTCGGCAGCGGCACCAGGCGGCCAACCTGCGGAAAGACACGGAGATCTCCCAGCGCGGAGCCTGCGGGAGGGACCCAGACCGTTCGATTTCTCTCTTACGAGGTCAAAGGCATAAGGATTTAGCTGTCCATACAACCCTGTTCAAAGTATGGCCTCCGCTTGAGTGAGCAATGCTTCTCTTTACCTTTTATTTGTAAAGGAGATTTATTTAAAGCTTTTTTTTTTTTATGTGTCCCCCCTATAACGGTTTGGACTGTTTATACACAGTGAAGAAATGAGTTTTAGCCCGTTTAGCTAAAGAAAAAAAGCTGTGTATGGCTATAGATGTCCGGCATCCAGAGTGAGCTGGTCCATGAACCACGCATGGCAGCGATGGCCATGTAGTAATTCTCGGTGGGTTTCTGGAAGGGACCGAGATTGTTCCCCCAGTTCACGACCTCTCAAGGCTGGGAGCCCTCGCAAAGAGGCCGGAGGCAGCATCTCTCAAACCTCAGCTTGGCTCAGAAAAGGCCCCTCCACCTTACTCTGGCTTCTGAGAGCAGCCTACTTTCCAGATCGCTCTGATTTCCCCTGCATAAATTCCATCCCAAATGCAGGGATTTATTCCCGAAATCCTGCTCTTTGGGGTGGCTATTTCCTCAGCGATGACTATGAGAAGTGACCTTCGAGACCGCACACTCACCTGAGGGACTTTCAAGTAGATTTTATTGTTTTCTGTCTTCAGGCATTTGGCTCTAAAAAATGTGTGAGCGACGGGAAATACCACATTACTTTATAGATCAATACTGATTAATGAAAGAAAAACTGAAAGCTTATTGACGCCCTATATTCTACTATACCTTAAGTTTATTGTAAATGGTTTAGCCTACTTTAAAACTACAGACAGTATTTTTAATTCTCTACTACTGTATACCCCAAAATTCTGAAATGTTAATTTCAACTTCACGTTATGAAGGGAAAAAAAAAAAGAATACATTGCTCAAAGCCCACTCTGCAGTGTGGAGAACCTGTAAACTCTTGATCAAATACACAAAGTGTGCCACTGTCGGCCGTTTGTAATGTAATCAGCTTCTGCTTGTTATTAAGAAATTTCTTTGCAAGCACCACTTAATTTTGCTTAATATTGTTTGGTATTGAACAGGCTGCAGGAAATTAAGACATTATTACAGATCCCTCTGCATAAGAAAAAACACAGAAAAGGTGATGTAGAAAAAAGTTCTCTTGAACATCTGCTTCCAGTTCTCGGTACTTCCCTTAACATTTAGAAGCGGTAGCACTCTCACAATCACACATCAGGTCTAAGTGTAATCAACATGCAACACAGTCCTCGTCCCATCCATATCACAATTACAAAATACCTACATGAATAAAGTATGCTCAAGAGGAGAGTGTTTTTGCTCTCTCACAGAGAAGCTTTGTATCTCCCTGGTACTTTTTTTGGTGGGTGTTTGGTCTCTTCGTTCACTTTTCCCCGTGAGCATGTTAGCCAGTGAGGACAGAGATGCTTGTTTTTCTCTTCACTTACTGATGGCTGACCCAAGGGTTTTGATCAGAATTGATATTTAGCTCCATCCCCTTGTTTGCAGAGCAAGCTGCTTCCGCAGGTCTGGGACCCGTGTCTTCGGGGAGGGGAGCTCTGCCCTGCAAAGAACAGAGAGTGGAGGTTGTCATTTGGGTGCTGAAGGTAAACAGGCATCAGCGAGAATCTTGGAGGTCACGTCTTACACTACTGCATGAGTGACACCAGACCACCAGACTCTTCCCTATCCAGAGCCAAAGAAAAGGTTGGACTAGGTGGTGGGTCTCTGACCTGAACAGGGAAAATCGAAAGCCAGAAACCATCCTCCACTGTGGACATCACAAAGGCACTAATGAAACCTTTTATGAATCTGAGGAAGTAATTTAAGGCGGTAAGAGCCCGAAATAAAACCACTTTCTCACAAACAGGAAATGTGATATATCAAGATGTGTCCTTATCTACGCTGAGGCCACTGCGACTGCGGTTCTGAGAACCCGCAGTAAAGTTAGTCCAAGTCATCAGTGGCGATTAAATACAAAAACTTTAAGGGGTAAGAAGGTGTGGGTAGGTCTTCAACCTCATATGTTCATCGTCTAGACTCCTGTGAAGTGCTAGATGGATCCCCAGAACTGGTAACCCCGTGTTTTAGAAGTCCCACTTGGACCCAGTGAGAGAGTGAGGGGAGAAGAAACTGTTTCACTGATCACCCCTTGCCTCTCCCATGCTCTTTGAAGCTGGAGGTTGAGGGGCGCCTCAGCTATGACTCTGAGTTCACAGCAGGACTGAAAAGAAAGGTGCTGGTACTGCCTGGGAGAGCCCACCTGGGCCAGGAAAGGACTAGGAAAGCGCATTGTAAAGTCAGATAACCACATTTTCCTGGCTGATACTGTCCATGCAAGCCACAAAAATATAAGGGAATTTAATGGCAGAGAGCCCCGCCTCCATAGACTCCAGGAACTTGTAAAGCAGCTTGAGTTCAGCACCGCAACCACCCTGATGAACGGCACCTGGCAGCGCCGGGCACAGGCTCCTAACAGCAGTGCAGGGGACACCGTGAGTGATGTGACTGCGCTTTGCACTATTGTCCCCACAGCCCCAGCTGACGCTGAATAGAACCCACTACATTCCCGGTGCTGCAGCCCCCGGGAGGAGCGGTGTCGCTCCTGCTCTGGGTCCCTACGGGCTCCACACAATGCATGGACAGGACCCGCTGTGTGGATCACACATCTACACCTCTACTTCTCACCTTCTCATGGTCCAGCTGCCCCTCTTTGTGGTGATGCCAAAGACTTGATCTAACGCGGACACTCAGAGCATACAGCTGGATGCAGAGAGGTGCGGTTAGTCAGAACTTAGGGAGCAGCTGAGTCGTGCCGGATCCTCCTGGGAGGCCCCCGACAGCGGCTCTGGGACCCTCTTCTACCCTCTCCTCCCTCCCCAGCAGCTCCTCCACCACGATCTCCGCAACATCGATAGTCCTTCCTGCCAGGGATGACGCCCCACCCCCACCTCCGCACTACTCGCTCCTTGCTTCTCTCATCGCCCCGGCGCGGCCACGTCCCTCACCTGTGCAGCCCAGTCACCTTCTCCCCTGGGGCTGGCTGCCTCTTGTGAGCACACCGAGCTCCGCTGCTCGCCCGGACCGGGGGGCAGCCCAGCGGGGAAACAGGGGAAGAGGGGCCTGAGGAACCGAAATTCGCTGTTGACTGTCCCGGCGGCGAAGCAGACGTCGTACACGTAGTTGCGGGGCAGGGAGCCCGCGTTGCTCTCCGTGGCAGCCTTCGGGAACGTGGGCAAGGGCTCCGCCTGGCTCCGCCTGGCCCGCCGCACCTTCACCACCACGGCTGCCACCGCGGTCGCCAGGAACAGCGCCGAGACGCAGGCCAGGGAGGCGATGAGGTACAGGGTCAGTGGCCCGTCGGGCTCGGCAGCCGGCGCCTCCTCACTCACCCGCACATGGGCGTCGGAGAAGCCGTCCACCAGGGCGATGCCGAGGGTGGCGGTGGCGGAGCGCGGCGGCTGCCCGCGGTCTCGCACTAGCACGACGAGCCTCTGCCGGACCGCGTCCCTCTCCGACACGGCCCGCGCCGTGCGCACCTCGCCGCTGTGCAGCCCCACGCGGAACAGCCCCGGCTCCGTCGCCTTGGCCAGCTCGTACGACAGCCACGCGTTCTGCCCCGCGTCCGCGTCCACCGCCACCACCTTGGCCACCAGGTAGTCCGCCCGCGCCCAGCGCGGTACCAGCTCGCCCGCCGCCGCGCTGCTGTCGGGGGGCGGGTGCAGCACGACGGGTGCGTTGTCGTTCTCGTCCCGCACCACCACGCGTAGCACCGCCTGGGCGCTGAGCGGCGGCGAGCCGCCGTCGGCTGCGCGCACCGTCACCTCGAAGGCGCGCACCTCCTCGTAGTCCAGCGGGCGGAGGATATAAACATCCCCGTTTTCAGAGTTGACCGACACGTCGGGCTGCAATTTGCCTTCCTGTGGCACCAGCGTGTAGTTTACGCGAGCGTTTTTTCCTGCGTCGGCGTCCGTCGCGTTCACCCTGCCGATCCGGAGCATGGGGCTGCTGTTCTCCGCGACCGACATGGTGTAAACCTCCTGGGTGAACTCTGGGGGATTATCGTTCACGTCCGATATCTGCACGAATATGCTTTCCTGAGTGCTCAGCCGCGTCGTGCCCCAGTCCGTGGCTGTGATGGTGATGTTATACAACGCCGTCCTCTCCCTGTCCAGCGCCTGATTTGTTCTCAGTTCGTAGTAATTATCGAAAGTGGGGGTGAGGCTAAAGGGCAGGTCCCCATCGATCGAACACTCTGTCCTGCCGTTGTCTCCGGAGTCCTTGTCCCGCACACTGAACAGGGCCACCACGGTGCGGGGCGGGGCGTCCTCGGGAACGGAGGCTGTGACGGAGGTGAGCGCTATCCTCGGGCGTTGTCATTCATGTCAGGACCTCCACCTGCACTTTGCAATGCGCAGACAGCCCCCCGCCGTCCATGGCTTTCACCCACCATCTTGTGCATTTTCGCTTCCTCGAAATCCAAGTTGCCCGCGACCCGTATCTCCCCAGTGGCAGGGTTCAGCTCGAAGAGCTGCCGGGACCTCTCCAATGTCTGCGTGAAGGCGTACCGCACTTTCCCGTAGGACCCTTCGTCGGGATCCGCAGCCGCCACTCTGACTACCAGCTGCTCCGGGGGGCTGTTCTCGGGCAGGCGCACCTCGTAGACCTCCTGACGGAAGACCGGGATGTTGTCATTGGCATCCACCACCACGATCCGGACCTGGGCTGTGCCCGATCTGGGTGGCGAGCCCCCATCGGTGGCGGTGAGAAGTAAATTCAGTTCTCGCTGCTCTTCACGGTCCAGCTGGCGCTGTAGGACGAGCTCCACGTATCTCAGTCCATCTTTCCCTGTTTCGAGAGCGAGGGAGAAATGCGAATTGGATTCGAGGCTGTAGTTCTGTAAACCGTTACTGCCCACGTCCTTGTCCTGGGCACTTTCCAGATGGAAACGGGACCCAGGAGATGCCGTTTCCAGGATCTCTAAAACCATCTCCTTCTCCGGGAACACGGGGGAGTTGTCGTTCACATCGAGAACCTCCACCTCCCCTCGGATCAGCTGAAACGGATTTTCAAAGAATATCTTAAAAAAGAGTGTGCACGTATCGCTCTGCGGACAGATTTCCTCTCGGTCCAGCGACTCCTTTGCCGTCAGGGCTCCGGTGTTTTGATTGAGGCGGAAAAGCTGCTCGTTCCCCTCGGACACAACGCGGGCCTTGCGAGCCGCCAGTTGGCTCGGAGAAACCCCCAGGTCCTTTGCAATATTGGCGACAAAGGAGTCCCTCTCCATTTCCTCCGCCAGAGAATAGCGGAGGCTTTCGGCCCCGCTCTGACACACGCAAACGCACAGAATAAAGAAGATCACTTGCCTCTTGCTGTTTCGGCTCCATCCCACACACGCCATTACTCTCCAGAAAAGCCATCCACCGTCCTCCGTGCCTCCCAGCATTTTTAAGCAGGGTCCGAGGCAGAGCGGTGCTTGTCCGGAATCCGGAGGTAAGGGGGTCTGAAGCCTCCGAGCACCCCGACCCGTGCCCGCCGCGCTCCCCAGCAGCTCACACGGGTTTTTTGTTTCCCTGCGCCTGCAGACGCGGCGGGCAGAGCCACCGGCCGGTCCGTGGCCAATATCCCCACCCAGCGTCGCAAGGGGGAATAGTTCCCTCCGCACTCGGCGCATTGCTGCGGATTCGGAGTTTGCTGTTTGAATCTGCACTCTCCATGCCAAACCGAAGGCAAAAGGCGCAGTGTAAATGCGCTTCTCGCTTGGAAGCGGGCTCCCTCCCCCATCTAGAGCGCTGCTCTGGGCGTCTCTTCCCAGCTCGCAACCGCGAGCTCTTTATACACAACTTTTGGTTTTCCTCTGTGTTGTGTGGGCATTGCAAGATCTGCCACTTCCAGAGGATGCACTGCAGGATTTGCCTTCTCTTCTCCACTTGTTACTGAGCACAGGGCAGTTAGCAAGTGGGGCGGGTCAGAGAAGCACCGCTGTTGAATATGAGATCTGGTGCCAGAGAGCTTACAGGAGAAAAGGCCCCGTAAGTAAATGCTTCACCATCATGCTAGCTCACCACCATCCTAGAACGATAATGCTGTTCTAGGACACATCACTCTAATGCGTGTTTTCCTTCACATTGTGGTACCACACCCCACCCAAAGGACACACAGATTTAACACCTTTCTGTGTGAAACAGCTGATTTTCCTTATTTGACAGAGATATTCTCCCCTCCTGCCTGTGACCTTGTACCCATAGAAGATGTATCACTGTATAACACATGCGTGAAAAATGTCCCCAGCCACACCAAACGTCAAAATGCTGCAAACCTGTTTCATATTTTGGAGGGTATACTGTCCTCCTCCGCTAATGTTTACCACACAGGCTTAGAAATACTTTAGAAGTTCCTGTGCTCAGAGGTCAAACCTCAGCTCCTATACCTGTGTAAGGATATATGGCCAACAGCTATTTAATACAGAAGGCAAGGAAACATCAGGAGAGCCGTAAATTAACACCCCAGATACGATCCGGAGCTAATGAAGCCAATAGAAGACCAGGGATCTAAGCGCGCCGATCGATAGGCCATTAAAGCAACCACGAAGTGTAAACTCCAGAAGAGATACAACCAGAAACTCTGTAACAAGTAGGGGGGCGGGGGGAGGGAAGTATTATTATGGATTATCAGAAAGGGTCTAACAGGGAAGAGCAAACTGCTTACGAGATGTTTGAGGGGGGTTCTAGGAATATGCAAAGCACATTACGGGATTATTAGAGGCAGAATCAAACTCGGTAAAAGGGAGAGGTCAGGAGTGGATTCGGGAGGAACAACCGTGGGGACATGGAGGTGGGACGGGAAAGCGAGGGGTCCTAAGCAAGGCCGTGGTAGTGCGAACCAGGATGGGTGCCGGAGACCTGACAAAACCCCCAGGGTCAGGCACTCACCGCCGGCCCTGGGGATTGATTTAGATCGCGACTGCGACTGCAGATGCAGCGGCGAGCACCGTCAGATGCGCACGCGATATACTGGTGCTTCCAAGAGCAGTCTTCCTCTTGCAGAACAAAACAAAACGAAACAAACAAACAAACAAAAAAAAAAGTGGAGAAAACAAAATACAGCTTGTGCTACTTATTTTTGGTTCCAGCAATTTAAATTCAGCTTGTACTTTAAAAGGAACCACGGTATTTTATATATATATATATATATAAAGTTTCCTAACCTCCTTGATTTTGACACTTTTCCTTTAATTTCTTTGACGTTTTCTCCATATTTTTGTTTGCTAAGGGAGCTGACTATCAAACAATACTCACCAGGTGAAGTCCTACAAATTCGCTGATGCCTTGATTTGTTTTAAAATAAAAGCTTCGTGACTGTATCAGTAGGAGACAGTAACAACCAGAATTGACTTTAAGATTCCCCAGAATTGTAGCTACTAGAGGACTTTGCGTGGATGCAGCCATTTTTGGTGATTTCTTCTTCTCGTCCTTTGACTTGGAAGCATGACAGAATGTAGAAGACTAACTTCCATCAAAGAGCAGGTCAGCTCTTTCTTCCTTTCTCCCTTTCCAGGGATGTGGCCATCTGCTGTTATCATCACCAACGCAGAAGTTTGATGTAAAACCAACCATAGGCCGAGTAAACCAGTTGATGCGCTGGGAACACGGTTTCTTTCCTCACCCGTGCCATGCAAAAATAACAGTGACACCTGGAATCCATCTGCTTTGTGCCTTTGCCAGTGCTCCTGCTCAGCTCTCGGCATCTCCGAGAGAGGAAGGTGTGTTTGCTTCTACATAACCTAATCTTTGGCACCCCTAGGCAGCAGGGAAAAGACACAAGCTGAGAAATGCTTCTATAGACACTTCCCACCCTGGCTGCAGTAACCCGGTAATTGTTACTCCCCTCATCTCAGAAGGGAAACAGTGTCCTTCAGCTTCATGTGTAGAAGGGTGCAAGAGGAACGGTGACCCTTAACGGAGCTCTTGGCTGTAATAGTATCTTGGCACATCAGAAGAAGCTGCTTTTAGACTGAAGCTCGTTTTCTTTCAGATTTTAGAGAAACGCGAAATGAAGAGGCTCACTTACTGTGCACCACCGGATAGCTAACTAATGCTGGTGTTTGCTGTTGGGTCAAAATAACAAAATGAATATGTACGAGTAGAAAAAAGAATATGTATACTGCCAGATGAAGGCATACTATGTTTTAGGACAGGCTAAGTAACTATAGCCACAATAAGATAAATGTGTCAGAGAATTCATGCTTCTGCTTGAGCGCGTAGTGATGTCGCAGGCTTCCTCATTTTTTGGTTTAGTGATGACATCTTTATCCTAACAAGGTAGGTTAAAACGGCTGAAAATCGGTTCTCCTCTTTACTCTGAAATTTACACCTTAACACTAGAAAAGAGATAAAGCAACATATTCTGCTCAGTTCCTGGTATGTCTCCATATTTCAGAACATAGTGTTCCTAAAAGAAGATTCTGCCTGCACTTCTGCAGCCTGAGCAAGTTCAGTTTCCAAAATTCCCTTCTTGGTCTTCCAGCTAGGAATTCAGATCCACCGAGTGAAACCTCAGAGGCCCCATGCCGGGTTTTGTTGCCCCCTTGGATATAGACTTCTTCCCCACCCCTGGCGCCACTCCAGCACACCCTAAGGGTAACAAGCACACCCTAAGGAAGGAGCAGGTGCCTGCAGATCAAAAGCACAGATGCTTCCCCCGTCACTGTGGTTTCCATGCTCTAATGCAAAGAGGGACTGACGTTCCTGTCCTCTCATTCCCAGCCAGCTCCCAGGACGGATTTCTTCTCTCACCTCTAGCACTGAGACAGCACCTGCATTCCCAGCTCTCCCAAGAAACTTCTGCCCTGAGATCTCAGCTGGCTGCAACCGTGAGGGAGGCTGAGAAGATCGTTCCAACATTGTAGCTCTCTGTTATACTGTAAATATCACTGGTACACGTCCTGTTTGTGGTTCATCTTCCAAGAGAGATACCGGCCTCCTCTTTCTGCCTGCATTCAGTCCAGTTAACGCTTTCCCCACCGCTCCGTTAAATGTAAGCATTCCTTTTTTGAGGTATTAAGTCGGTGCTTACCAACCAACGGGCTCTGCCTGAGTCACCCCAGACCTGCGGCGAAATCCTCCCACATCCCTAGGGGCGGACATGGGACACCGTCTCCCTCCTTCACCTTCTCGGTTCTGCTTTGTGCTCTTGGAGTTTCCAGGCGTTTCTCCATGCGGAATTCCCAGCACATTCCTTGGAAGGGCTTTGAATTTGAGCGTATTTCAGTGCAACCGAGACATTTCGGCTGGGCTCTCAGCTGATGTCAGCCATGCAGCATCTGACTTTGTGCTCGCTGGGCTCTCCCTGCTTGGGAGCTGCCCGCCCAGCAGCACCAGTACACGCTGGCCAACAGCGGCACTGGGCGTCCAATGCAAGAACTGCACATGGACGTCTACCCCCACGCCTCAGCACACATCTCCTCCGTTAGGTTCTGGCTATTGCTACCGCAAATTATGAAACACATTTCCCACCTGATGTCTTTGTCAAATAAACTCACTTTCTTAGTACTTATTGAGACATTTGGTTTAGCACTAATAACACAGGGAAGTATGAAACGTCTAGAAGGCATCCTATACAAACCTTCTGTTAAATGTGCTTAATAAAGATGCAAGCTATGGGCAAACACAGCAAGTATCGCTCACGTGTTGTGCACATCTTCCAGAAGTCAGAGACAATCGAGGCGCTTTCAAGCAGAGGCTGGTTGTGGAAGGCTCAGAGTTTTGAGTATTTTCTGTTTCAGAAGGAGAGCTCCAACTGTTGTACGTCGTCTCCTGAAGTAATCTGAAGTTAGGAACCAATTCAGTATTAATAGCAGCACGAACCTCCACCGCCCCGTGGATCAGCTGCAAAGAATTTTCAAAGAATATCTTACAGAAGAGAGTGCAGGTATCGCTCTGCAGACAGATCTCAGATTGCTCCTTGATCCAGTGACCTTTACTGTCAGAACTCCAGTGTTTTGATTGAAACAGAAATGTTACTTATCCTCCTCAGACACAATGGGGGACACATATCTTCCTAGGCAGCAGTCCTTCCTGTCTACTAACATCAGTTTGTGAGGCTATCTGTTCTAAAATCTCCCCTGTATATCTACCAGCTTTGAAGAATAAAGGGAAATTCTCTTCTTCAAAAGTCTGAGTTCATATACCTTCTCAGAGACCTTCTGCACTCTCCAGTCTCCAAAGATAACGCTGGACGTTTACCCAGACCATTTCCATCCTACATCCTTCGAAGGCAATGAATTCTTGCTCCCTTCTCTATAGCCATGATAATCTCAGCACTTCTTGATAGAAAATAGATCCTCTGAGCTTCAACACTTTGCTACTACAAATGCCTTTTGAAGCCAAGTAATTATTTTCATCTTCACAAACATTGTGCTTATGGGGTACAAATTTTCCATCCTCAACCTACTCCTATGTCCTGGTTTCAGCTGGGATAGAGTTAATTTTCTTCTTAGTAGCTGGTGCAGTGCTGTGTTTTGGATTTGGTGTGAGAACAATGTTGATAGCAAACTGATGTTTTTAGTTGTTGCTGAGTGATGTTTATACTAAGTCGAGGAATTTTTGGTTTCTTGGATCCTGCCAGCGAGAGGGCTGGAGTGGCACAGATATTGGGAGAGGACACAGTCAGGACTGGTGACCCAAGCTGGCCAAAGATGTATTCCATGCCATATGACATCATGCTGAATATATAAACTGATGGTAGAAGAAGGAAGGGGGGGGACATTTGGCATTATGGCATTTGTCTTCCCGTGTAACCATTACGTGTGATGGAGCCCTGCCTTCCTGGGGTGGCTGAACACCTGCCTGCCGATGGGAAGTGGTGAATGAATTCCTTGCTTTGCTTTTCTTGCGCCCATGGCTTTTTGCTTTCCCTATTAAATTGTTCTTATCTCAAGCCTTGAGTTTTACACTCCTTTCTAATTCTCCTCTCTATCCCTCCAGGTGAGGGGGAGTGAGCAAGCTACTGCATGGTACTTGGTTGCCAGCCGGGGTTAAACCATGACAAATACGCAGCAATTTTCTCCATAAATCCCTAGACACGTGTGTTTTCCTGCATCCTGAGGTCTCAAAAAGGCCTCAAATAGTATTTTTATTTCTAGCTCTATGTATTCTGGGGGAAAATGTAATCTACTAAGGGGTTTTTTTCAAGTTCTTGTGTCCAATTCCTGTATGACTCCTTCCACAGTTTACTGCAGCAGCTGTTTCTGTTGACTAGGAGGAGGGAGATTCAAATGGAAAGTCACATGATGAACAGTCAAGTAGCACAAGGTTGTCAGGCAATTTAAGTCCACAGTGTGAATACTCTTGGCTTTCTGTGTGCTTTTCATGAAGCAACAGAAAACAACATTATTTTTTCAGTGAGAAAAGAGACTTCAGGGACAGAAGTGCCACACAGGCATTTCATGAACAAGGGCAAGAAACTCCCAGCTTGTGAGAAATGTTTCCACAGCTGGCTACCTGGAGATAGTGACTAGAAGTGATTGAAGGAAAACAGTCAGCAATAAAGTAAGAAAGTGAGAAATAGCTAGACTGTATGCTGTTGTGGGCACAGAAATAATACATTTTCTCTTTGACAGGCAGGCCAGGAAGGAAAAGGTATGAGGAGAGTTTGGCCTTAGACAGGCTAATTTTGAAAATCTAACTGGTCATCTGAGGACAGAAATGGGGATTCAGCTGAGAAGCAGATTGGAAGTGAAGAAGAGAAAGGGAGAGCAAAAGGAGGGATAGCAATGGTTAGAGGAAGGAAAGATGCTATGCAAGAGGGGACAAGAGAGGACAAGCACAAACCTGTTCAGTTGACAAGGCTGATCAAAGAGGGTAAGGACAGAGAAACACATGTAGGATCCATCCTGAATGCAACTTAGGAAGAGCTTCCTGGTGTAGCACCTTTAAGAAAAGACTCACAACGGGCATTGATAAGGGGAAAGTGAGGTCCAATCACCAGAGTGAAAAGGGTACATGGAATTCTGGAGAAAAAAGGAAGGACAGTAGATGAACTTTGAAGTCAAAGCAGGTGTATGGACAAGAAGGAAGCCAAAACGGAAATAAAAAAGGAAGAAACAGAACAGTTAGGCAGGAGGAAAGGCAGAGATATGGTTCTTTAGGCTTGTGCCTGTCCTTTCCCCATTCTCAGTGTCTGGCTTAGGACCTAGATTTCCTTTTCTCCATCTTTCTCCCTCAGAATACCTCTCTCTCCACTTGGGGAGCAAGAAAATGATCACAAGGTAGTAGCAAACCAAAGGGAACCCTAGTATCAGCCAGTTTAACAGGATTAAACGCCCAGAGAAAGCAAGCATCAGTGCCCATCTTTCCAGCATAAAGACACAGGCTTGGCTCATCTTCAAGCCAAGTTCCCAATCCTGCAACCCTTGGATGGCCTGAACACATTGAAAAGGTGTCTCCAGTGCTGTGGACCAGTGCTACCTAAAGGGGAGGTCAGTGAAGAAGTGGTTCAAGCACAACTTCAGGGACAATGCCGTCACAACCTAGAAGGAAAACAGAGCTTCTGAACTGAGGCTTTCAAAGTAGCCAGAGGTCAAGGGAGTTGTTATGTTTACTCATGTCACAGGTGAACAGAGAGATGGCTCAACATGAAGGGATTATCCCCCACTGCATGTCTAGTGCTTCTCAAGCCACAGTGACCAGTCCAGCAGTTAACTAAGTGGCCAGCACTGTAAACCAAATCCAGCTAAATGGTAAGGGCCATATAACTCCAGCAGAAGATAAATCTGGCCTATGCTTTACAAAAGCAGCAGAGATGTCTTATTTTGGGAGGATACTTGGGAAAACAAGGGCTTCTTATGCCCTCTGTTTAACATCCCCTGCCCTCAGCTGCAGATCCTTTCCTCTCACATTGTAGTTCCAGCAGCAACTGTAGACCAGGCACCTTCTGGGATCAAAGGATGGCCCTTGTGACTCTGATACAATTAAACTATTCCCAGAAATACAGTGTGACCAGTGAACTTCCTGGGACATCTTTTACACAAAGTAGTGAAGTTTAGACTCTCAGTATCCTAACACACCCTTGCATCATGACTATTTTCTTTTTTAATACCTGTTGTATCTTGTCAAAGCTGAACTGTGAAAAACCATCTTTCTGTCGGACAATGCTTTGACATACTCAGTACTGCTGAGCAACGACATGTAGATACTCCAAAAGAAAGGAGACTTATAGAACAGGAAGCATCCATCCTGTGGAGAGAAATCCAGAAAGGGTTTATTAAATGTTTAGGCAGCAGATATAGACTCATACCAGTATCACATTTACTAATGGAATGGACACACTGGCAATGAAAATCTGAATAGCAACTTAAAGATAGATGCACACACAGAGTTTCTAGTGAGTAATTATCAAGTAAACAGCTATGAAAGCAGCACATTTACCAAGTACTGCTGAAGGTGTATGATAGCTAGTTTACTTTCCGAAGAGTTTATACCTGCACAGGTACAGCACACCTCTGGTGTCAAGATTCTTCTACTGCTGGGCTCAAATCTGAGGAAAAAAAAAAAAAAAAGAAAAAAGAAAGTAATCTCTTTCTGTATTAAAGATACTGGTTTCCATCAATGATGGGGAGGGCTGACGGAAAATGGCCTGTAGTTCCTGAGCACTGTCACATGTAGAAACATTATTCGCTTAAGCCCATCCAAGAAAGCGCTGAGACTTGGGCACACTTTGGGATCACTTAAAAGCAGGTTTTTGTCCCTCAGCAAGTCGGCCCCTGGCCCGAGCTCTGCCCAGCAGGAGCAGAGGCAGCAGCGGTAGGGGGGACCGGGCGGCTGCAGTCCCTGCTGGGCGCCGGCAGAGGGCAGCCGCCACCAGGGAAAAACCGGGCGGCCGGCCCCACGGCACGGCACGGCACGGCACGGCACGGCACGGCACGGCACGGCACGGCACGGCACGGCACGGCACGGCACGGCACGGCACGGCACGGCACGGCACGGCACGGCACGGCACGGCGAGCAGGAAACGGCCGAGCTCGGCAACCCCCGGCTTCGGCTAGGGCAAGGGAGAGTCCACCGCAGAGAGGCAGGTCTCTTTATTATCTAATCTATCTATCTATCTAATCTATCTATCTATCTAATCTATCTATGCATCCATCCATGTCTATTCCTTTATCTGTCTGTCTACCCGTCTAGTTACCTACCTACCCATCTGTCCATCACCTACCTATCTATCCATCCACCCATTAGCATCCTTGTGCACCGGTGCTGGCTCCTGTTGTGCTGCTCAGCGCACTGGGGAAAGCAGCACACACTCTGATGCAGGGAAATGAGCTCAGACCGAGAGGATTTTAGACTCAAAGCAGGAGGCTGGAGAAAAGGGACAGCTATGAGATCATTAGTGAGGTGGTGAGATTGTGAGGGGGGACCCGGCACTCTGGACTGAATTGGGTTTGGGAGGGGATGTAGGTCATGGAGCAAACATAGGGATCGTTTTATCCCTTGGGGTCCCTAAAGCTGATGTTCTGCCCTTGCCACAGATCAAAACTGAATTTGCAGTAAGTATTGAGCAGTGCGCTGGTTACCCCCAGAACTGGGACTACAGGGCAAGTGAGGACAGCAGCTGGCTAAAACCCTGGGAATCAGGGATTGTTGTAGGAGACACCAGGGCTGAATAATCTCTTAACTTCTCTGTCAGGCCAGAGTATCTCTAATGCAGAAAATATTTCTACAATTTTAAATATGCTTAAATAATTGTGTTTACATTTGTTACTACATGCTTGTCTTCTGTTTTCATCTTTACAGAAGACAAAGAAAAGGGATACAGACACCTATTTAGAGAGACAGTTGTCAGGAATTGAAATACATATAGTATTACTAATCACACACGTGAATTTATAGTGAAATTCACAGATTTGTACATGACTGATTTATTTTAAAATACTGGCTTAAACTTTTTAAGGTATATTTTCTTTAAAGTATTTTAAATTAATCAAATTAGTGATGTGGAGGTATTCAATACCAAGAAGTTTCAGCCCAGGCCCAGAAAGCAAATCTGATTTTCAAGAAATAAGCATATTGTGCAGTATGGTAAGTCTCCCATTTAGATCCTTTAGGTACAAGCAAAATAATTTGCCTCTTTCAAATGGACGTCTAGTTTAAATTTCAAGTATCTTTGCCTAACAAGTAGTGTGTTCTGTATTGTGTTAGAGGAAAATGAGTTTATATATGTCAAATTAGGCAGGTTCATAATATTTCCAGTACTGAAGAAAATTACAAGTATAGAAAATGTGTATCTTACTCGACTTCACCAATCATCATCTGTGGGGTTAGGACTAGCCCTGAAGGCCCAGATGATGAGAGACTACTTAGAATAGGTCTTAACTGGAAATTAAGTACAAATTTCTTGAGGTGTAATCCTGAAAGCCCTGCTCTGTCTGTCCTGAATTTGGAGATACATTGCTGAAGAGCATTAGCTCTTTAACTGTAGAGTTCTGTAAGCCCACAAAATCCTGCTTCTGCATGTGCAGATGTGTCCTGACGTTACTAAGCAACTTGGTTGTTTCTTTAAGTGCCCTGGTGGGGTCCAGAAGTTTGTGGTACAAAGTCTGTCTTCCAGAAGGGATTTGCTTCATTTGGCATTGGAAGAACAGATTTTGTGCAGAGCCTATGCAAAATGCAGTGCTTCTGTGCAAAGTACAGTGCTTTCTTTTAAAACTCTAAAATGGAGCATAATATTGTGTGATCCCCTTTTTCTCTAATACCATTCTATCTTTAAGGTTTCAAAGTTAAATTTTAGCTAAAAGGGTTCAAACTCATGTCTGGATATTGGATGATAGGAACTTTGGCATAGGACTGGAGTGATTTTTAGCCTTCCTCTCAAAACATACATTATATTCATTAGCAGGTGGTAGATCAGTATCTCTTTACTTCCTCATTTTTTCCCTTCATCTACCTCATTCAATTTCTTGCTATATTAATCAAGGTAGCTAAAGAAAGAAATGCTCAAAAAAACCCCTCCCAAACCTGGTACAAAGTCATGGGTGACTCCGAGAAAGGTTAAGAATTAATACCAGTTGCTGCTGTGAATAAGAAGTCTGTCCCTTAAACTGAATTTTAAAATCCTAATCCCAAGTTTAAATGTGTATCCTTTTGAACATATGGAAAAAACCCAGCTCTGTGCACAATCATCTGCCATTCTGAGGGTAAAACCAAGGTATTGGATCCAGTAACAGGAACAGATAAATGTTCATTACATTGGTGTTCAGTAGATGGAGTATGAGTTACTTTTACATAAAAAAACTAAACCAAGAGACTCCTAGCTACCCAGTGCCTTTACTTATTGATACTTCCCACTAAATGTACATTAAAAAAAATCAGAGAAACTATTCGGCAAAACCTTTAAGCTGAACAGAAGAAATCTGTGCAGTGATACTTGCTTCGTACGTAACTTTTACTTAATTATGCACATGCCTCATGAGCAAAACATCAGAAAAATCAAGATAGATGTTGAACTGCACAGACAATTGAGTTCCAGCATCACTAGGATACAGCAAAAATTTTCCTCAAAGCAGTGTTGTTTAAAGGCAAACTGTGGGGGGTAGGGGGGTGGGGGAAAACAAATATGGTAGTAGCCTTTTAATTTACGTAGCATTCAGACAAGTCAATTGATGTTGCCTCTAAGAATCTAAGATTTTTAACTTGCTCGCTCTCCTCCTTACCTCATTGATGGCTCAAATGCGCTCCACCTTCAGCACAGTGAGACTCAGATGGCTGAAAATACAGCTTCCATAATGAAATACCTGATATGTTCCAGGGTGTTGCAAAGGAGAAAGCCAGCAAGGCCTAGTACTGACAATAAAAAGTGGATTAGAGCAGCATCTTATGTGATAAGACTGGAAAACTAATTTATTATCTTTCAAAACAACAGAAAATAGGCTTGTTTGTAGTTGAGGGGAAAAGTAAGAAATTCTGAGGAACACAAAATTGTCATACAGGTCTATTAATACTGGCAGCATCTGTTAGGCAACTTCTAACTTACAGTGTTCTTAGATAAGAACAGGTAACTACTTCAGGAAAAAGAGATCAGATTCTGAAACATGCTACTGCTTTCTGCCGTTACATAGAAGCCATCCATCTGTTGTCAAGTTTGTTAATAGTTTGAAATCCAGCTGTTATGTTACCACAATGAACATATGGCATATAGCATATGGGAGCAGTTAGCATGACACTGGGCACTAATTTTAGTCAGAGGTACATGAGCTATCACGACCCCATCACAAAGGTCAAGATCAGTAAGTACAGTCTACTTAAATAATCCCTGAATGGAAGATGCATCACATAATGTATCTTTCTGCATGTGTTGTAGGTTATTTCTAAAGCTCCCAAAGCTTTACAGAGAGCTTTGTTTTGTACTAAGATGATGATTATATGAGGTATAATGAAATGCTGTCCAACAAAGAGAAGACACTCATAAATGCCAGGGGGATAACAATCAATGGGTCCTCAAGAGAAGTAAGAAGGAAGTGTAAGAGATTCTTAGAACTGGGTTATCATAGCTGAATCAGTTAAAACCCTAAAGTTTCCCCTGGAAATAAACTGTTGTGAGCTGACAGCAAATGGTGAAATCATAAAACCTTTTTCCCCCAAAAAAAGAGCCTCAAACAAAAAAAAAATCCCAAGCTGGTATAACTACCAATCCACTTGAATATCCAAATTACAGACTTCATACAAATGGACAAATGAATTCCTTTAAAAAGCCAAAGTACTGTTCTAATAAAAGTTCTTCATACATCAATTGAATTTTCACATCAAATTCAGGGGGGGACATGGGGGACACACACGGATGGGGCAGGACACGACACAAAACCCCTTCCTATCAGACAGACATTTGCGCTTACCTCTGAAGGAAATATGTGCAACAATACACATAGTTAAGAATAAGATCAAGCTTGGAAAGCCATTCTTCTGTCAGCTAATGAAACAGTGGAAGACCCTGAGGACATTTCAGAGGACTGCAGGTACTGGTTTCTTGACCCATGGGAACAAAACCCTAAGAATATTCTGAAGCTTTCTGAATTAACACTGTAAACTTCCTTAAATATATTGATCTAGATATGATATAACCAGAACAGAAAAGGTACACATAAGACTTTTTTTTTTTAACTTTTCAGGGAAACTGGAAATGGCATTTCTTAGTGAAACAGTAATTTCCTAAATTCTTAGGACCCTTTAGCTTCTTAGGACTTCGTTTATCTACTTTTTCTCTGTTTGTTTGTTTCTTTCTTCTTTGTTTTGTTATCTGAACGAATGGAAAAGATAAGACAGAACACAGGAAAACCTCTGAAAGAAAATTAAGGGAAACCACTGTACATTCCCATGTCGCTCATTACACCTTACATACAGACATACCTTCACCAGAATAAAAGTAAGATAGAAATTCTTAGATTTTGCTCAAGTGAGTGATATTCTGAACAAGGCCTCTAAAGGCACTCCTCTGCCAGAATAGATGATCCCACTGTGAGTCTTCTGTTCTTCACAAGTTACAATGGCTGTTGAGGGGCAAGACATTTAGCCAAATATTTAACCAAAACAGGTAACAGATTACAACTTGGCTCTTAGCTTTGTAATTAAGTAGATGAACATTATGAAAGGCCAAATTTTGCAGACATTCAATGACCATAATCATGTGATCTATTATTTTAAAAATGTTGTGGAAGTATATGTCAGTTTAAACATGATATTTTGGTAGTTAAGCAAAAAATGATTATAATTTTTTGGAAAAATATGCATGAAAGTAGAAAGATAGCCATGCTGGCAAAGACGACATATTTCACAGCAAAAGCATGCCATATTGTGGGCTTCACTTGCAGCTTCATGAAGTACTTATCTAATAATCTTAAAATACTTAGGTGGTGGCTGTGTCAATGCTGAGGACCACCCTGACCTTGCCTCTACTGCTCCTGTCCTGCCAGTGCCTTAGAGATTTCCTGGCTCTTGTCATGGATCCCTGTAATCCCTATGCAGAGATCCAGCAACAAATTTACCATTGCGTTGCTCCAGCCTTTCTTGCAGGGCTCTGAGGCCTCCCACTACAGGTATTATGGGATTGCATGATCAGAATCAGATTTCTAAAGGAGATCCTGAATAGAAAGCATGTCAGGAGGTTCAGATGGTGTGGCCCTTACCACCCTTTCCAGAGGGTCAGCATCCATTCCATGTGGATGCTACCAGGTCATCCAAAGCGCAGAATGGGACCCCTTGGTGGAAGCTCTGAGGTCCAGTCACCTCTGAAATGGCACCTTCAACATGCCAGCTTAGTCATACTAAGACAGTGATTCAGATCTTGAAGATACTGCTGGGGCACAATTACAGGACAGAGTGAGCTTGCTGAGTGACATTCAGTGCTTAAATAGAGGCCCCTAGTGCTATTCAAGACAAAATACATCACTGTACCTAGTATATATGTACATAGTATATAGGATGCCTGACTTTTTCTTCAGTGCCAGAAGGACATGCGTCTCCTATAGAGGCAGTATTTCATCTTCCAGTGGAAGATCCGTTCTCTGTGGATATACCAGTTACTATTGCATGTGGTACTGGCTGCCAAGCATCAGGTAATCTGACCTGTTCTTTCTAAAACACAATTACAGGACTTGGACAAAAGGGTAAACACGTAGCAAAAGTCAGAAACAAGGGGCAAGAAGTGCTTTCAGCCACCAGGAAGCAGAAGAAGTGAACAAGTCAATGCCCAATTGCTACTGTATTATACCTTATTTATTATTTCTTCTATATACTTCTCTCATCGTGCGGCAACAGCTTAAGCTTTCATCACAAATCTAATGAGGAGAGTGCAGCTTAATGGAAAGCAGATTATGTCAGAGAGATTTGATACCTTTCTCTGACAAGATTACAAATATGAATGATAATGGAGACTGTACTGCTGATATAATATAATTAGACTTTTTTTAAGACTTCTGTCTCTATGCCTCTAATATTCAGGTATAAAGTAAAAGCAAGAACATCATGGAAAATCAGAATGGCACATACTGAATCAAATTAAATTTGTCAAGTTAATAGTCATGCTGAAATGAATGTGGATGCATCAAATAATTGCAATTAGACTAGTAGTGTCCTATAAAGACTCTCTTGTGCTCTTATAATCTTCTGCAGTGATACGGAGATATAATGATAGTGTAAACATACATTTATTCTTGGAAAGTTTTCAGGTTAATTGAATATTGGGATGGTGATAAACTAGAAAGCCAATGAACAGTACCCAGAGCTGTGGAATGCTTGGTATGGTACACCAATACGCTTTATAGAACAATAAACCACAATGTCACTCCATCAGGAACAAAGAATCATATGCAGTGACCTGCCTCTGGACAGTGCTCCAGAAACCATTGGCTCTGGACAGACTGAAAATTTCTATAGGCAATCTCTTGAACACCACTGGAAAGGGTAACACTTTGATTATTACAAAAGAACACTGACTAGAATTACAGTGTTTCTTTGATAGAAACCATTGTAACACAGCCTCCTTGCATGCACAGTGAGAGTGATAACTGGTCTAGGACACGGAGACTGAAAGAGCTCCAGTCTCCAACTTATCATTGTGAAGTTATAGCTGATTTGATCAGACCCTGATGAACAGATACCTATTAGATGACTCTAACCTAGCAAGGACATCTGACATGTCCCTGCTATGATCTGGAAGTTAAAAGAAATGAAAATGGAATAAAGCACAATCTATCACACCAAGAGGACATGTCCGAGGCATACAGTATATTACCTCTCATTTGATACCTTCAAGCCAATAGGCAGGTTCTAAAGAGAGCTTTTAATTCTGTCACAAGTCAGTGATCTTGTTGCAGGGAGCAGGGGATATGAATAAATGGTGTATGCCCTGCACAGAGCAGATTAGATGATCACAAACATAATCTTGCATCTGTGAAATATATTAATTGGTATCTAACATGCTCCACGTCATATATCAGTCTTCTGTGTTTAGTGTCTCCACATTTGATTCCCAAATACCATGTAACTTAGCTTTCAAAATCATCTAATATTTTAATTAACACTCAGGAATGTAAGTAAGGAATTCCCCAGGACTACATTTTCAAACAATAGAATGAACAAAATCCAGCTTTTACTTTGCTTTGTGCCCCTAATAGAGATAAAGGGAACTAGAGATCTTCACAAAAGTTACTGAAAAAAAGGTAAAACAAACTTCAAACTTCATACCTTTGGAAACACACACAAAGGGACTTGTGTCCCTTTGCTTCTGGTCAAGACATATGTGAGCATCAGATGTTGCTTCCTGTGAGTCCGTTTCCCATAGGATTCTTGCAAAAGACAGACTGATCTCTGTGCTATTCCTCAGGGACTGCACACGTGTATTAGGTAGAATAAGTTGGTGTGTTTTCTTTGTTTTTTACTATTTTGTCATTTTGGAAATGCTCATTTTGAATTCTAATTGTCTTCTGAAGAGTAGATACCCTGCTGATTCCCTAGCTATATTTGGTTCTGCTATTTTTAATTTTTTTCCCTTTGAGATCTGTTGAGCTAGTTCTGCTCTGCCTGTTCAGTAGTGTAAATATGAACTGAAGTGTTAATGAAGATGCATCTGCAGAGCCAGATGCTGGCCTTAGTAATGGCTGTACCCAGTTACTTTGCTGTCTGTCATTGTATATTCTGAAATCCTTCAGAAGATAAAAATCAATATGTGTGTTATATATTTTATTTCCTATTGCACCTATCCACCAGACAGTGCAGTTTGTCTCTAACCAGAAATGGTGTTTCCTGGCAATAAAAAATGTACTTCCTCATATTAGGAACATGTTTGATCTGTGTTCAGTCAGACAGCAAAAATGGGATTCTTGAGTCCTGCATTTACATCATTGATTTTTAAAGTAAAATATGAGTTTAATTTGCCTTAGCTGGGCTAGGAAAGCCTTTGACATCTCCTTTGTCACTACAGCACCTGCCCCACTGAGCAGTGGGCCCCTGTTTTCCTTAGCCACTTTTTTCCTGTCAGAGTAGTACTAGGAGCTTTCCTGTTGCCATGATATCACTCCGTGGTTCCCGCTCCAGCTCAGCTTCAGCCACATTGATTTGACCTCAGCACAGCCAAGTCAGGTTCCTATATTCCTTTCGAGCAGTATCTCCCCACTTTCACAGAGTAACTCCTTTTTGCATTTGAGCTTAGTCAAATAAAGAGAAGACCAATTTCACTTTATAGAACGAATCAGAAATGTTTCAAAGATCTTTTGTTTTCTGCCAGCTAGTAGAAGTTCTTAAGGGACCCGAGTATAAATTTGGGACTGGCAGAGTGCAGCAGTGGTCTACTTTTAGTATTCCCTACTAGCAGTAACTGGAAGCTTACATCAGCCTTATATTTTGCAGCGATTTCCCCACAGCAGTGGTTCCTCTTAGTTCAACACAGATCAGTAAAGCAGGACCTTTCCCAATCCCTCCTTCAAACTCTGAGTCAGTTTTGCTTGTAGGTAACTTCATACTAGAATCTTTCACTTGTCAAATGATCTTCACTTGTTGATGATCTTCTGACCATTGACAAAGAGAGTTCTTAGTTTGTTTTTTTTATACTAATACCACTGACCACAAGACAATATTGAACCATTTGGACACCTGGGCAGGAGAGGTGGAGGTCCATTTTTTACTTGAGGAGGAACTGAGCAACAACAATCCATGAACACTTGTTAGTTTTGATGACTCTATTCAAACAATTTCCACAGATGCTTTCTACCTTTATTACAATGTCATTTTCTCCCCTTCTAACAATAGTTGGTCTATTCCCTCAGGAAGAATCTACTGTCTCCAAATACTAGCCACTGATCAAGTGTGTCCGTACCAAACCCGGTCACCTCTCTGTGCTCCAAAGGCTCCTCAGAGTCCCTTGCTTATTATATTCTCCTCCAAGCCTGAACAGTATGTAGCTGTCATGTACTGTGCTGGATGACACTGGGGAGTAGAGTGAGCTATGAACTTCATACACTTAATCTACATTTAATTTACTTCTAACCTCCCCAAAGAGGGTTTCTGGAAAGATCATGAAAATCACCAGGAACTGATAAAACAAATAGAAAGGATCTCTAGGAAGACAGCTCTTTTGCTCAAATTTGATTTCCTAGTGAGCTTCATTCTAATATTCAGGGACCTTTCATGCTCCAAGATATCATGCATAGCTCGCTTACACCAGGAGGTATCATCTACCAGTCCCAGGTGTTGTGAGTGACACTTGGCAGCCTAGAAGAAAACCTCTCCAAAGCAGCCTCCTCCAAACCCTAGGCTGTGCAAGTCCCTCTGTTTCTAAAAAGTCAGGAGTTCGACACAGTGACAGTGTGATTGTTCCAGTGTGGCCTGACAGAATTTAATAAGGTAAATTCATTGCATTTGTAGATGAAAAGTTCCAGAAGATGTGAAAGAGCACACAATGAAGGTAGCAGACCTTTGGACACGTACCTGGAAAAAAGAATGTCTTGGGCAGAAATCCTGTTTGAGAAATCCATAGAGTGGTTCACAAGGAGGATGTGAGACAAAACCAGCTGATGCTCAGGAGATGTTTCCTTGCCTAAAGTTTTGGAAGTCACATTTATTATGCTGAAAGGCACTTTGAGATTTGATAACTCACAAATTAAGGGAAACATATCAGTGAGGATAGACAAACTTCAAGTGTTGTTAGTTACTACTTGGAATTTCAGCTGATTGGTCAGCTGGTCATATTTTGTTTGTACCAACCTAGGTCTGTATGACCTTAGCCCCAGAATAAGCTTTCTGGGTAAATTCTTCTACCATAACATAGTTATTTATGCTAATATTTACTGGTTTGTCCAGTCCAAAGGAAATGCAAATCTATAAACCATTTTTCATTGTAATATAGAATCCATATAATTGTTATTTCTAGTTTGGGCAACATCTTTATTTATCATGCTCGTTCTGCAAATGCTGATTGTGTAAAACGTTTCTGAAATATCCTGAAAACTAGTGTGTCATCTGGGCTGTTACCTTGGGTTTAGCCGGTGTAATCTAAGGTAAAAGGCAATGTACCCTGCAAGTCAACTGTGTATTCTTACATCATCACTTGCTACTTTTTTCATATATTTCTTTCTACTATCCACTATAAAAAGATAGACAGTTCAAATATACCTCTGCATCTCTGTACTTTGTTTAGTACAATGGATTTCCACTAAACTTCCTATTTTCTAAACAGCAGACATGAAGCTTTTGCAATATTTTTAATTAACTACAGTTCCTAGGTCCATGTGTAATTCTGACAGATTTATATTCTCTCTGTTTCTATAATATCCGTTTTATAATAAACAGATGGCCACATTGCACAGGATAGCTCAAATGCAACATGTTCATAAACTTAGCCAATCCAAAGAAATATTATCAACTGATAAAAGGTTTCAAGGAAATTAAATGTGAGGAAAGAGAGTTTAAAACGTATAGCTTAGGGAGAAATAGATGAGGAGGTGAGATATAAGGCTACAAAAATCAAAAGTGTGTCAAAATGAAGCAAGAAATAATGGAGGCACAGGGATACAAAACTAAGCATGTGCACAAAATGGCTTAGGGGAAGATGTAAACTGAATGCTAAGGAACTACTGAGTTTATTTACATATAGATCCCTGCAAGTCCAAACATAATCTCCATATAAAAGCACAACCTAAAACTGATTATAGCAGATCTTTTGTGAATATTCTGGAGTAAAGCTGAGAAAGAGAGAGCCTGAAAAAGAACAATCCCTTTCCCTGACCTACTTGATCATATGCCTTCTAATACCTTTGCTCCAACTGCAAATTGTATGAGAAAAATACTCGGTTTATAGGGAAGTATCTAAAACTTAAGAGGAAGTAGTTACTGAAACAGATTAGCATTCCTATTATCAAAATTCCATGTATAACCTCAGCTTTAAATTTAACCAGCTGTACAAAGATAAGGAAAGGTATGAGTAAAAGTTATGTTTTATCTCTGCCTTATAGTTACACCTTGTATTATACGTATCACTTGTTAAATGGTCATCATGATGCAAGGGAAGTTTGTGTTGCCACCTTATTTTTATTACCAGCAAAAATATAATATTTTTGACCACACCGCATACATTTTTGACAAAGAGCCCATGCCCTGACTGTTCAGGAACCATGATATCAGCATAACTGACAACAGCATTTCAGCCACATGAGAAACAAGAACACCCATGGAAACTACTGAAAAATATATAACCATTAAAGTAAGCCACTTTCCCCAGGAACAGATGTTATTATTCTAAAAAACAAAACCTGCTGAAGAAAACTGGATTTTTGCCAGATCTGGTACATAAAAAGAAAGCAAGAAAGAAAGGAGAAAAAAAAAAGTATAAAAGAAAAAGAAAAAAAATAGAGCATTTGAAGATTATGCAACTGTGCAAAATGAGAAAGCCTCCTTCACTGAATCCTGAGGCAAGTACCAGAAGAACTGGGCCAATATTAGCATATGTATCCAATACACTTCTGGAAGTGAGAAGTTTAGAAAGATTCAAGTGTAACACCTGTCTTTTATACCAAGGAAAATTCAAGAATTAAAGAATGCAGGAAGGGTAACAGAGGACACCATTAAGCCAAGATGGAGCAGGCCAGCTGAACTGTTATAATTTAATTAAGGAGAGTTTGACTCACTGGGATTCACACATGGGAGATTATTCCTATAAAATCTGACATTCTATTTCACAGTGGTAACAAATATTACAGAGGGAAAGTGTGGACATAAAATGATTTGACGTACTGCATATTGTTACATCAGAAAGTTAATGATTAGGGTATATATAGCATGAAAAGCTTGCAAAAGGAAAAAGCTGGCTTTGAATTGAGATATATGAAATAAAACTAAAGTGTAGACAATTTTAGTTTACTCAGCTTCATCACACTAAATCTATCTGCCTACTCCTACTATCTTTTGATCAACTAACTATAGAGGCATAATACACCATTTTCAGCAAAGCATGGTTTCCCATCTTCTACCTAAACATGCATATATTGTATATTTTCTAAGTGTGACCAATTCTTTCTTTGATTCTGGACTTGTCTTCTCTTCCTGGGAGCTCACTGTCATGCTGCTTTATCAGGAATCAGTTTTCCTATCATTCACAGAGCCACAGAACAGCTGAAGTTAGAATTTACCCTGTGGAGATCATCTAGTGCAACCCCTGCCCCAAAGCTGGGTAAGCTAAAGCAGGTTGCTCAGGATCTCGGCCAGCTGGGGGGTTAATACCTCCAGGAATGGAGATGCAACAAACCCTCTGGGTGACCTGTTCCAGTGGTCAACCACCATTAAGAGTATGAAAGATTTTTCCTTCTGTTTAGAACTGAGTTTCATGTATTTCCATTCAGATGGTCTGCTTCGGTCTGCTTTACTCCCTCCCATCAGGTATTTGATTGATAACATCCCCCGCCCCCCCCATCCTTCTTTCTTGCAGGGTGAGCCCTACCAACATTCCGAGCATTTCCTCATAATACTGACTGATCTCCAGCTGGACGTCCTACCTCTAGTTACAGTTCTTTGAGCCTGACAGTTTAGCCAGTTTTTCACTTCAGCGCCCACTTATCTAGGCCATACTTTATCAGTTTGTCTGTGGGAATGTTACAGGAGACAGTACTGAAAGCCTTGTTAAAGTCAAGATAAACAACAACCACTGCTCTTCTCTCATCCAGTCGTCTAGTCATCTCATTGTAGAAAGATATCAGGTTGATCAAACACGCTTCCCCCTTCATAAATCTATGCTTACTACTCCCAATCACCTTCTTTTCCTTCATGTCTCAAAATGGTTTCCAGGATTCTTTGCTCACCATCTTCCCAGGGACTGAGGTGAATCTGATGGGCTGTAGTTCTGCAGATCCTCCTTCTTGCCAGTCTTGAAGATAGTAGTGATATTTGCCTTCTTCCAGTTTTCAGGAACCTCCCTCAAACACTTTTCAAAGACTGAGTGGCCTTGCAGCAGCATCAGCCAGGTCACTTAGCACTTGTGGCTGTATCCCATCAGTTGCCATAGACTTACATATATTCAGTTTGTTTAAATGTTCTCCAGTCTCACCCTCTGCCACTAAGGGTAAGTCTTTATTGCTCCAAACTTCCCAACTGCTTTCAGAGACCTGGGAATCCTGAATGCAGACTTTACTTGTAAAGACCAAGGCAAAGGTGGCATCAAGTCCCTCGATCATCCATGCAGGCTTTCTGCCACCTTGGTTTTACTTACTACACATTGAGGTGGACCATTCTGGATCTTGGAGAAGGTAACACTTTGAAATGTCCCGAAGGCCTGCCCAGGACCATCTCCTATGGGATTCTTACTAGCATGTCCCTGAACAGGCCAAAGCCTATTCTGTTGAAACCTAGGGTGTGGAGGCTGCTATCTGCCCAGTTCCCTCCTCCCAGAATCCTTAACTCCACCACTGTGTAGACCCTAAAACCAAGGCTGCCCCAACCTTCACACCCCAGACCAGTCCTTGCTTGGTTGTAAGTATCAGGTCTAGCAAGAAACTTCCTCTCCTTGATTCCTCAGTCACTTGTATCAGGGATTTATCACTCCAGAAACTTCCTGGCTTGCTTGTGTCCCACTCCATAGCCCTTTCAGCAAATATCAGGATGGATAAAGACTCTGAAAAATCTGTGAGCTTTTTCTGGCCATTGTTCCTTATGCTGTAGTTGTGTGATAACTGTCCCAGCTGGAGTGAAAGGACATGCAATGGTGCATAACTATACTGAGAATAAACTAGCAGATAATTAAGTAGGCACTAATTCTTCAGGAAACCCCCAGCCAACAAAGAGCCTTTCTATTGCTTTATCTTCACAGTGCTTTCTATGGCACAGAAAGGAAATTACTCAGCAGCTTCTCTTTATTTTTTAGAGTAGTTAATATGCTAGGGCTTAACAGGAGGGAGCACACCCTATGTTCAGCTGAATGCAAGGACTTAATTATAACCTAAAAGACCAGTAATTTTCTCTTTAAAACTCTCTGGTGGACTGTATCACTAGTCCTAGAACTACTACCCAGAAAGCAGTTCTAGCGGAACTCCAGGTCACTGCTTGTTGAAAAACTTCTTTAATGAATGCTCCTTAGCTCTAAAACTCATGTCCCTACTTGACTTAAAAGAAACAAAGTTTGGTGACTTTGGCCCCCAAACTGTACTTTAGTTACCACTGAACTTATTTGCACAAGTCCAAAATGTTTCCAGATAAAGGTTTGTTAAGGTTGAAAGCAGTCACTCTAGATAATATCAAGCAAATAACAAAGAATGTTAAAGAATTACTCATTTCTTTTACCAACAGTAATGTTTATAACAATGTAATCTGTTAGAAAGACCATTTCAAAATAGCCTAATATTTGGAAGGAAATTAAATGCAAGCTTTGACCGTTATCTGTTCTGAAGATCAGAGCTGGGACCACACATATTGATTCTCTGTAATAACATTTTGAGTTCAGTTTGCAGACTTTCAGAGCTCTCAGTCTGGCAGCAAGAAGCAACACATTAATCTCTGCCTGACTGACACTGTGGTCATTTCATAGATGAAAAGGAAGATAGTGTGTTCCTTACTAGGAAAATGTAGTAACAATGTACATACATTAAGAAATGCTTGAAAAGTTTAGCTCTGTAGTTTCAAATACTTTGTAATACATTTTAAAACCCACATGCTAGCATGGCATTTAACTATATACTTTGTAGGATACATGGGTGAAAGCTGCATTGCATGACATGGCTATATCGTACAAGCCTGTGCCAGTATTTTTCCTCAGGGAAGAAGAGAAATAAATCCCCTTTCTGGGGTGACGTGTGAATAGAGGGAGGAAGCCAGAGGAGGAATGCTTCCATGCCACAGAGTTGTGGTGCACTTCTATACTGCAAATGCCTCCAGATGATTAGTGCTTGACTATGTGTATGGAAGCATGGCTATTGCTGAACAGACCTGAAAAGGGGATTGTGCAGAACTGAGTGAAGATCAAAACCTAAATCCCAGAACTGACTGGTGCCAAAGATGCCAAACCAGACACGTTTTCCTTTATGGCTACCATGGACCATACCACCCAACCCATCTGGGGCACCAGTGATTCAAAGCTTTCTAGTTGCACTGGCTCATCAAACCTGAGTCCTGAGCTCTGAAAGGAACTGAGGATCAGGAAGGGGCTAGATTGGACATAGGCTGTGAGCATAAAGCAAACTGGATTCCCCTGCCGCCCTAATCCCTATAAGAAAACTTCATCTCGTATCTAGATAGTGCACTGCCTCTCAGTACTGCTGCTATCCCAGTATCTCCGAGCACTATAAAAGCTGCCCCACTCAGTGTCTCACTGTAGCATATGTTGTTCTCAGAACTTCCTGGAGCATGGACTTAGCCCAGTTAGCACTGGAATAGTTTTGCCAAGCCAGGCTAGGACTCTCCTGGGGACCTACTTCACGCTATCTTCAGGAGTGTCAAATGAGTTAGCATTAGCATTACCTCATCCCAAAGTTGTACCATTGGTTGTCTACTCAGAAATATACAGCTTTTCAGAACCTCACTGTTCCTGCGCTCCCCCCCTTACTGCTCTTCACGACATCTGTGTTGTGATGTATGCCATGGAGTCAAAATGCAAATGTGGAAAAACATATTTTGGTGCCTGACCATCTCCCCTGGAATAGTCCCTCTTTTTCCTCAAATCTCATCTACCTGATACCCCTCATACTGATCTCTACTGCAGCCTATGCCCAGAGTAATAGCAGGAAAAGCTTTCCACTTGTCCAAAATATCTTGATGTCTCAGCGGACACCTAGAACATTTATAAAGCCACCTCCTTATTTTCCTTTACTTAAAGAAGTCTGTGTGCCTTTGCATATATGGCTGATGAGCATTGACGTTTCTTACACCTGGTCACTTATCATACATGGAGACTGAGTTTATGCTGACTGGTGCCCCCGAAAGCAGATAAAGACAACCTAAAGGTAGGCTTCAGTGATTTGAAATTGAGATTCAACCCTTAAACGTAAATCAACTACTGTGAAGCATTAAAAAGAAGGAAGATGTAGGCTGCTTTAAGTAAGAACAAAATGCCCTTGAGCAACAAAACAATGCAGAGTGAAGGAAGCATGAGCAGAACAGAATGATTCACGAGAGACATTGTGAACTGTGAAGTAAAAGCTGCTTATTGTGCACAGGAGCATCCAGTTGCATGGGCACCAGTGGGCTTGGCTTACCCCACTGTGCTGTCACCCTTAATTACAAGGAACTTAAGTGACAGTAAATCCCAGACTGCTCTGACAGAGAAAGATGGTGCATAAAGGAGGGACCTAAAATGTGAAAAGTGGCTACCTAATAAGCTTTCTGTCCTTTGCACAGAAGTACAATTCCCAGTATACCTTCCATTGGCAGTGATCCTGATTGGGCTTTTGACACTGACAGTTAGTAGACAAAAATGGGAAATCTAATACAGTTTCATCAAGGGTTAAAGTCCTTAAAATCTCTCTCTGGTTTAGCAAATCAGCTTTGAAAATGTCTATGCAACTTAAAGCTTGCACTGTGCATAATCCATCTCAACTGCCATGCTTGCTATGGCGAGTGACATCTTTTTTGGAGAAGGCAAACAGGTATCCTACTGCTCTTTCCCATCATCTGGTTGTTCCTCTGTCATCCACATTTTCAATCTCCTACTACAAATTCCTTTGTCATAGTACTGAGGTTTCTGGCCTGTTTTCTCTGTTCCTCTTTTGTCCCAAAGGGAGTTTTTCCATAAGCAGGAGTTGGGGTCTATTTCCCAAACACACTTCTGCCGCTTTTTCTCATGGTGTTTAGCAATTCTGCAAGAAGTCTTTTGCCTACAGTATGTCTTTGTTAACTGCTAATATTCCTCTGTTCCTCTTCCTTCAGAAAACTTTTGTGAATCTTTATGCCTGGTCTCATGACCTTTCTCTCTAGTAAGTTTTCTGTTCCCAATGCCATGTAGACCAACAGTCATGTTTTAATGACCTGTTACTCTGGCTTCTTCCTTCTCCCCTCTTTAACCTTCAACCTAACACTTAACTTTTACGTGCTTGAGTTTGCAGGTAAACTTCAAAAAGAAACCTGGCTACACCCTAGAAATGGTTTAGATTAAATCACTGTAAGGTTTATAAGTAATTGACTCTGAAAAAAATTAAGTGTTTAAACTACAGTTTACTGTCAGTCTGTAATGACATTTCATGTATACTCCTAAAGAAGTCTGTCATGCATCCAACTCTACAAAAACTGTTTTACTAGCACCTTACATGTTACTGTAATGCACACAAAATCTTAGCTGCTGCCAAATGGGGATGGAGAAAAGGGAAGCTTTTTTGAATTCAAAAGAACCTTGTCAGTTTGGGAAGCACAATCTGAAATAAGATAAAATTTCATAATAACACATTCAAAAAGGTACAGTCAGGAAGGTCAGAACAAATAGAGCAAAATGGGGAATTAAATGAGTGAGCAGTACTGCAGAAAATAACTAGGGTTATAGTGGTTCACAGATTATGAGATGACACTTTCAAAAACCAGAAAATCTCATTCTGGGGTATATTATCAGAAGTGCTGTATGTAAGACAAGGGAGGTAATTATTCTGCTCTACTTGTTACTAGTGAGAGCTTGGTTCCTGCTTTGGGCAATGCATTTAAAGAAGCATGGACATAGGGAATATCCAACAGAGTGAGAAAAATAAGTTTTTTCCAAAACCATGGTCTTTAAAGAAGAATTGTTTATATGGGAAATAAGGAGGTTGAGGCAGGGTGAGAAGTCTTCGAATTTGTCAAAGGTTATAACAATTAAGACAGTCATCAATTGTTCTCCGTGTCCTCCCGAGGAGGGTAGCAAGTAATCTGTTTAATTTGCAGCTAAGAGGATTTAGGTTACACACTAGAAAAAAATTGCTACTATAAGAGTAGTTAAGCTCTGGGACAGGCTGAATGGAGAGGTAGTAGGGTCCCTTCAACAACAAATTTTAAGAACAATTTTGGCTGATGTACCAGGGACAGGAGCTGCATGAATTTAGTGTTTCAAATGAGGTAGAAGACCAGTTGGTCATCTCTTGCATCTGTGATGTAATGTTACCGCTGCATTTACACATATTCTATACGTAATGATACTGGACCAGGCTGTGCAATTGACCTCACAGTGATGAGCATCTTGACTGCAGAGTTAGCAGGAATTTTGTGAGAAACTTGCTAAAGCTTTGGTAAATGATATCACTGAGTATATTCCAGCCATCTTTGATATAATTGGCTATCACATGCTGACAAGGGTCATTAGCAGCACTAATTGATGATGGGTTCCATTACAAACCAGAAAAAAGCATGAAAATGATATATTACAGGGCAGACACTACTAGAGCTGTCTGACTTCGTCTACAGGTTACTACAGTATTTTTTACACTGGACTTTCTCTAAATTCCAAAATTCTTATATGTCAAATAATACCCACAGAGAGTACATCATACTTCTATTTTGAAGTGCAATGTTTTTACAATTGTGAATTTCAACCTATTGATTTTTATCTATAAAGCTCGATTATTTCTGCCTTGCCTACCTTAGCAGTCTTCTTTCTCTGCATGTGACTGTAAATGAACTGGTTTTGTATGTAACAACCTTTTCAAATGGGAGAAAACTGTTTTGGATATTGTTTTGTTGTTTGGGGTTTTTCTGTGACCTGCACATTGAATTCGCCTCCTTCCTAGATATGACAAGACACAATGTTAGTCTCTCAGCATGTAATGTGGTTAGTGGATTTTAGTACACTGGACTTAGGAGCTTTAAACTTTGCAGAGGAATAATTAATTTGGTAGTTTTTTAAGGACACTAAGTTTGCTGGATTTTTATGTTTCAAAAAGAATTATAACAGTGTCTAGTGATCCAAGGCAAGTGCATTGAGTAAATTAAATGTAAATAAACAGATAAATAATGCTTATACTGAGCTGTGATAATGACTTTGTCATCTATAATTTTCCTAATCTTTCACTTGCCTATTTGTGGGATTTTTATTGTTATGCCAGTAGCAAGCAGAGTTGTTAGAATTTTAAAAAATGATTACATGCTTTCTTTCCCAAGGATTAATAATTGCTTCAACAGCTCCCTTCAAAACCCCAGTTCTCACTTTTGTGCCTTGCAGTTCCCTTATTTTAAAAAGCAACCAGTGATGCACACAGCTAAGTGAGAGAACTGTACTTTCAACTGACATGTGATCCTGCAACCACAAGACAAACGCTGGGACATGATGGACAAGAAAGAATGTCTGCCAAATATTACAACAGGATAGAAATTCAATAAAAGATTGTCCATCCAGATTTAATTAGATAACTACTTATCCTAAGACAGATCTGTCAAAAAGCCACCCCAAAAAGCCCAAGAATTACAAAGCAAAGCAGTCTGAACAGAAGGTGCACAAGACATCCTAGAACAGGCTGGCCTAAACAGAAGCCAGCTCAATTCCTGCAGTAATTAATGACTGAGGAGCTTAGAAGTTTATATATTGAACTCCATTGTTTTAAGTTTGTGAAAAGTCTATCCCATCATGTGCTCCCAAAGACCTCAGGTACCTGGCAGCAGAAAGTAAGTCAAAGTGCTTTCTCCCTATCAACTGTAGCAAAAAACCCCAAACCTGATAGTGCAAAGAGCACCAGCAAATATAAGCTGTTTTTAAACAGTTTTAGGAGCATCTGTGCTTTGCTCTGAGACTAGATAGGAAAGGATTCCTTTTAAATGCTGAATTGCCAGTCACTTTATAACATCAAAAAACAACCACTCTGTTCCAATCGAAAAGTTTTCAGCATTCTCTAGTATTTGAAGGTATTCAGAGAAAAACCAGCAGCAGCTCAGGAATAACGATGGGACAGGTTGGGAGACATGCTCTTGATTCTCTTGCATGACAATAGGACTGAGTCCCACTGTATTTGTATGGTAGGACCAGAAGCACACACTAAGGTCTGCACAGGCCACAACGGATCTACCTCATGAGCCCTGGAAAGGACACACTGGGATTCTAGGCTTCAGAAGCTGGAATTGTTCAGAGAATCCAAAGGCACACTACTAGCCTGGTGGCAGAGAGGGAAAGAAAAGGGGGCAGAAAATGTTCTGACAATATTTGTAGTCTCTCATTAGCTATATCTTAATGTAATATTTACCATAATTTAGATTTTAAGCCAAAGAAGGCATATTGCATCACATTCCCAAGTTGTACAACAGGTCAGGGAAAGAGTGGTGGAACTGAAATATATGCAAAAGAGTGTAACTTTTTTTCATTGAATCAGCAACCACCTGTGTTTACTCCATGCCTTTAACCACTCTGCATTCTGTTCAAGAACACTTCCCTAGAGTCTTTCCTAGTCCTTGAATTCTACCAGCTGTCACTTTAAATTTATTTCTTCCTTTGTCTGAAAGCTATTTTAGTGCAAATGCAAGCACAAGTTCTCTGAGCAAGTCTCCTAAGAGCAACCAGCATGACAGGTATGATCCTACATATGTGTATTGTCTTCTTTCAACAGGCTAGAAACTAGTGGCAGATGATTTGCTTTTTAATATATTTTTTGTTAATCAATAGCCTGTTGCAGTGTTCCTTTTCCCCACTACTTCTGGAACCATCCCCCTGTGGCATAAAGTGTTGGTCACAGCAGCTTGGTAGAGGTTAAGGTGGTACTGGGCTTACAGACCCTGGGGAATTTGCAGCACAAGGACCTGTGCTAGGAATCTTGTGCACAAGGACCTATTACAGGTCTCCTCTACTGCAGTCTTGCATGTCTGCATCTCTTGAGCTCCAACCTTCTCAGTCAGCAATCGCTTTTCAATCACAAGAAAATGAAATCTCTTAGGTTCGGGAGTCACACTGCCTCATTTCTGGCCTTCTCACTGCTCCCCAAATGCGTTGTAGTTTCTTGCCTCCCCTTATAGTGCAGCCAATTACCCCCACAGCCACTTCTCAAGCACTATCTCTTTCTTTGCCTATTTGTCCTATATTATGAGCTAGTGACCTCTAGAAGAGCCTGAATTTCGTTCCATTAGTCATCCTCTCTTTTTACCCAGTATTGTTAAATGCATTGCCATCATGCCTTGCTCCCCAGAATAATAACCTATTAACCTTTTCATCAACATAGAAACATGCATTCCTCCTACACTCCCAGCAATACTCTGATGGGAGTGAAACCAGGGAGGAGGGGAGAGACCTAAGGAGAAGCAGAAACTGGGAGCACCGATTTAAGCAGAAAAAAAAGAAGAAAATAAAGGAAAAAATATTGCATAACACACCTACTCTGGACTTATTAATAACTAATCGAAATGTACTTGACCCCAAAAAATTGATTGCTTGGAGAAAGTTAAGAATAGCAAACAAGAGTAATCCAGCTGGACTTTCTCACTCTGTCTAAAAAGAGGTTATATTAGCTTCCCCTGTGAAGAGACAGAAGAGGAACTCCGGCTAGAGGAGCTTCCAGGAGCAGACATCTCTAATAGCCAAAGGGCGAGATTCCCCTGTCAAAATGGAGACGTTCGGTGCACACTGTCGCCTTGGAGCCCATTGTCTGGCTTTCTTTACAAAGAGACAGAGATAGGCCTTTCAAGGGTCACCTCATCTCACTCGAAGATAGGACAAATGACTACAATTTCAGGAGACTTTATTTTGCTCCATTGAATATGAAAGGAAACACAAAGATTAGATCAGATGCAGATATCTATGCTGCAGACTTCTCAGATCAGGTGAGATGAGTCCCACTAGGTTTTCTAAATCTTTCCCACATGTCCTATTTGTCCTATGCAATGTGAAATATATAAATACAATATATATATATTACTATTAGATATTCTATTCCTTCACTACTGAGAAAAAAACTACTTAGTAGACCCCTTACCATGCTGTAACTGAATACAGCTGCACTAATTAGGGAAAGAGAGATTGGCACATTTAGAAGACAGATAGACAAGGGCAGCTTTAAACTCTAAAGTCAACCCCACTGGACTCCGTGATATTAACAATACACATAGCTAATGTTTGTTGGTACTTATTAATAACTATTACCATGTATTCAATAAGTTGTAACAATCTTATTCTAGTTTAGCTGTGAGTGTACAGTACCATCAAAAGGCTGCTGTAGTCAGGGCCAAGGGCTCCTGTTCTCTATGATCTCAGTCCATGAGATGAAGGTGACCAGTTTTGAGAAAGGGGAAGCTGGAATCAAAAGGAAAATTCTTTCTTTACAACTCCTAAATTCAATTTTTCTGATTTTCTTTTTTTGCCTTTCATAACTGTTTCAGTTTCTAGACAGTTCTTAGCTATTCATTTGTGCACTGCAGTGTGCTGGTGGTGTTGCTTTCCCAGGCTGCTACATGTGTCTTGGCCTGCTGCTTGGTTTTCATTTTGTGCTGGGATTTTGTGTGTGTGTTTTTCTTTCTTAACCTTTTGACAAGCTGCTGTTGTTGCTACCCTCCTCCCCCCCACCCCTGCTTTACAGCCAAAGCAGTCTTTCTCCAGCTTTCCAGGGTGTGCCTTTGTAATCACCACTGGCTGATCTCCAATGATCAACTCATTGCTGACTCATAGTTCTGGGGTCTCTGTTTCAACAGGTGCCCATATTCTCGAGGCCTTCTATCCTATGTTGAAATTGTTTGTATAGCTGAAGAGAATACTTCAAGCTCAAGTTCACACATAAAGTTCTTGCAAGTAGCTGCTAACAAACCTAACAGACAGGGACTGGAGTCTGACACAGTCAGTATGAAGCCCGAGACCTGTTTCTAGCAATGACAACACTACTTTTACTAGGGCACCAGGTACAAAAATGCTTATAGGCTGTTCAGTAGTTACAGAGTATGAGTGGGCTTGTGTCTGAATTCAAAGCAAGCTGATATTAATTATATCCTGCTTATGGAGCTCCTACTTCCAAGAGTGTAAAAGGCCCCTGATTTGGTTACAGCCACCTTCAAGACCCAGAATTTTGGAAAGCCTCATCTTCTCTAGAAAGAGCTATCAGTCTCAAGTGCCTCACCCAAACATACAAGTACTCATCACACCAATGAAGAAACAGTAGCTTTATTGCCAGTTTACAAGACTTCATCCTTCAAGCTGCTCTGTTTGAATTCATGGTTGACACTATTGGTTTTTCAGTGAGAGGTCTATGTTTGCTTTTTTTTTTTTTAAGGGCATAAAAAACTTAAGCAGCGGTTTAAAAAATGTTACAGAAAAGAAGAAAGAGTAATCTGGGAAGTCTGAAAACAGCTAACTGAATATAGCAGTCTTCAACAGCATAGTTTCATACTTATTATCTAAAGTGAAATTGTTTAGAGCAATTTGCAACACTGGGGACTAAGTAAGCAAGCATAACATTTCACTTATTTGGAAAGGAGGTACTTTCTTTTAGAATGAGTATTCAAAAATAATGAAGACTTCTTACCTGGTGCTGGTCATAAAAAAGAACTCAAAAAGCAGCGTTCAGACTCTAAATTAATGTCTAGCTATGTAAGGTCCCAGCTTAGAAATGCCCTTCTGAAATTTTTCACAGCAAGAGAAAACAACTAATTTCTTGAATGAAATAACTTCTGCATAATGAGGACCATAATCAACACCAAATACTACTTGAAACTTTTTTTCTGTAGTACAGAGCTGGTTGTAACAATTTTTGTTACAACAATTGTTGGTAACAATTTCCTGATTCTAATGCACTGAATTATCTACTTAGTCTTGTGACTTCACATAATTCCTCACACTTCTTTGATGTGGTCTTTTAAAATGTATTTTCTTAAATTCAGAACTATTATCACCATTGTGGAGCTGGGTATAATTTTTTAAAACATCAAAAGCTATCTGGAAAAGCTTTGTCCTGTGTCTCTTCCCTTTTTCAAGAATCATTTTGGTTGGAAAAGACCTTTGCGATTACCAAGTCCAACCATTAACCCAGCACTGCCAAGCCCACCACTAAACACGTCCCCAAGCACCACATCTACACGATTTTTAAACACCTCCAGGGATGGCAATTCCCCCACCTCCCTGGGCACCCTGTTCCAGTGCCTGATCACCTTTTCAGTGAAGAAATTTTTCCTAATATCCAATCTAAGCCTCCCCTGGTGCAGCTTGAGGCCATTTCCCTTTGCCCTGTCTCTTGTTACCTGGGAGAAGGGACGGACACCACCCCCCCTCTCTTCTTGCAGCCTCCTGTCAGGGGGATTAAGCTTCCCCCTGAGACAGTTGGTTACTTGATCTGAAGTAATCCTCCACACGCACCCTCCCTTCTGAAAAGGGAAAGAAAAAGGACTTTGAACTTTCAGAAGAGAAGAAAGACCATCTCCAGGCCAGGACCCGCCCACCGGCAGCGCTGCTCTTCCCCACCGCTGCAGAGGCAGCCCGGCCAAGTGGCTTCAAATAAACAATAAAAGCAGCTTTGAATAACTATGCCACTTTAAGATGCCTACAATTAGAAAGAAGAAATCCACGCTTTCACAGAGTCATACTTCTATAATTATTTTTAATTATAGGAACCACCAGGCTTTTTTTATTGCTTACCATGCCCACCTAATGCCTGGTTTCTTTTTGAGGCAGGAGTACCGGCAGATTTTGAAACAACACTTTGAGATTACACAGAAACAAAGTTGTACCCTCTTTTTTGAAGGAGCCATTACCCGTGAAAACTACAGACAGCTTGGTGGCTTTATTATTCTTAAAACGGAAGTTTCTCTCCTTTCCTCAGATTCCATTAAGTCATTCAGGGACGGGAACAAGCAACTCTTACCTTTCTCAGGCCGGATCCAACATGCTGTTTCCAAGCCTGACAGAAACATAGTGACTACTTGGTGTCAGTTCCGAGCACATGTTGCTCAGCTGTTAATCCCACCGTCTTTGCAGCTGCCCTCCCAGGCCACCTGCTCCTTGATGTGATGTGTTTTCTCTGCAATATTGCTACCAGACTTAAGGAGAATAAGCAAAAATAAATGACTCGTTTTCTTCAAATCTAAGATTCTATAAGTTTAGGTGAAAGTACTTTCTTCTTCTTTTAAATTCTTTTTCCCCCTAGACAAAATACAGACTTCAAATGCAAAACCAGTTCTCCCCTGTTGCAGTCAAGTGCTGCTTCTTGCCAAAAAGCAAGAGCAAAGGCGGAGGTACAGCTCCAGCTCTCCTTGCCTCGCAGCATGAAATGCACAGCCTGTTCAGGACTGAGATCGCAAGGCAAGATCTGTAAGTGGCTGATGCTCACCGATTCACCCGTCCTGAAATGTTTTTTCTCTGGCACTGCTAGTCTGGAATGGTAACTAGGGAGATGGCTATCACGGGATAAATTTTATTTTCTTCCTTCTCTCTCTTCCAAACAGCGACTGCAGAACCTAAATGATTACAAGCACTTGTGTCTTCTAAAAAAGGAGCAAACAAATTAATGTGATTCCTTTCTTTACCAGGAAAAGAGGGGAATAGGAAGGAAGATATTTAAGCATCTTCCTAATATTTAATATTAGAGCAACCCACCCATCCCAACACTTAACAAAAAATTAGGAATTTATCCTTGTAGCACAGCAAACGAGGAGGCAGGCTTACACGCACACAGATTTACTCAAAAGACCCACAGCTGACAGCACACGTCAGCTCTAATAGAAAAAGTCATCACTGGGTGAAAGTGAATTAAAAGAAATGGAAAAAAAAAAAAAGGCAGAAAGAACAGAAAAGGAAAGCTCTCCTAGACACAGAAAGAGCATCTCCCATGCAACAAGGAAACCCCAAGTACTTTCCCAGCTGTAACAGCATGGTTTCAGCAGGCCACTCTGTCTCTCCATTGTCATTGTTTGGCTAATGGTGTTGATTGAAGCAGGCTTTGATGAGGTGCAGATGTTGCAGTCCTAATTGCCCATTAGGCTTTGTGCTGTCAATCACTGAGTAATGTTTATTTGTTTTTTGTTATGACGGATGACTCCTATCCTTATCTGCTGAGCAATGTGGTCCCTAAGTAGTTTCAGATAAAAGCTACAAAGCAGGAGGGGGAAAAGAAATTAACCCTTCAGTATCCCACCACAAATCCAAGCTATCAGACCTGACAGGTATTTATGGTGCCTAGTGCAAGATCTGGAGGGTTAGAGGACTTTAGGCGCAGAGGCCAAAGCACTGTCCCGGAGGCTGCAAGGCCATGCAGGAAAGGCTTCAGACTGCAAATATTAGGAAGTTCCTATTGCACAGGTAAAAGCACTGTGAGCAAATCTGCTATCTTTGTTTGGTTTGGAGACTAGCAGTGTCTGAAGTTCAGCCTCCCATTAGGAGAACTACAAATAGGTATCTTGTGACTCAGGACAGTCTCTCTCATTAGAGGACATCTTATTTGTTCACTCACCTTTCGGGTTTTGAGTGTTAGAAGTAGATCTTCATGTGTTTGAAAAATCGTTCTCCCAGGATTCAAAAATCTAACAAACTAATTTCAAGTTCATAGCCATAAATATTGCTATCCTACACATAAATACTAAAGTTTGAGCTACTACGTTCTTAAGATGTGGAACCTCCAAACACTATCTGGTAGGTGTTTTCTTCTTTCTCTATTTTTTTTTTTTGTCCGAATTATTCTTTTACATTTTTGTTAAAAGCATTTTTTACACTTTATCTGTCCTTAGGGTTTTGACATGGAATAACCTTCTTTCCTAGTCTGAAATATATTAAGCTGTACAAGAAGATCAGCTGTCTGATAAATGGCAAAAATAACTTTTAAAATAATATGTTATCTGTTAAAAAATGTAATCTGTTAAAAAATTTACATGCCAAGAAGTGCATTAGATAAAGCATTAAAGGATCGAATTTTAAAGTCATAAAAAGAAGAAACTAGGTTAGTAAAATACGTAAGATTTCTAACCTGAATCAAAATCAAAAGAATAAGCTCAGCTGAGCAATTCTTTTGCTCTCAGTGGTATTTGATTTCCAGATCAGTTGTGGGTTTTTTTTGGTTTTGGGGTTTTTTTTGGGGTGTGTGTGTGACAAAAACAAAAAAAATCATTAAATGTGTATAAAAATGTGTTTCATTGTTCAGGGTGGGATCTCCCACCTTTGAGAGTGTACGCTCAGTGGGACTACCAGGTATTTTCCAACAGTACTGAACTTCTTAAGCAGGCAACTACCTAAAATTGCCAGTTCTGGACCATTTCTTTAACAGTAGTATGCCCGTGCAGCAGCTTATGCGCTCATTTCTTTGTAGGATCTGTGTGGTCATTGCCCACAGCAGGAACATAGGAAGAACAGACGCTTTGTTATTAACGTTGTTCGGGTGGAAGGTGCCTCGGGTCTACACGTACCTTTTCTTAGCCATATTCATAATGAGTCACGACGCTCTTATGTTACTAGGGGAAAAAAAGCACTGATGTGATCACAGTGACCTTGCTGGATGTATTTGAGAAAGAAGCCCATATATGCAACTGTAACAGAAAATGTCTTGTACTGACTGAGGAAAGCAGTGTATGTAATAATGCACTGTTTTCAAAACATGCCAGCAAAGGTAAACCTGCTCCCAGCTTTTATCCTGCTGTGTTACATTTCGTTACATTAAAAGCTAGAGGCTGATGAGAGACCGTGTGCTGTTTGCCCACTGCATGATCAAATTCCTGTTTTATTTCTGTTATTTCATGCTTGTCCTTGTCATACAGAAGATGATCTTGACAGCACATCTAAATGTTGAAGGGATTGTCCTCAGTCACCAGTCAGAGAAATGTGAACTGCCACATCTCAAAGAGCTGAAAATGGTGAAATGAAACATTCATAGTTAAAAAATCAGCATCTTTAACTCTTTCATTTCTCTTCATATTTAGAGAAAAGCTCCTTTATCTACTACTCCCTCTCACATTTTTTCATGTGTCAAAAGCTTCGATTCTTCTCTAATAATTTTTGATGCTTTCTATGAGACTGTTTACTGAGAATAGCACAGTCAGGGCTCTTGAGAAAAAAGGAAAACTGTGTCTTGTATGTAATTTCATATTAAAGCAAACAGCTCAGAACAACTGTACTGATTATGTGAACAATTGTAAATGAAAACACTGCAAAATTTCTGGTCTTTTGCACCAGGGACTGGGATACTTGAAAGTAGGAATTGGGACTCAATTTGCAGCAGCACATAGCTGGCCTTGACAATCAGATTTGTGACATTTCCCTGTCCTCCACTAAACTGCGTTTGGCAGAGGCATTATATTGAATATCACGCTGTGACCCAAGTAAAAAAATTCATTAGAATCCTAGCTTCAGTCCACCCCACCGTCAATATAAGGGTAACTATTTATGAGATAAGAAAAAAGCCCTGAGAAGCTGTGAGAGCTTCATTCTACAGGGCCTTGAAGGCAATGAGAAATTGCTAGATAAGGATCTGCCAAAAATGACTGTAAGATATGAGAACATTTCTGGACAGGTTTCTTATGTGCATGGATTTTCACTAGCAATTGCTATTTTATTGAAGTATTGGCTCAGAAGCTTCACCTGAGATTGTTGTTCTACTATGTTAAGTATAAAATAAACCTCTGCTATGATAAGATGACAGCCAAAACAAATAAAAAACTATGAAGTGCAACAAGTGAGCATCTCTTTACATGTATTACATTTTTGCATGTGTAAGTGAACCTGGAGCTGATGGCAGATGAGATAGATGCCTCCTTCATTCAAGAACACTACAAGAACTGACTTCAGTGACTGATTATTTTAACACCTCTTGGAGCTCTGGAGAGAGACCAGTGAATGAGGCCAAATGGCAAGAGTTAGAAAATTATAGGGCAAAGGGCCTGAGATTTATGCCAGCAAAATTTAAGGAAAGACTGGTACAGTATGCAAACAGTAAAGACTGAAACTATGGTTTTATGCAAAATGGGTCTTGTCAAACAAATGCAACATCATTTTTTAATAGATCATTGGCCTGATTTATAGAGAAAACTGCTAACAAAAAAAGAGATCAATTTATGTGCCTTAGTTTTACAGTGATCATATATATTAAATCTGTAAACTGGCTACTAAATGTGTTACAGCAGATAGAATGCAGCAAGTGTTTCTTTCTCTGGGATCTTCTGTGCATCTCAAGGGGATTTCTTCTCCACCAAATGTTGCTAAATTAATAATGTAGAAGAGGACATAGAATTATTTAAGGAAAAACATGCAGATGGCATGTGCTATTGGAATAGAAAATGAGACAGGTCAGTTATACAGACTAACCTGAACTGGTTGGGAGGTGGAGAGCAGATGAGACATGTATACTTTATCATATCAGAAGGCATTATTTTATATGATCAAGAATGTAGGTCACGTCTGACTAAAGGAATTGTATACATAAGAGCCGTGTATCAAAAAGGGCTTTGGACTAGTCAGCAAACCAGTTCCATTGAGAGCTTATGCTCAATGTGTCAGCTGGGATTGTCCTTGGATATGTAAAGTTGCTCATGTGTGCCAGGGAAGGGTTGGGACACTGGTTGATGGAGGTTGGGGATGTTAGCTGCCTTGATCTCTGTCAGCCCTTGGCAGCTCAAATTTACAAATGGCTAAAAGCTGTGAGCCATCAGTTACCAGAAAGGAAGGTAGATGGCTTTTCAAAACATTTTAAACAGTTTTCTGAAACAAAGCTTGGGGTAGGTGGATGGGTAGGCGAGCAGAAGAGAAGCAGACATGATAGCCTTAGATAGGAAGCATTTGGACAGTCTCTTCATTTTGAACATGTGTCTGGACATGGGCACAAATCCAGTCTTGCCAAACTTGCCCAGTTTTGCATTTTAAGACAAGTTTTGGGAGGAGGCTAGGGGAGCTGGACTAGGGCAGGAAAAGGTAGTACATGGTTTTCACCATGTTTTGACAGTGCATAGAAAATACAGGAAGGTGTAATAGCCTCCCCCACCCTGCATTTAAAAAAGGACGTAGGACTTGTGGTTGAGCTAATTTATCAGAGAGAAATGACCTCACCCAGCTGCACAGACATGAAGAGACCTTGGGAGCTTTCAAAATCAGTTAAAAAAAAAAGCACTCTTTGCCATGTGAGTGATTGAGCAGCAGGGCATCTGTCCCATTTGCTGCCATAATCCCACCATTGATTGACTTGTATGGATTTGGTAGTCAGCCCTATACCTTTGACAGAGCATGTACCAGCGGCCCAAAGCCCATTGTCAGCTACAGTCAACAATATAGATATTTATGGTGGAGCATATACATGACCTTGCAGACTGAGGTCAGGGAGCATGGACAAGAGCCTCTGGGGTTATAAGTTTTTAGTACATACCTCTGTGTTGAGGAGGGACAAGACTTAGTATAACATAAAACTTTTCCAGAGTCTAACCTGTGGAGTGTGCAGCCCATGCTTACACCTGCAGTTTGCCTGTGACCTATTTATTATCTTATACAGCTACATGATTCTGGTCGACACTGTGACAGTGAGCGCTTCACCGCAAAACTCACTTGCTGTAGGGGTTTCACTTTTAAGTTAATCAATGAAGAACTAACTGCACCATCAATATTGATCAGGCTGTGAAGGCTTTGGCATTATAGCACTGCAATATCCTGCTGCTTTCCATTAGCTGTGTGCATACTGTGTGCCAGCACCTACGCAGCTTGACGGGTTAACAGGGGGTGCCCAGCACTACACAATAAGGGCTTAAGCAAAGATAATTGATAGGATTTTTTATTTTTTCTTAGGTACAAACAACGGGAGCAATATAACTCACAGGTCAGCAGTTCCTGCTGTCAGCCAAACAGCGTATTTGGCAGCTTTGCAGATGATACGGGCTGTCCATTTGTGAAAGCTTGCTTGACCTAGCGAGCCATTAGCAAGAACTGTAGGCAGAATAGTCCCTCCCTCTGACTGCAAGTGAGTGCATTTAGTGCCCTGGGTTGACTTGTCACACTTTGAATCTCTGATACCTTCTAATGTGGAAGATTTCTCCTACCAATTCTGGCTAATAAATGTCTCCTTGTTTGTGCTGCTGGCCAGCATCTGACCCTAGGTGGTCAGCTGATACCTTCCTGTGCAAAAGGAGATTAAGGATAAAACTGGTTTCACGTTTTTGTGCCATTTACTCCCTGAGAGCAGAGGGAGGTACTTGTGCCTTCCAGTTCCCAGTGCAGTCACCCTTCAGGTAAGATGCAGCTCATCTTCACGATTGCAATTACACTGCAGCTGCACTTTGTGATGCTTAGTGGCAGCTTAAATTCAGTCCTACAAAGAACTTTCTGAGTGTATAGGTAGCTGGTCTAACGGAATTTACATACCCTTGGGGTTAGGCAGCTCCTTTTTATCAGGTAAACACCCATAAGCAGATTTGTGGTTCACTTTCTTGAATGTCAGTACCTAAATGTTGCATAATCCCCCTTTAGGCATCTAAGACAAACAGAATGTCATGGGTTTAGGCTTGTCCCTTATCTAACATGCATCCTGGTAATTTCCACACTGCAAGGTAGGGAGTTGAGAGCAAGTTCAACAAGGTTAAGGCCCTTCATCCTGTCCCCATGCAGCCCTGGTGCCAGCTGAAGCTGCCCACAGCTGGGGTTCAGCATCTGGGAAGGGCCAGGTTGGCACAGTGGATCTAGGCAGGGCCTGAGCCTCCTGTGCCAGCCCCCAGGAGTGACATCTTGGGTCCTCACTGAGCCTAAGGCTGTTTGCACCACAGGTGATGAAGAGGAAGGGAGACAGCAGTCAGTAATAGCTTTGACAGTGTATATATCTGAGGGTGGGCAGTGGAGATGTTTGAAAAGCCACAGGCCCTGGGGTACAGAATTTATTTGATTCATAATTGCTTAGCACAACGTTTCACAGGTAGAGAAACTGCAGGTAAGATTCTTTAAAGACTGGTGGAAGTAAGTTCTTCTAGGCAGAGGATGATTCACGTTTTCCTAAAGGAGGGCTATGATATAGTGGGGGCTTATTTAGGACATGGGATTAGTTTTCAGTCCAGTTTTCCTCAGAATTACATGCATTTTTCTACTGAGGCTGCACTGAGTGGAATTTAAGTCTCAGAAAAGTTGAAGGATTTATCTAACAGGAAAACTATTGCAGGATTAAAAGTCTAGGGTAGCTGTGATTGATGTGTTTTACCAATTACTATGTCTTGTCAGGCTTCTTGTATGGTGCCATTCCCATAATTAATGGGCAAGGACTTTCTAATTTTCCTTGGTACTGCTCAAATGGTGCCAAGACACTTGAAGTGTCCATAAAGTACCACCAAAGCAGCTGAAACAGGGCTGCCAGGGGCATCTCTAATATTATCCCATGTCAGTGCTAAAGCCTGTAATCATGTGTAATGCCCCAGCACTGATGCAACACCCACTGCTGATCCCATAGGGCAGCCCTTTGGGGCCTCACATTTGGTAGAAGATTCAGATATTACTCCTGGAATGGTGCATTCATGACATGGGCTTTCACATAGGTGTGCCCAACACCCCATTTATGTGCCTTATTGCAATGGTAAGCCTATAGGATAACATTTCCCACCTGACAGTGTACATGGCATTATCTCTTCATGACATGTCCCACTCCCCACCCCCCCACCCCCCATAAAAGAGCTCATTATGTTGAGGAACAAGTGAGTTGAGTGGTGGGAGTGATAAGACTTATGATTGCTCTACTTGGTATGAAGGTCAGTTTAATACCTCCAACTCTTTGTCAGGGTCCTGATTTTAAAATCTAGCAAGCCTAGCATGTCCTATACTTCCCAGAGCACATATTTGCTTCATGCAGGTTAAACTATAGGTGATGATATCAAAAGGTTGTTCAGCTGTCCACTAATTTCCTCTTTAGAGACACAGGAAGGAAGAAACCAAAGGACTTCAGTGTTCACTTACTCATCAAAACCAAACTTCTGATCAAAGTGAAACTTCTGCACATTTACAGGAGCCTTAACAGAACGTGGGACCCTTGGCACTGTGTTTAAAAAGTTTCTGTGTCAAGGAACAGCCAGTAGTTTCCAGCAATTAAATAACAGCAAGATTGAGGAACCTACTTGTTCTTTAGGACTCAAATGAAGATAATGACTCAGCTCCTTCCTGAATGGATCCTAAATGGGATCCACAAAACTTGTTTCTAGGGTCAACTAGGATAAGGAAGGAAGACTGCACATGGTTTATTTTACTCAGTTGTTCACACACAAGCTTGGCTACAATTTGAATTAAAATGTGAGGCCAATTGTGTAAAAGAAAGCTGTATTTGGCTTTACATTTTAAGAATATAATTAGAGTCTGACAACAGCTCATTTTAGAAACACAGAAAACTCTGACTGAAGTGTGTGGTGGAATGATCCAGGAAGAATCATGGACTCATTTTGTACCTAAATATTTTACATATAGATTAGGGAGCTAATAAAATGAGATTTCCTGGAGGAAATCTGTTTTAGACCCTTGAGACTGTTATGCCCCAGAATGGGCAGACCTAAGTTCTTGACCAGCCAACATGAGTAATATATGCTATAGAAATTGTACTAATAAGCACTGTTCTATAAAGGTAGCTTATGCACATTTCTCCTGGGGAGAAAGTCAATTAACCATGTAATGGCTTTTTCAAAAAATGGAAGCACATCAAATGAGTGAAGAAGGGGAAATGAAAGATGACCCTAAAAGATATCAAAGCTGGCTGCAATTAATTTCAGAATGGATTTTCATATATGAAATTTGGGAAATGCATTTTGGGTTCTGTGTTCTTCTCCTTATGTAAGATCATTGCAGAACTTTAATTCAATCCCCTCCTGTGATGTGCAATGACCCAAATACTGAACAGAAAGAAACTGCACAAGACTAAGTCTTAGAAGCCTAATGTAAAATGAGATATCTTTTTAATGACAGGATGCAATTAATATACAACATAACTCTGGCTTAGTTGTTATAAAAGCCAAATAGTTTTGGCCACTGATCTTGTACGTATAAAAACCAGACTTCCAAAGACAACATGCTCACAGAAAATATATGGATTATGAGAGAAATAAATTGTTCAACTGGTAAAAAGCCCCAAAATTGTAAATCCTTGTTAACAAATTCTGCAGAGTATTTTGTCTTGCTCATTTCACTGTCAGCAAGATGATAAAAGAAACTTCTGGTTTTTTGAGTCTTGTTGGCTTTGGCCACCTCTGATTTCCATTTTTGTGTGGTATTTAAACAGTAACCTCCAAAGCTGTAGCAGAATGTGCAAACTCTGCCCCCTGCCCTGCACCCCCCTCCCCCAGTCCTCCACAAATACTTCATGCCAAGAGGTTCTCCTCCTCCTCCACATCCAAAATCAAAGATGTCAATGGTATAAGTTGTACCCCAGCTTTGAAATAGCCAAATTTCACTAAAGACATCTCAGCATTCCAGCTGTACTAGAGGGTTCAAATAAGGAAAAGTCTTCCAAAAATCTGGTGAGGTGCCTGATGCAGTGAAAACACAGTGAGTCTGTATAATGTCTATTCTATAAGTGCAATCCAGTCTCTATTTAAATAATTCCGGCAAGAGCATCTCTTCTGCTCTGAGAGTTTTTTCTGTTTTATCAGATCTCCATACTGGAATGCTTATCCTCAGATATTCTGCTTCTGTCTACCAAGTCATGTAAGCATACAGTCCTCCTGCAGCAACACTTTAAAACTTTGTGTTTAAACAGGCCAGTCAGAGACATGCTGCAACTCCTGGTTCATGCTGTCTTGGAAGACCAGCTGTGTATGACCACTAATGAGAAATGAATTAATATGATTTGCTTGTATAGAGGAAATGCAGGCACTCAAAAGAAAAAAGAATTAAATTAAAATCTAAAAATAACCAAATGTTAAAGATTTCTGTAAGAATTAAATCTTTGTGATGAATTTTTGCCAGCAGCATTCAGGAGAACTACTTTATGATGAGTACAAAAGAACATTATCAGCCTGTTTAAGTTACCAGTTTATGAACATTTAAGGAACACCTGGATTACTCACCAAATAAAAAAGTAAGTCTAAATGTACTTGCATAGCACACCTGCGCAGAAGAACAGCTCCCTCCCCAAATCTTACAGTTTTTCTTCTTGACTAGTCTTTAAACCTGAATCAAGGATTCTCTTTCTCAAGTAGCATCTTTTTAACCGCCAGTAAAACAAGACTGGTAGAAAAAGAAAACTCTGAATAGACCACATGAGGCCATTGGTTGTTCATGCTTTGAGATATGAATTCTTTTATTAGAGTTCTACCTTCTGTGATGTTTAAAGCCTTGCTGCAGGTTCTTAAAAATGAATAGGAATTGTCCTATTCTGAACTGTCAGCAGTTTGGAAATTTAAAACATCCAGGACATGTCTCAAGAAATCCAGTTGTTCTCTTTGATCCTAGATTAAAGGGACTGTTAGAAATTTTAGAGCTATGTAGTTTCTTACAAAGTTCCAATTAATCCAACACTTGAGCTTTATTCTGTGAATGTACAATTATGTAGAAAACTCCTTGGAATTCCCTCATCAGCTATACTCTATTTAAAAATACATGTATTGGTTTCACATCAACATCCTCAACCACATTCAGCACTCCATTTATACCCTTAGGTTTAGTAATTCACAGAGCTTTAGCTTCACAGATTCTTACCAATAAATCCCAAAATGCATGCATGGCTTGGTTTAAGAAAGATATTTTACTTGTGTTTCATACACAAAAAACTGATAATCAACGGTGGCTTAAAAAATTAACACTACTCCACTTTTTCACAAGTGTACAAAAAAGAAATAATGAATTTACATTCAACAGTAAAGCTTAATGTCCACTCTAATAATAGCTGCATTGACATTCACATACACAAGCACAGAATAAATATTTCAGGATTCTTATAAGAGCATACAGCATACATACAGTACTTGAATTTTACATAATTAGTGTTAGTAGGGTCAGAAATTCATAATCTCATAGAAAAGTAAAACTAAAATCAGAAAAGGTGTGGGAGGTAACACCAAGGTACTGCACAGAGCTAGCAGGTTAGTAAATCCATTTCTGTGAGGAGTTTGCTTCTGCTTCTTCATATTAGGACAGTTTGTTTGCAAAGGTGTATCCAAAGTGCAGAGTAATGCAAAAAAAAGAGAAGATATTCTTGTACTTATTAATACATGCAAGAGGCAGCCCCCAAGTCACCCGACAGAATAAAGCTGTTATTGGCAAGTGGCCGATATAATACAGATGTTTCAGGCAATTTTTCTAAAGCACTTTAATAGCAGCAATTGTAATTTATAATGGCTCTAGATTGACTTCTGTTTGGGTTAAAGGGCATCATATTTCTTTAACATTTACAGCTATATTTCTTTATAAATAAATATCTCAAATAACAAATAGCATAGTTAATGTTTCTTTTTTCTCTCTTTTGCATAAGTGTCGTGGAAAAACTCTGACCTTTTCAGAGATATAATGTGCAAAATAATGTTAGAGTGGAAATAGTGACACAGAGCATCACAGTCAGTTACATTCCTGGAATGTCAGCCCAGCCCTTCTTACACTCTGAGGGCTAGCCTTGCCAGGGTAATGCAGGGCTTTAAGGGACTATTTTCCCAATGGCTTGCTTGGTAAGAGATAAAATTTATGGTATCTTAAAGAGCTGTAAATGTGAGGTTTTATTTGCAGGAGTGTGTACAACACATCATATATAGGGCATATGTTTCCACGCAGTGACTTCTCAAGATTTGAAAAGTCTGGTCATCTCCTTTCAGACATTTCCTCCCCAGCCTGAACATCTCTGAACATTTATATTCATTAGGTGTTTCTCCTGTTGCATATTTACCAGCTCTTCTTGCAGTTTATAATCTGATCTTGTATCACCTAGCTGACACCTGCACACAAATATTTCCAATCAGATAGAGGGTGCACAACATTAAAACTTTTAAACCTGTCCTGTAAGTGTCATCAAGACAGGAGCACAGGAACCACAGTGCAGAGTCCAACCTCTCACTGGCTGTACTGTGAAGATTCTCCTTTTCGGCGTAGGAGAAAGGAAACTTGTGTCTGCTTTTTAGATTCTGAAAACAAGCCAGAGTGGAGAAAAAGAGTTAACACCAGACTTAATAAAGCTTTTAAGACAAAACCTGTTAAGCAATTTAGACAGACACTGTGAATTTCCTGCAGATTTTGTCAAGTCTGTACATACAGGAAATTTGTTAACAGTAGGAAGAAGTTGGGAGTTGCTACATAGGAGAAATCTGCCATTATTACAAAAACTGGCTAAGTGGCTTCTTTCAGTATAAACCCCTCACTGGTCACTGTTCTCAGTGGTGCTGTTGCCCTTTTCTTTTTTCTCCTGAGTCTTGTTTCCCTTCTTCTTTTTCTTCTTTTTCTTGGTCTCTTCCTTCTTGCCAAAGGTTATGAAGTCACTTTTGTCAATTTGGCTGTTTGGTGGCTCCTGCCGGATGGAGATGATTGCAGGAGATCCTGGGATAATGAATTTGTCTGGCAACTCACCAGGACCACCTTGTTTGGGATTGCTCGGTCCAAATTTAAAGGTCCAGCTGTTGCTGTTCACACCAGCTCCCACTGGGGGGGACACCTCTCCCGCCTCAGGTTCTGAAAAAGTCAAAACAGCAAGAAAAGCTTAAAGCACCATTAATTACAAGCACTCAGTAACAACTTCTTACTTGAAAACTATGGTTTTAGCCTGGCTCTGCACTGACTTTCAGTTGCCTGGCTGTTCATCTGGGAGTTATGGACTGGTTATGGTCTAGGCTGCTCAACACATACAACAGTATGCACTTACTCACTCCACATACTGGTGGCCTCAATATGCTCTGGATCCCATGCTGTGCCTTGAAATACAGTTGTTCTCTATTTCTCTTTTGAAGTGCACGGAATAAGAGATTGCTGTAATGCAGCCCACTGTAGTGTTTTACAGCATGAAACACAAGCATGTGTATTGTGTGGCACAAGGGCATGTTTGAGCATGTCAAGTCTTTTGGGATAGGGTTAGAGGAGTGTCCAGGGCAGGGGCAGTCAGCCTTGGCAGCATGCACATCCATCCTGTCAGCTGTGTCCAGGATTCCTTGTGCAGGCAATGAGGTGGTGCATCTCAGAGATGAACCTGAGAGCCAACCAGCACGTAGGTTTGTATGTACACGTGTATGCAATGTGGCAGACACAGACCTAGTATAAAAACAGAGGCAAACTGAATTGCCTGGGTAGAGATACTGCATGACTCCATCAGTCAGGGTGCAGAATCTGGTCTCAGCAATATTCATAGTCTTCTTCACGGTGAGGCTCTAACAACCTGCTCCCTTTTTCCAGGAAATGGGATGACTCTTGTAAGAAAGTTGTAAAGTTTTTCTAAACTATGAACTTATGAGCACAATGGGAAATCAGAAAGAGTTGGTGCCAAATTTGTGGTAAGCTGTCAAGAATTGTTCAGAAGTGAATAATATTGCAGTGAGTTCTCACACTGGGAAAGTCCTCACTATTATGTTTCTTTTTTCTTATTGTAGTATCACAACACAAAGGCTGGAAAACACCAGACTGGTGACTAACTCTTGGTTCTGTGAATTGATATGGTAGAATGGTAGAATATAATATTTTAAACAGGCACATATGAAGTGAAGTTCTGTCCCAGCTTTAGGCTTGCAGTATGAAGCAAGTTTTGATTTTATTTCCATGATTTTGACAGGATTGAGCTAATCAGATTGACATGTTTATGTATGTTGCCTTGACAAGGACAATTTTTGAGCATAATCAGATGCAACACAGATTAGGTTCTTCTATGAGAAAAAATCCTAAAACCTGGCTGTTTTCTTTTTTCTTAAACTTTGAAAATTCTTTGTAATTTATGTAACTCCCAATTCTGAATAGTAATAGCATATCCATTTTGTGTATCATTTCAAGCACTTAAAGGATTGTGATCAAGGGAAAGCTCACTGCTTATGTATTGATGCTAAAGCCCTCAAATCTGATGGAAACATTCTTATGTACATTCTAAAACTGCTGTATCACAAACATAGGACCTGTCACACTTGTGATGCTCCTAGCCGCACACAAATTCTTGCAATACTGCAAAAACAATGCCAATACCACTGATGTGATTAAGTCTCAGCATTGTGTATTCTGCATCAGAGCTGTCCAGTTGAATAGGTAAAGATGTTCAGGGTAAAGAAGGAGGTGAGACCTGCATTGCTACAAGGAAGGGTTGGAAAACAAGCTCCATATCCCTTGGAAGAGGAGGCAAGGGCACAGAAAGGAGAAGAAACAGAGAAGTCCTAGGTCTCCTGCAGGTGAAAGAGGGCAGGAAAACAAAGTAGACAGCCTAGAAGGAGACTGCCAACAATTTGACAGCCCAGAAGGTGCTATTCAGTAAACCTCAGCTAACGACTGCTCCATACCCCTGTAGCGATAATGAAGAGTACTGCATTTACTTTAGCAGCCATTTCAGGAAATTAACAGCATCTCCTGTACTTCTTATTGTTTTATGACTCTTCATCTGCTGTGATGTTGTTCTTAAAATTTTCTAATAAAATGTATGTCACACATATCGACATAATGCTCTCCTGGTTCAAAAGCTGAAGAACACATTCTGCTGCTTGACAATCCTTCTCTTGCCTGGCAGCAAAATAAACAGCACTGGAAAGCATGATTCCTTTTTAAGCTTTTCCATACTTACGCAGTATGTCCATGTTACAGAACCAAAGAAATGTGTATATATGACACATCAGAACTGTCTCTGAGACCATCTGTGTAATAGGTTTTGCACAGGAAACTTTGTAAAGGAGGTGATATGACTGCTTTTATAATGTGATGTTTAATCAAGAATAAGAAGAGCCTGTATGCTTCTTTTCCCCCAAGACTGTATTTAATGATGATGAAGATTTGACTTTGAGTTTATGATCTTTGCAGGGATCTGCTGAAGTTGTTTTAGTGACCTTAACTTCCCTTGCATCAAATATCTTTTTTGAAGTTGTTATTAAAGTGGAATTTCCTCTGTTTTATCAGTTGTAGCTTTTCTGTAAATTTTCTACTTAAACATCTTAAACATCAGCTTCAGATTTTTCACACATCTGCCACTGGTAATAGTAATGTCCTAGCAAGCTCTTTCATACTAAATTCATTAATATGAACCAGCTTTAAGTTCGGCTTAATAAAGTATTTTGGTCAGGTACCTTTTATATTGCTTTTCTTTCTTTGAGATGACAAATTACAAAGGTGAATGTTGTGTGTCTTGGCCTTTTCCCAAATTATTAATGAATTGTCTCCCTCCAGGAATACAAAAATGTGAGCTTTCATATTGTACATAATAAATTAAGCCCCATTTGACAAATAAATTATTTCCCCTTCCCAACAAGCCCATGCAACATTCATTCCCAACACCACTGGCCCACAAGCAATGCTCTTTTCCTGTTCTTGGCAGGAAAAAAACAGCTGAAGGTGACCCCAAACCATGTTTGAACATTCCTTGCTCTGACTGGGGAGAGCCCTGTAGCAGTGAATAGTCCAAAACCTGCTCTGAAGTGTACAGGGTTACAACACTGTCTGGAGTGCAGTGCCACCGCAGCACAGCTGAAACATCACAGTGTGTTCATGCCATTTTGATACAAGCACAACGACAGTGACTTTGTATTTTCCATTTTAGCACACAAATACGGTAACATGCAAGAATAGAGGGTGTCCTTGAGGTACAGGATCTCTTGCATGGAAACTCCTTGCCAGTCTAACAGGGTATACATATATGTCTACATCATTGAAATCTAATTCAGAACAGGATTTTGACCCTTTAATCTAGTTCTGCCTAAACAAATCTACTCACTCAATGATGTCAGTAACATTTGTCCCAAATCCACCTGACACAATGTATCCAAACACAACAAACCCATCCTAATCTACCCTGGGATCAGGATTCTGCCAACTTAAAGACTTAGGGGGTTTACTTGCATTTCTGCATGTTCTTCCAGCCCCTGATGATGTTTGTTGTCCACACAAACTAAGCATTTTAATACTTGTTAATACTCACTAAGCCAAAGGACACTAATTATCCTTACAGCTGTGTGGAGAGCTCACATACAAAAAGACAGAGATGGACAGAACTTAATGAGTTAATAGCCAGCATTTCCTATGACTGGGGTTTCAACAATCTCCTCAGAAAATTTCCCTTCTGTGCGGTTTACCTGGTATCATGTGTGTTTATCTGTATTGGCAGGCTGGAAGGTCACAGTTCAGCTGTACTAACAATATTGTATGTTTAGGCATTTCAGATCAAGGATAAATGTCATCGCCTAGTTTCCAAAGCTTCCTTAAACAACTCTTCTGTTTCTTACCAGCAGGAACTTAACAACAAAAACTTTCCACTTAGATGCTGTTTTACATTTAACAGGATTAGTTGTACTTCTCTTGCATATTTTCTGGGTCTTATCGAATGCTTTACAGTTGTTTATTAGACTTAGAGGAAAATCTAAATAAAACAAGTCTACAAGCTATATTCATAACAATTTAAAGCATTACACTTCTCATCTTTCTACAGCTACACAGGAGGTTTTTGCCAGGGTTCTTACATAAAAGCGCAGTCTGGCCATTTCCTGGTGTAACTCAGAGGATTACTTTGGAGACTGTCCCTTTGCTTTACGCTCAATAAATATGGCGATCTTCATGTTCAATGACCAAATGATTTCTTTTTAAAATGCATGCATGCATCCAAAATCGAGGCTGCACCTGCAGCTCCTGATGCTGCTTCGCTTGTGTGTCTGTGTGCTAAAATGGGAAATGAACTTTTCACCCCTTCCATTTCCTCATACTCTCACCAAAACACAAGTGTCTCAGTAGACTTTAAATGGAACCTAGAGCAACAGAGACTCTGCATTCAAGTACATCATATATTTGGTTGGGAGGAAAGGACCTCTAGGTTGTCTTTCAAAATAATTATTTTTCTATCCAGTGACTGTTGTCTGAAAATACATACATACAATAAAAATTACATACAAAACCCTCCACATCCTAAAATCACCTATCTGAAACTGGAAGCAGTAGGGTATGGTGCCCAGCTACTTTTTTATCTTCCAGAGGCATTTACATGTCATATGCTGTAGCCCTCTACTTCCCACAGGACTTGAAAACCATATAAAGCTCTGTCAATAGGCACTTGTTCAGCAAGTCATAATTGCTTTGAAAGCACCCGATTTCCTACACACTGTCAGATAGAAAGTGCCATGTGGATATCATAGGCTCCAAGATCCCAGAAAGGAAGCAGATTGCAGGGGAGCTGTGTCACCTCACTATGCACCAAGCTTCTCGCTTGCGTGCTCCGGGCACTCCTGATCTCAGCGCTGGGGCTTTGCAGAGGTACCTGACTCCTGCTGTGTTCTGTGCAGGGAGCCCAGGCACCTACTACAAAGAACAGGTGACTAAATTTAAAATATAGTAGGTGTAGGCACCTAAATTTTTCTTTCTTAGATGTCATCCACAGAGTAAGATATCACTTTTTCTTAATTCAGCCACCAAACAAGTATGCATTCAATCTAAACTGTCTAATTTAGTCCTTGCTACAGTCTATAGAGACTCTCAGAAGGCAATTCAGCCCACATAGCTTAAATGTCTAGTTTTAGATGCATTGAATTTTCTTTGTTCCTCTCCTTTCTCTGCTGGAGCTGTATTACCTTTGCTTCTTTAACTACAGATAAAGCCCAGACAGCCAGTTTAAACTAGACAGCTAACTTTTGGGGGACTAGTACAAAAAGAGTTGAATTCTGCCTTCAGGAGCAAGCTAAGCAGCATCACGGCTTGGGGGATGTTGTACCAATAACCATGCCAGAGTATTAAAAAAATATAAAAAGTTTGAAATTAATATGTTTAACAGTGACAGCCACAAAAATCCTGTACAACTATTTGCAAGATGAGGACACTTTCTCAGCCTTAATCCCTTCATGGGGGGCATCTTCTGTTAAACACCTGAGAAAGTTCAGTCAGGTTGTTACAGTTGCACCATTTTCACCCCTTAAAAGGCCACATTTTAGTTATGACAGCAATGACACCAGTACAGTTTAGGTCTTGAGAGATCTTCTGCTGCAAAACTCCAAAGCACAGGTCTCTCACTGAGATTTACAGAGTTGTCTTTTCAGATGCAGCATTTGTGAATTCACTCGATGGGTTGGCTTTCATCAGCTTGTAAAACCATCAGAGCTGGTATGTAATACTGAGTGATGGGTACAAAAAGTTTGAAACTGAGATGTCTTCTAAATTTGGGGCAAAATGCCTGCTCACAGAACATGTCATCACTCAGCCTACAAACTGATAGCCCATCAGTTCTGGGTTAAGACTGCAGTTTCTACCTCACTGATATTTTCCTCTCTTTTGGGGAGGCCACGTGTTTCTTTCCTGTCCCTGTATAGCCCCACAGCTCCAATCTGGTGTTTACTAGGAACAGGTGGTGATCACTTCCCATAATGCGAGCTGGCCATATATTCATGTGTCATGTACATCGTCTCTACCTCCTATGCTTCTGCTGCTTTCTTAAAGATCCTTTGTCAGAAGAAGGCTAACTTGTGTTAGAACAGATATGTCCCTGCTCAAGGGGGAGAAGAGGAAACCATTTCTGTGCAGCTTTGTTTCCCTGCAGAGACATTTTTGACTGTGTGACATGCTCAGCCAAGACAGCAGCTTGCTTTCACTCTCTCCCTCCCCTTCACCCCTCCCTACTCAATGCTTTGTCCCTGTCTTTAAAAATTTGGTGGCTCAAGGACCCAGGATATCATTCAGTTAAAAGCTTTCAACTAAATAAACTATTATTATTAAGTTTAAAGGAAATATTTTTCAGTGTTTTTTTTTTCTAGACACCAGAACATGCTGACTGAAGTCACTGTGAGACTAGAAATACCCCATCATTAGTCACAGACCCTTCTGTCCGCAGGTCAGAGTAGCAAAACACATTAATTAAATGAATTTATTTAAAACTGAGATCATGCAAAAAGCAGGAGGCAAATCACAGAGAAAGCTAGTCATTAACCTGATTTCTCTCTTCCCTTCCTCCTCCACTGATGCTGTACTGACTGCAGCTTCTGCCTCTGGCAGGCTTAATGAATATTCACTGTTACAAAGAGCCTGACATTCTGCACTGATTCTGAAACAGCACATCAAATGCAAAGAGCATGCACTGAAAAAACCTCTCTGTGTCATCTGGAAGATCTCTGCAGACATTCTGGCTTTACTGATCATCCCTAAGCCTTTTTGAGATTAAAACACCCATTTAATCGTTTTTTAAAAAACAAATCAGAACAAAAAAAACCCAAAACCCACCCCAGAACAAAACCACAGCCAATAACACAACAAAGCAAGCAAATAAAAATCCATCATCAGCATGATAAAATGACAGATACTGAATTGAAAGAGAGAAATGATTCATTAGAACAAAGCTGAACCATTTTAACTACCAGTTTGCCAAACAATCCCAACCATCTCTAAGGACTATATTAATGTGGAGTCTTAAAGAGAAAAGAAATAATTCTCACTCTTTGCCCTTCCATCTGTTTAACCTGTTCCGCAGTAATGATTCAGAGATAGGAAGAATGACCAAAATGAAAACTTCTCCCCACCAGCAAGCCTGTAGCTTTAATCCATTGCTGGGGTTTAAAGTCAGTAATGTTGAATGGGGTAATTATAGCACATATGTTGTGGGAGATCCGTAACCCCCCACTGCTCCAACATCCAGACACAAAGCAGGGTAAAGGCATGGAGGTCACTTCCAGCTCAGTCTCAGGTTACTGTCCATGCTGACATCAAAATTTAATTTAAACAGAGATTATTTATCTCATTATAAGAAAAACAATCTTACATGGCTCTGTAGTAAAGCAATTGTCTCAGCTCTGTCAGCATACTCTGAGAAACATGAAAGCAAAAATTGATTTGCTTGCTACCACAACCTGCTGTGGCTAGAGCACAACACAGGGTAAATGGCTTCTCGCAGTTGCTAAAGAAGCAAACAGAGCATGGTGGCGGCAGCTCCTCTCACTCTTTTCACTGAAAGAGGCTTTTCGTCCCACAAGAACATGAACTTTCTCAGGTAACATCCTTCCAGTGCTGTACTTGTGCCCAGTCCTGCTCCCACCAGTAAAATTTGTCTTGGAAAGCACCTGCTAGTACTCGGTCAGCACAAGCTTTAACCTTTTCTTCACTGAACTGAGGATTAATCTGCTGCATCACTGAGACAGCAAGCACACACATCCAGGATGCTTTGTATCATCTTTCCAGCTCTAATCAGATGCTGGACCTGGGGGGTGCAGCATATGAATGTTTGCATTGCACAGAGCTTGTTAGGGAGAGACTACTCCTGCGATATAAGGTAGATGGATTTTTATTTGGGTATTTCACCATGTCTGCAGGCCCACAGAGACCATTCTCAAGAGTTCATATTTGAAAACAGCCAAAAAAAACCCCCAAACCCCAGATGATTTTCATCGTATAAATGCATTGTTAATATAGTGTGGGCAGCTAGAGCAGCAGTTGTTCTGCCCTTGCTTGGGGACTGCAGTGTCCCTCAGTACCTGGGAATGGAGAGAGGAGAGGTGGTGTGGCAGCAGCTGGGGACAATGTTCCCCTGAGGCCCCCCCCCGCGGTGGTTTGGCCCCACTGCCCCCCACCCCACCTCCACCAAAGAAAAGGCTTTTCTTTGCCTTCATGTCCAACCAGGTGCTATGCAGCCTCCTTTAGTGCTCTAAACTGAGCAGGCTGGAGGTGGCACACAGCCACCCAGGCCTCTGCTGAGGGCTGGTTTTAGGGTTGCCAGGTGACACATCCCAAAAATGTGGACTTTGAGACAAATATATAAAAACTGGGATGTCTGGTTTGTGGCTCAAATCTTCCTCTGGATGTGACCAAGAGTGAGGTGGCATTCTAACTGCTTTCAGCTGACCGGTGCTGTGTGTGGGTGCTGCCTCTATTATATAAAGACATGAAATATTGCAAAGAGAGCAAAACCCATTGCAGAAGACAAAGCTCTGAATGTCAGGAGGATGGGAACAGATCTGTGCATTGCTTAGTCTATATTATGGGAAGCCAATTCTGGTTGCTGTGTTCTGTTAAATCTAAGTTAAAAAAATATTTAATTCTTAGATATAAGCACTTCTATGTGAAAGACAACAGGCTCACAGACCATCATAAATCCTGCTGTGAAGATGAAAAGGAGGAAGCATTTCATGGCAGCTGTTGCAGCCTATAACAGCACTCTGCAGACAGCCAACCCTCCCACACCTTGCTCTCTGCTAGATGAGCTACTGAACTGAGGCCAAGAGCGCAGACGCACTATCTGTCTGGTCCCCTCCTGCCACTGGAGGACAGTCTGCTTCCGTGGGGTGATCACAGGACCAGCAGCTTGGACTCCTATGCACAGCCACTGCAGCCACCTTCTGCCTCAGCCCCCATCTCAATGGCTGGCTGTGACTGATTCCCCAAATCAGGAAAAATTTAGGTCGGGGATTTCAGGTCACCTGAAGGGATGACAGAAGCAGGATTTGATGTTCTTCTAGCACTGGATATCCTGGACAGGACTAGCTTGTTTTCGTTTGGGTCCACCTTGGACAGTGAACACTCCTAAGAAAATTCAGTTAAATTCAGTCCCTTCTGCTTACCCTCAACAAAACTGGTTACCAAGTACCAGCCTCTACAGTCCATATTACAGCTGGTGCATAAAGAGGAAAGAGCCCAGCTTGAATGCCAAAACCCAGTACTGGTAGGCAAAAGAGAATCCCCTCATTTTAACTGAGCACAATCAACAGAAACACAGTAACTATGGAAACTTGGAGCATCAATTTTAATCTTTCGAAGCAGAACCTAATTTTAACCAACTAATTGGATGCTTGAAGAGGTAGTGAAAGAAAAAGGGCCACATTTATTTCCATGCTTTTAGAGGCATCTATTTTAAGCATGAATGGATGTGTGAGCTTCACCACTTAGAAATGATGGCATAGTAATGGATCACAGACAACTAAAGAATGGTCTTAAAATATGTTTTTTGCTTTCTTCATCTACGTTTAGCTTACAGGCTTCAACCATCCCTCTTGTATATGGCTCCCACCCTAGAAGCCCAAACCATCGCAATCACCAGGCCAGAGGACCACAGTGTGAGGCATCCTGCTTGGATCTTCCTTTCAATGAACACACAAAGCTTTGCAGCGTGGAAAATGTAGTGCCTTGTCTCTCAGAGTTTGAAGGTGGCTCCATGCCCTGAACCTCAGAGCTTGAACCAGTTCCCTGGCTCCCTCCGGCTCAGATCACAAATAAAGGGATAATTTTACTGGTATTTTATGGATGAAAGCTGAAACTGGCCTTTTCTCTATCTGGACCCACAAAGGGAAAGAAAGGGTTCTATTACTGCCTTAGTTTAGTTTGGTTTTATTATTCTCAAGGGATTTCTTAATTTTAAAAGCAAACTATACCATACAGTTATATAAAATTAATTTAGACCTACAAAATCCTTTAGCTGACCTACTCTGACTAGTTTATGACTGAACCTCTGCAAACTTCTCCCTCCTCCAAAAGCCAATTAACTAAATACTAACCAATGTCTATTTTGATCCTCACTGACATGGCTGTTAGCCAGCAACGTGCCCTGAAAGAGGCATGTTACTTTAATACCTTCCTTGGGAAGGGGCTGTAAAACTGAAGACAACGCAGGCCTCAAACTATTTGGACTCTGTCAGTCACAGCACTCTTTCCCTTCCACAATATGTACGTCACATTAGCAGCTTCCTCACATCTCCTGTTACGATCACATGCCATTATTATTCCTTTTTACTGATATGGGATGAATAGACCCAATAATATTTCATACCAGCTAAAAAGGAATTTTAATTAAATGTGATGAGTAACTGCTAATACAATATGATAAGCCCCCTGGATAAGCACGCTACACAATTTCTCTATTTTTTAGAATCCTTCAAACATCCTCTGAGGAGAAAATGGAGATGACCTTGCAATGACTCTCCACATCCATTCTCCTGCTACAGAAATTGCTTTGCTCTTTTGGGTGGTTGTGAGGTCCACACTTGGGGGACCTTTTCTTAGGTTGTAGGTAAATCCAGATATTATGATCATTTAGCGTCATCTTGATCTTTAACCTTTTAAAGCAGATTATTTTGGTACTAATGAGATGAACCAGACTGACTGACCTGGAAGTCTGGACCTACTGCACCATGGCACCAAGCCTTCTACCTGTTTGTCCTTCCCTGTGGCTAAGGGTGTTCTCTCTAAACTGAGAGGACAGTACCTGCTTGAACCGTATGATGAAAAGTTCACATTAGGTTTTCAACAGATGTGTATCTGTGTAGTTCTGCTGAATTTAATAGATCTGCATGCAGTTCTGCTCTGGCTGGCTGTTAAAAGCCAATTTAAATGTGCTGATGAACCTCCTAACTTGCTCAGTGCTTTATTCTATTTATTTGTGTAAACTGAAATCACAAACTGCTAAGTGATGTACTGTAAAGGCCATAAAACACTAAATCAAAATAAGTTTAATAAAGAGATTCCTTGAGGGGGGATAATACACAATTATGGAGTATTAAGTATGGTTATCTAAAGATGAACTCAAAGTTGGCAGTTGCTTGAAATGGATGGCACCACATTGCAACAGCCATTTTAACAAAGCTGCAGATGCCTTTTGTGCTTTGTCTGTAGGAATACACTTTCTTAAATATTCATCAGAAAGTAAGTCTTGGAGGCTTAATACTTCTGCAAAAAGTGGGTAGAGCCATCTCTCTTAATTTTTGATCACTGTAACCTTTTCACAATAGAGTCCTCATAATCCCAGTTTAAGAGTTGGTAGATGACCTATTCTATATTTCAATTATTTTAATTTTATAGCCCCAGTCATGCTTTCAGACAAGAACTGTCCTCTCAATGGAACAATTGGAGAAACAGCTCAGACTTGTCCTTCCACGTAAAATGCTGTACATTATACCCAGGAACTGCTCATTTGCTAATGAACTCTCTTTCAAGAAAGGCATTGCTCAAACAGTTGTTGTAACATATCAGAAAGTGAGTTATATAATATGCCTGCCACTTCACTTCTCTGAAGGAAATGTTAAAAATGGAAGAACTGGCTTGAAATGAACAGAAAGATCAAATCTAGGAAATGAATTATTACACATAAAGTGTAATGGACATAAAACGGATGTCTGAGAGCAAAGTAATGAAAATTAACTTCATTTCTACATCACTGCTTAATAGAGGCTGACTTAGGAAAAAAATCCTATCCTTTAAGTATTAGAAAATTCACATTTCTTGTAGCTGTGATCCCTTTAAATGAAAAGGCAGGGAGAAAATCAAGGACAGACTGTATCTGGATTGATAGCATAGTCATTTTTCTTCCAGGAAATGTGTCATATGCCCAGGTAACTAGGACAAGCTGTCAAAGAATACAGACGTTTAAAAGATCGTAGTGTTTATGAAAGCTAAAAAGTGATGTTATTGCTTCTTGAATTCTTCACTTCAAAAGGAATTTTGAGTTACTATCTGGTGGGTTTTACAGGTAGAATATTTAAAAAATACTTTAACACTGAATTAAACTTTAAACTTTTGTTTTCTTGTTGTAAGTGTGTGTATATACCTATATGTTAATATACAATTGGCTCATTTGTTTTTAATTTCTGTGATTGTTGAGGAGGTGACTGGCTTCTTAATTGTTACAGATATGCTTTACGGGTAAGTGCACTCAGAATGATGCTGAGGGCAACTCCTGACAGCAGCAGGAAGTGGCATGGACACCAACCCGAACACGGACACTTCTCTGAACTGCAGCAGCCGGGGGCTGTGCAAGGCACTTTTTTAGCAGAAAGGAAAACAGTGACAGAGGTGCATGCATTGCTATGTTCTTTGCATAAATTGTAGCCTGCTAATAACTGCAGTAGCCCTTGCACAGAGGTGGACACGCATACTGTAAAGACAAAGTTTCTTTCAGAAACTGTAGGCCAAATCAGATGCTTACACCTCAGGAACACTTTAAAGATCGAGTTGGAAACATGAGGTAAGACCATATTATCTGCAATTCCATCAACGCCATATGCAACCAGGGTCTCCTGAACCAGTCTTTGTGCTTCCCAGGATAAGCCAAGCCCTCTCTCACCTCAAAGAACACCCCATTTCAGATTCTGCTTTCCCAGAATCTTTCCTCAGTCCCAGTGCTACCAATTCAGGTCATGGAGGAAAGAGCTTGTTACATTACTCACTCCGTGTCTGGAATAGTATCTTAATGGGTATTATGTCCTGGTCCATTTTAATCCATGCAGACCACTGAAGTTCACCGAGTGCTGATGTGTGGTGTAGCAGCTCACATATGTCAGATCATATAATCATAAATGCATATTGCTGCCATACCAGGGAACACTGTTCTCCCAGTTGGGATGCCAGGTGCCAGGCAAACCCACTGACCCACCAGCTCTCCAGATCTCTCTGCTGACTGCATTTGGCGTATGAGTTGGCAAACAGTAGCAATTCTTCATTGCAAAGGTGTGAGAGCAGCATGTGTCAGCAGGGGAGCCAAAAGAGCTTCATCTTCAGACTGGAAAACCTGACAGTTCCATAAAGTGGGATTTCTGTAGCTATTGCAATGTATTCCCTCACTGGAAAGTGTGTGTGTGTGGGGGGGGAAGGCAACTTCTGCAGCAACATGCCAGTTGCCTGGACAGCTGAACAGCAGCAAGAGCAGCCATTCATTAATCTTTATATGCTTTCTCCCAGTAAGCACTAGGTGTAAATGGCTCCAGTCCTTAAATTGCTTCATATTCTCTCTATCATCCATGTACTGAACTGAACTTGGATGTATTCTCTTTGCACCAGACTTGAAGAAATAGCTTGGGGTAGCCAGTAGAAGCACAGTTCATGACAAGGAGAAAAAAAAGCTCTATTTATATCTCTTCCTGCTGACACATGGAATAACACACACTTCATTCAAGCATACATACAGCTGCTTAGCAGCTGGAATTTCTGTGCTGGCTTAGAGACTGGAGGAAGTGCAGTCAAGGCACATATACTGTGTATTGCGGAGAAAAGGCAGCAAAAGGATGCTTCAAAATGCTGTGCTTGATCTAGCTCATTCAACTCACCAGAGGCGCACACAATTCTGTATTTTATATTCAAAAATGTGTGTGCATATTTACTGAAACTAGCACTAACATTTAATACCTCTTCCTGTAAAAACAGTATAGTAATACATGTAGATCTTCGACAAGCAGCTATTGACAAATTTTGCATCAGCAATTATCCAATTTGCGTCACTAGTGAAACAACTCAGTGAACAAACAGATTTGTATCTCTGTGGATGAGCAAATCTGCCAGTTGCTTAGAGCTGATGTGTCATTCTTCAGGAGGGGACAATACCTGGAAAGAGGACGAATATTTAGGCTCAATAGCAAATGCTGATGTGAGCCGTAGAGCCTTGCCTATAGTATCTGAGAGAAAAAAATAGAAGAAATGAATTATGATGAATTTACTCTTTTTTTGCAGGGGCCAGAGCTTTCCCTTTGGCACATAAATATTATTTAGAGATACAGACACAATTTGAATAAAAAAAAAGTGATTGAGGAGTCAGCAATACACCAACAAAACAACTGTTTTATATAAATAGTATAAATTTCAGTATAAATACTGAAAATTACTGTTAATTGCTCAGCTGCTGCTCTCTTCAGGGCTCAGTCATTCACCAAAGTATACCAAACCATAGAATCATAGATTCATAGAATTGTTTAGCTTGGAAAAGACCTTTAAGATCATCAAGTCTAACTGTTAACTGCCCAGTCCACCACTAAACTACATTCCTAAGTGTCACATCTACACATCTTTTAAATACCACCAGGGATGGAGACACAACCACTTCCCTGGACAGCCCATTGCAATGCTTAACCATCCTTTTGGTGAAGAATTTTTTCCTAATATCCAACCTAAACCTCCCCTGGGGCAATTTGAGGCCATTTCCTCTTGTCCTATCTCTCATTTCTTGGGAGAAAATACTGACAGGCACCTCCCTACAACCTCCTTTTGGATAGTTATAGAGAGCCAGGTGGGATAACTTTCCCCCTACGGAAGAAGCTGAGATAAACTCATTGACCCAAGGCTACACTAGGACCCAAAGTCATCTGTTTGGACAACTATGTCTGCAACTGCACTCAAACCTGCAGAGCTTTCTTAAGGCAAAACCCACTATTTTTCCCTTCTGTAAATAACTTAGGGATCAGTTCATACTCCTCCCAAATATCTTTCCTCCTTCTCCCTGCAGCTTTTATTTAGTGCTTGTCTTCAGAAACCAGAGTGAATCACTCATTTCCTTCCTCCTAATCTTCAACTATCACAAGCCTTTCTTCAGTTTTTCTGCTGTTTCTTCAGGTAATTCTGCTTTGGGCTCAGTACAAAAGCTGCATTAGGAAAGAAAAATGCTGAGCAGGTGGCACTGCCACAGTCTAACACACACCGAATGGAATCAAGTTTGTTCCCCTGGGGCTATTGTATTTTAATCACAACTAAATAATGAAAGAGCATAAACTACAGTCTGAATTTTCTCATGTAGCTTTTTCTACCCATGTGGGATTTTTGTGTCTCTCATCTTTGCACTGTGGGATCATATCGTGCCCATTCATCCTGGCAATTGCCAGAATATTTGTCACTTTACTTTAGTATCAGTAGTTCTGTGATTTTGTGAGAATCTCAGGTTGCACACGGGGAAAAAAAGAAGTTGCTTTGGCTGCTAATGCACTAGAAAGCAAATGAAAGGAACCCATTCTTTGTTAAAAATAATAATCATAATTTTTAAAACAACCTCCACTTGAGGCTTAAGTTTTGAGGTTTTGGGTTTGGCAGTATAGGACTGACCCAATGCAATGCCATGGTCTGCTTACCCATCCTGTTCTCTACAGCAGCATGCATTTAATAACAGGTGCTTTGCCTTACCCAGGCATCTGCAACAAACAGAACATGCCCTGCATGCCGCAGAGAAAGCAACTGCCTTCATAAATCTAATTCCAGCCAATGAAGAGCTCGTGTCTGAGAATCACAGAGCTGAGTAATCAATAATGATGGTCTGCAAGGCAGAAAAATATCTTCTGATGGCTTCCTTCAAAGCTGTGCATTGGTTTCTGGATTCTTTTTCAGTGCTCCAATATTACACTGCTTCCCTAAAGGCTGTGTGGACCAAACACTGTTATCCTGCATAACTGTATCTGGCACTTGACCTGAATATGTTTCTCCCGATTAGGCAGTGACATTCTCATCCGGAAATTCTGTTTATACATTCAAACTGTTGTCTCAGCATAAAGGCGTACCCAAGGTATTCTGAAAACCCAGCTGAATGTTTGCTAGGATGTACTCAGAACCTTGAGTGAATACTATGATTTGGAAGCTTTCACCCCCAGATTCCAGTATGTGCTGCAACTTGCACCTCCCAGCCTATGTGTATGAAGCGATGGGTCTCTGTCAAGTGGTGGGAGGGACAAGTCTCCACACCACAAATAACAGTTACAACACCTTTTTCCCTAACTGCCAACCTCAGCAAAGAAATAAAAGAATGATAAATAAGAAACAGCCAGCAGCTACTAGCTTTTATTCTTCCAGGTCAAAAATGAAACACAAGCAGGTCTGCAAAGGAGGTAGAAATCTTTGCTCAGCACCTCTCCTCTGCAGTAAATGGGAGACCTCACTGCCAGGTGCAACAATTTGCCCTTTTTCACCAATAACAAAATTATCTCAACAACCAAATATTTCCCTTACCTTAATCCATGTTGTATATTTTTCATATTTACCATCAGCATTGCACCGTCTCAGACCACATGCTCTGTATGAAAAGACCCTGTAACACTTGCCACTCTTCAGAGTGAATAAAGGCCATTCAAAACACAAACAGTCCTCTCTTGTCTCTTCAGTTACCTTGTGAAAGCAGAAGACTTTGTATACAGCCCAAAAGGCCAAAACCTCAGTATCTGGCAGAGCAGAAAGCAAGCTCTGCTCTACCTTTCTATGCTGTATCTATCTATATCTATATCTATTTCTATTCACCAGTTCCAAGAGTAATGCTTTCAGCATCTGCACTTATCTTAACTGCTAACCCAACATAGGAAGGGAGCAATTGTGCATCCAAAAGTCAGAAACAAGGATATTTAAAAATTATAGCTCATCAACACTATACGTTGAACATTGTCTTGACTAGTGTGCCAAAACTTTGTGGAAAAGTGTATTTGTATATTCATAAAAATTAATACCATGGCATTAATGCAGCTCCACTTTTTACCAGTAATTATTTTAAAGTGCAAAATGGACAATCCTCTCATTTTATGCATGCTACATGATGGCTGCTAGACTTTTTGAAGGCTCAAATGCTGCTGCTCCAGCACTGTATAATCTCAGAATTACACAAAATCAAATCTATAATCCCTGTGGCTTTAGGAAAAGCTGATCTGTGTGTGTGTGAAAAGAAAAGAAAAAAGAATGATAACTGATGATGTAGAAAACCCAAGAAGTTAAATTTTTTAAAATCAGTGATCTTTGGATGTTTGATTGCTGTGCTCTGTACGTGGGACTGGTAATAATTAGCTTTCAAGTAACTTCTACAGTATAACATTCTGTACTGCTCAAAGGAAAGGTTATTGCTGTGAAGCTGAAACAGTAAATATTTAATTACTATTTTCTCCAATTCCCAGCCTGTACCTGAAAAGTAGATGTGCAATGAGTACATGCAATCTTGTCCACTTTTTCCAGAATCCATCAGTATATTATCCAAATGCCAGGCAGCAGTATTAAAGACTGTTGAAATGTTTGGGTTAAAATAGTTTGGCCTTCCAGGCACTGTGAATCTTTAACGGAAAGTATCAATTAAAACTGAGCTCATATGAAATAAAATTTAGATCATAAATGAGCTAAAAAAAAAATTAAAAATATACAGATAATTAGAAGTCTCTAGTTAGGAATCTCCTCACCACATTTTAGCTCTTCAACGGGAGCAGGTAGAGGTACGGAGACAACTGATCAGCCCACGCAAGAGAACAGCCACTTGCTTGAGCAGTACAGAGCCTCACTTCCCATAGAAGGCACAGGCTAAATATGCATGTAAGATTTTCACTCATTTCCAGGATTCAGAGGAAAACCTGGGGCTCTCCCACAACCAGATAACCTGTTAATTTCAGTGCAAACAGAAACCAATGAAATTTCACAGAATTTCACAAGTCCAGCTCGCTCATTTTGGTCTAGGACTGCTCCTAGAGCATGAGATGCAGTGGTAAGTCTATGCAGTGCATGAACCACAATGGTTCAAAGACGCCATGAGGAAGAGTGCGCCAATGCAGGGCTGAGACTCCTAGCCATGAGCATAGCTATTCATCTCTTCAGGGGGAATGAAAGCTCCTGTCCTTGGAAAGGAATCCCCAGTGGCAACAAGGCAGCTCTTGCTTGGGGAGGACAAGCAGCACAAGCTGTGGTTCAAAGAGAACAAAATCTAAACACCATGATTTCTGTTCCCCTGTCAGATCTTCTGCCCCCTCTTTCAAGGAAGTGGTATAGATGGTAAAAGAATAGCTCAGATCATTAAAATAATGTTGATTACCTAAAAGTGAGATACAAGTGCATGTAAATAGCACTGGCACTTCAACAGGACAGAGCAAAGAAAGAGGAAACTAGAGTAAGATACTACACATGTGGATTACAGAAAAAAAATCATGGCTATGTAGATGAAGAATTCACTAGAAGTGAAGGATCAATACACAAGGATTTCCTCTATACTGACAAATGATCAGAAAACCTACAGCTAAAAGGGTTAATAGCATAGGAAGTAGAGTGGTTACATGCAGGAACTCTGAATCATCAATGGGGTTTTTACTCTTTCAAGTATCTGGTCATGTTGCATTATTGCAAGTCAACAATCTGAAGGGCTTCCTGGATACTGATAGGGAAGTACAGAATTTGGAAAGGCAGTTGGTGACACTATAAAGGGTTACATCCTTCTATCCTGTGGTCTGGGCTTGTCTACTCAGAGGCTCAGTTTCCTGAGGACTACTGGAGTTTTCAGATGTTAGCATTATTCAGTATAGGATTTCTTCTGCCTTTTTCATCTTCAGCTTGTCTGCCTGGCCAAATCTTCCTGTCTTGGAGCACCTAGATACACTGTAAAGCTGAGTCTGCAATGAAAGGGAGATAGTTGGCTATATCCTTCCTACATTCATTTCTAGAGGCATATCTAGGGTATGATTTGGGGATTTTTCTCTAGGCTTTATTTCTTTTTTGTGAAAATGGTAATTCAGTGCAATTTCTTTAAATGGGTGCCATTCCTTTGTCTTGGAGTTCCTTTATTGTCTGCATATATCAATTCTAAAGATCTTTCAACCCCTAATGCCCTTAAGCATTTAGTCTCAGAAATGTGTACCAGAAGCTGAGACAAAGGCAGTCAGCCACTCTGACCAGTCCTCTCATTTTGTCTGGTAGAACGCAGTCCTTGCACCACAATCAGAAAAGAACACCTTGGGCAGATCAGTTTGTCCTCAAATGGTAGAAATAGCTGATTTTTTTCCAATAAGTTGTTAATGCTGATTCTCACTTTACCTGCAAGTTTGTAAATAATTATTTGGCTGTGGATCTGCTTTTCTAATTTTAGTGGCTATAATAATTTCTTTTTTTCACAGACTGTTCTTGCTACAGAGGTATTACTACATCTGATAGCTGCAGTACATCCACATCTGATAGAAGATACTACATCTACATTTCAAGTAGTTTCATGAATGTCACAGTGGATTCTGTTTTGACTTCAGCTTGCTCTTAGAAACATCCTTAGAGGGTGTGGGAAGGACAGGAAGAACTTACAATGAGTTTTCAGTTCTCCCTTATGAATACATATGCTTATGCAACACTGCAACCACATGCAAGTCTTACTCAGCCTGCTATGATGAACTCCAAGCAACAGTGTCTCATGGTTAGTGGGTTTCTTCTCAACAGCCTGCAATTGCCCACTAGCCATCAAATAGTTCTGTTAATGCAACACAAGCATTTGGTCACCTTCTCTAATACAATACTGCTGCTTATCAGTATTGCTGATTATATTGCAGCTGGCAGCACAGTCCACCTGAAATGGAATTGGTCATTGATCAAATAGACTGGCTGCACATATGGCAGCTGAATGCCTGGCAGGTCTTTCTGACTAGCTATCTACGGAGAATGTCGGTCTGCTACAATAATACCATAGGTCTCCTCTTCATCGTAAATTTCCACATTACCAGGTGGATTCTTGTACCTAGTTTTTCTTAGGCTGGATGGATACAGTATCCAGACTTAGAACAATTTTTTTCCATACACAGTGTCATTGCCTGTCTTTCCCAGCACAGGGCAAAGGTTATAGTCTTATCTAAGAACACAGAAGTCATGTATTTTGGCCTGTATCTACAGAACAGATGCCAGCATTTCCAGTAGTCATGATAGGCTACTCAAATAATAGTGAAAAAGGAACTTGATGAACATAATTCAGCTGACCTGTTTCAGTTACCTGCTCTAGAAAGTGACAAACTAAATGTAACATGTCATTTCTCTCCACCAGAATTTGCTTGAGCCTAAAAGTTTGTATGACCAATTGGGATGCGATCATTTACACCACAGGTCACTAAAGTTAAAACAAAACCCCATCCTGGTTTTCTTCCTGATTCTGTTTCTTACATGTTGACCTGGTACATTTGTCTTGTGTTCAGAGCAATCAAATGGTGATTTGTCTCCTAAAGACCTCAGCATTTCTCTGATGTTGTATCTGGTTGGTTGGGTTGGGGTTTTTTTTGAGTGGCCCCAAAGCCAGATTCACTGACTGATGCGATAGTTACCTACACCTGAGGCTCTGCATAAGCAAACAAGGCAGCACAAATGGGAGAACTGTTCAGTATTTTTGCAAGTTCACTGCAATATGGAGGAGTCACTCATGCTGAGTGTAGCCTAAACTGTTGCTATAGTGTAGCTGTAACCCTCATCTCTAATTTCAGAAATCACTATCTCCAGTGTTGGAGTTCTATGTTCTTCATGCAGATATCTATTCAATATTCTACTTCAATAATAACATATTTAGAAGAATTAATTCTGTCAGGGGATTACTATAGTTCTCAACCCTCTTATCAAATGCTTCATTATTCTTGGACATAGTATCTCTCATTGTTTGTGTTCTTGCTCAGTTAATGAAAGTCCTTATCTTCCTTTTCATTATCTGTTACAATCAACTCTACAACAAGATCATTTGTTGCCTCTTTCTGCCACTATGTTCTCACAAGGTTGATTCTCTACAAGCACAACAGCCCTTGTTCTGAAGATGCAGTTCCAGCATTTAGTCTGTTGTATCCCTGCCCCTTTTTGTGCCAGCATTAGTTTTCATTAGCAGCTAACTGAGTTGAAAATTAAGTCTATGAAAGCCTTTTTAGGCAGATCAGCTCCCTGAACCAGCTAGTTCCATAGTCAGAGATGAAACAATGCTGATTTGAGAGAGGACTGGAAAGTATGGCAAGAACTAGAAGAAAAAGCAAACCCCAAAATGCCAGATTTAGACTGGTATGAGTTGACATGGAACAACACAAAGCCCATCCATCTATTTAGTCCACACAGGCTCCCTGAAATGCAGGCAAGCTCTTCCCTGCTACAAGCCTCACTATCTCCCCTGCCAGCTGCCCCCATGTTTCTTGGAATACAACCTAGGGAACAGCAGGGAAATGTCCCATTGCCTTAAAGCTGAAAAGTAACTCTTTTTTAAAATCAAAATTACTTGCAGTAAGCCTGTAACACAGGTAGTACTCCAGACATCAGGAAGAGATCAGCTTCCTAGTGCTTCCTCCAGACTGCTTTGTGCAGCCTCTCTTCTTTCATCCTCCACAACCTTGCTTAACCATCACCAAAACAAAAAAACCACCACCACCAAAAAAAGAGGCATAGCAGCAAAAGTCTGTCAAGTTCATGATATTACTGTGCTTTACAAAGTATGGATCTGGGGTTTGGATTTTTAGTTAGGTTTCCCAGCAACTCTGTGGTTTTGTACTGACCGCTAGTTAATATAGGGTTCTTGCAGACCTTCTCAAAGAGACACTTTAGAGTTTTTAACTGCCTCTTTCTGTCCTTTAATGCACAAGTGGAGTGCTCTCAAAGGCTGCCTGGAAGACAAGTACAAAGCAGGAAGAAACACCTACATTTTACTTTGACCTACATTTCATCTTCTGATGATTTTTTACTCCACATGAAGGAAATGGGAAAAGCTCTTAAACTAGTATTTATTTCAAATTAATCAGGGGGAATGAACAAATGGAAAGGAGAATCTGCAGATTAAAGTTACCACCAAAGATCTCCAACCAGGGCTGACCTCACAGCAAAGATATGAAGGACCCAGATGCAGCTTCTACAATGTCTATTACAAACACTTGCCATCTGGGAATGGTAAAAAGATAAATACCAGGCAAGAATGAGGTTAATTGCAAACCCTGATGAGGATTACACTTTAAAAATTATATTTGTCATACAACTCAAAGATTCATAAAAATCCATCAAGAAATAAACACTTATAGCATCAGTAGTCATGTCTGGGGTTATACTTTCCACTGAGAACAGCTACAAAGCTGGCAGAAATGCTCTGAGCTTCCCATCATGCTGTCTAGCCAACATGCCTCAGAAAAGATGAGAAGCTGACCTGCATGGATTTAGTCTGCACAACCCACTGGCCTCCCTGCTGGAGCTGCCAATTAGTTTCAGTTGTGGTAGTGTTTGCTCCGATGTGGGAAATTGCCAGTGGGGAACTGGGTTAGGATCACCAAACTATTTTGCCTGTCAGCCCAGAAGTAAGTAGTTCTCTTTCCTAATAACGGGTCTTCTAGATAGGTTTAGCTGCAGTTTGAAAGCCTGTACACTGAGATGAATATACTGCTTTACAGTGTGGAACACCAGAATTGTACTTTGTTCTGTCTCCAAACTTCACTGTTGAAAATAGTTCACTATATAACTGCACCTGCACTCCTCAGAGTGGTAAAGACAGGGATCCAGAGTGGGCCATAGCATGTGTGGTCTTTGTGAAACTCTGTAACCTTTCTTGCCCCACAGGAAATAAGCTCAATGAAAAGCAAAAGGTGATGTTCATCATGATGCTTTATTTCTCCAACTGGAGTAAAGCCTGGGAATAACTGCAGTAGATAATCTGACACTAATGTTATTCATTTATTTTAATTCTTCTGTTTCCAGCTACACATGTGGGATACTCTGCTACCCACTTAGCATAAATTTGCAGCACAATAATAATCTACCCAGAACAGGTAGTTTTTGCCACAAAGAGATGACATTATACATGGTAACTAGAGGGAACAAATACCTTGGAAAGCTAATGAGTAATGTGGTGCTAGCACACTCCTGCTGATAGTCTATGCATGCCGCAATTGCAGGTTATGTCTGTGGGTCAGCTTATCCTCTATATATGACTGAACACATTTGACTCCGGGCGTTTGGAAAAGACACTGCTTACCATTACAGTCTGTCTGCTTATACTGAGATGACAACAGGAGCAGTTCAAAATGTTACAGTGAACAAGGAAGACAAAGTATTCAGTTACTGTAGCTATTAATTATGACCACTTAAACACCACTATAGGCAAGCAAGTTGATTTACCCCCAAAATGACAGCCTCTTGCTCCTGGGAGCGTGCAGGATCATGGAAAACTAATATAGCACATGATAGTGAAAAACTGAGAGCAGGAGGGAGGAGAATGTAACTTGCAACTGCAGATCCTGAGATGTGTTTAACTTGTAATGTTCCTTGGTACTAAAAATCCAGTTTGGATTTTGTGTCTTAAAAGCAATGTTGTAAGGCCTGCAGGCAGAGTTTGATGGAAACATGGGGGAAGGAATTGTTCATTCTGCATTTTTCATTATTATTATTATATTTTTAATACTGGGTTTTGCCATTTTTCACTCATTGCTTTTGTTTCAAAACCCCTCAGATTTTATTCTCTTACAACATTCTGTTCTCCCTTTAAGCCCAGCTGCTATATTCAAGTGATTATGTCCAACAAAAATATCAGAAAATTGAATCAAGAGAACTAAAGACAGTTCAGGACTTCCCTGTTTGTTTTTAAGTTCAGTTGATGGTTTCTTGGTTTCCAAGTGCTTTCCAGTGTATTAAAAATCTGAATTTGAAAATCTGCTGAAATTACTCAAAGATCAGAGCTTGCCTCTTGGAAATAACTAGGTATTTCTTTTCCAAGGTTTTAATAACCTAGCTAGAATAAACTATCCATAGGATGAGGCACTAGGCCAAGGAGGTGTGACCCAAGTAGGTAGGCAAAATACCTCAGCCAGCTCTAGTAACCACAGGGACAAATCCAGAGCAGGAAGGGCAGAGGACCTCTCTTGCCACTGATTGTCTAAGTGAGCCTAAGGAGATTAGCTGCACAATTAGGTATTTAATCAGTGCCACTCCCAGCTGGGGCAGCAGGCTGTCTTGTGTGTGCTTCAGTATTATATGCCTGAGGTCTGACCTTTATGTGGAGATTGAACTCCCTTTGCAGCCCCTCAAATCCCACCCCACGTATGCAACAGGATAGCACACAAGCCCCTATAGAGCCTGTGAATCCATCAGCACAGGATTTACTTGCCAGCCAAAAAATTACTTGTTTTTTCAACAGTTCTTTTTCCTAACAGTCAAAAAACAAGCCATGGGATGTCAGCACAAAACAGAACTGGGCCACTAACGACAGCAAATGAAGCACTTGCTCTGCTCCTAGTAACCAACTCAATCAAAATATAAGCAATTTAATTTCATCACATTCAAACCAATACCAATGAATTCTGTTCTAGCTCCAGTCTCCTTGATGGTGTTTCTTGTGGGATGGGATGAACTGCTGATGTTAACTGTTTTGCTCTGTTTGCCTGTTGGTGTCTGATGCCAGCACTGCATGCTGAGAGCTGGGGCATGCAGGCTCTGCACAAGGTCCTGCAGGCTGCACCAAGTCTCCCCTGCCTTCTCTAAACCTGCCTACCTGTGCAAGCAGAAGCAGCACACTATTTTTCTCAGCATAAACACATAGCAACAATTTCCACAAGACCACAAAGGGTTTGTGGTATTTTTTTTTCTTCCTAATCAACTCATTTATTTTGCTAGCTGTGTGTGCATGCTAAGAGAGGATGCTTTTAAGTATGGGTGACACTAATTATACATGACAAGAGCAGAGAAGCTGCATCCAGATTCATTCCCTCTACAGCCAGAGCCTTGATTTTCTGTGAATTAAATCCCCATGATGAAGGGGATGCCTTTGCATGCTGCTATTACTGTTTTACATCTCTCATTACACCCTGTGAGTGCACACAAGTAATGACCGAATGCGTTCAGAGTTTAGCTCTCAAAGTAAATTCAGTATCTCTAGGTCAATGTTACATAAATACTCAGAATGTGTGCTGGAAAAATATACACAGTATTGGAGTACTGTTGTCTCTGCTTTGTGCAGCCCAGTTCCCTGGCAGTCCCACCGAAGCAAGAATACAGCAAATAGATCAGAGAGGTGTGAGAGAGAGAAACATAATGGCCAAAAGGAATGTAAAGCAGCCCCTACCTGCCTCTTTAAAAGCAGGGCTTGTGAGCTGCTAAAGGTCTGGCATAGCAGGTAAAGGGTCTGTAAGCACCGCAGTGAGACATGAAGGCTGAAACAATGATCACGGAGTGCTCAGGAAGCCCTGACCCAGCCGGCTGCAGAAGAGCAGAGAAGGGTGGCCCAAAGCAGGTTCCCAGCTCCTGTTCTCTGCTCACTCCAGCTGCAGGGAGAGTTGACCCTCACCACCACCACAGAGCACTCAGTGATAAGAATAATTTTAATTTTTCTGCACCTTTTTTCTCCCTTTTTAAAACAAGCTAATGATCTTTGCCTTGCGCTCCCAGACTTCGTCTGCCCTGCTCATATAAGTCATTAAGTTCCTTAAGGCAAGACTTGTCTTTTGCTATTTGTACAGGTTTTGTGTAGCACCGTCTGAGCTGAGAGGCACTGCCACACTGCAACACTGGTGACAGATGCTGAAGCAATGCCTGGTTACAAAAATAAACACATGAAAAATACATTCATGACCCTGTGCACAGCAAAGTGCTGCATACAGGCAGACATCCATTAGGGGAAGATGTAATATCACAGAGTGGTCTGCACTCCCTCAACCTCTTTGTCTCCTTCTACTGCTTGCAATATAAATACATTTCAAATCAAGATTTCTTAGAATTGCTTAGAACCTTCCTTATTTTATCCAGCTGTTTTCTATCAGATAGTGAATTGTATATTGCAAGAGATAACAGGGTTGAAAATCCTTTAGAATCATGAATATCATAGGCTGTTTCAATATTAACATGAGTGTATTTTCTTTTTAAAAAGTCTAAAATTAATAAAATTAAGACCACAGCAGTAGAGAAAGAGAAAAAACCAAACCCAAACCACACACACAAAAGGGAGGCACAACAGGGAGAAAATCAAGCAGCTGTAACCTCATGTGGAATTAGTTTGATTACCATCAGTTCCCTGAAGTACTGACCAGATAAACACTTGTTTAGCTTATAAATTCTGCCAAGTTCTGACAAGACCACAACCCAAGGTAGTATAGCTGCAAATGAGTGATTTTCCTATGTATTTATTAAAACCTCTGAGAAAATTAATAACGATGGGAATCAAAATCCATGTCTTCTGCAGAGCTACAGAATACCACCAGCAGGCATGCAAGACAAACTCACTGGACTACCAAGATCACAAAGAAGAACATGCCTAGAGCAATGGGCAAGCAAAAAGTTGCTTAGGCTTGATAATCTGATTTTTTTTTTTACAAAATATTTCCTACCATATGTCTAGGAACTAATCACATCACTGGGCAGATCTATTTTTTTGTAAGAAGCATTGTGTCATGTTCCCCCACTTTTTGCTCTTACGGAGAAGGTAGGTTAATCAGGGTGGGAAACCTGATAAACTAGCTGGAGTTTTTGGACTTTGATTCAAAAGAGTTAAATGATTGGCTGTTACAGATGTAACAAAATTAACCACAATCAGAATCAAGTACTTGTCAAGAGAAGTTACTTTGTTCTTAAAACAAAAAGTAGATTTAGTAACAGCTATCAAATGAGAAACTTTTTTTAGGTGCAGCTGTAACTTCCATTTTGAGGAACAAAGAGATTATTATAGGAAAGGATGAGTTAAGCAGATAAGGAGTTATTGTCATTAAACTTTCTCCTAGCACCTAAATATAGAAATCATAGCCAGCTAGCCAACTAAGCTGCTTGTGTAATATCTCTTACTTTATCATTCCTTAAAATGACAAAGGCTTGAGCTGCAGCAGCTTTTGTCCACAGTTTGGGAAGACCTGCTTCTTATTATTCAGTTACAGAAAACCACTAGCCTTTCACCCCCATTACTTTACTTTTTCCTGGTTTTAGAAATTTTGTTATTAGTATCTCAGCTGGAGCTATCAGTCTTAAAAGAACCTTCAAGAAATCTGCATTGGAACAGTCACTCCATGCAGAGGTCAGAAGCTGGACATGGTCACCTCCACTTCAGCAAATTCAACAACTGGCTCCAGTCAGGGACAAATGTGGCCCTAATCTAAATGGAAGGCCTGCACATGCACAGGGGTGTGACTAAATGACAAGATGCACAAATGTGTTGCCTGGAGCTAATGAGAAAGGTTGATCCTCCTCACAAATCTTTGCAGCTGGTGGAATCAAGAATTATTCTCCACAGTATAAGAAGACATAAACTCTTCCAAGACCATTCTCTTGCATAATCAAAATGGGGGGGAATGGGGCGGGGGGGGGGGGGGGGGGGGGAACTGCCTCATTCAAATATATCAAGACAAACAGACCACACAACTTTGAAGTTTCCAGCACTAGCCTTTTTCAAATTCTGATGAGTCTTTTTTTTCCCCCTTACACTAAGTCTTCAAGGACAAAGGTATCACACACTATTAAATCTCTCATCCACATCATCTAATTTACTTGGTACACTCCACTGAAAAATAATGGACCCCGTGATAAAGATCACAAATGCTCTTTCAGGTCAGTCATGGGGTTTTTTGCAGCTAAGAGGAAAATAATAAAATAACAGAAAGTAAATTTAACATTAGCCAAGTCATGACTGCAATTCCTGTATAATATAATGTATCTTCCTCTCCTCTCTTTGCCTGCTCAGCTGAACAGAAATCTAAAACTAACCTATTCATTTACCTAGTCCTGGCTGCAAATACTGAAAGCCCAAACTGCTGGCTCAGCTATAGTTTGCATGCGGTAAGGCTGACAAGATCCTGGTCAGGACAGTCAACAGCTTCCAAAAAATAGTAATCAGTATGTCAAACTGCATCTGCCTAAAATTTATTTCTTGTTTTGACATGTTTTTTGAAAAATCTTTCTGATTTCAAAATGCTTTTCTCCTGCCCAAGCAGCATCTGAAATTCTCAGTTCTCTCCAGTTTCCACCAGGCTGTCAGAAATGAAAAGCATTTATCACAGAAAATTCTTAGTCCCGTGTGAAATATTGAAACGGTGATGTGTGGCCAAGCCGGTGATCTACCTTTGAGCATTCCTGGAACAATTATGCGGAGGGGAGACATAGTGGACAGATGAGCAGGAAGAGACCTGAGTCATTAGATGAAAGCAATAAACAAGCTTCGAAAAGAAATAGGGAAGCGAGGTGCATACTTGGCAAATCGGATTGGTAACAGGAAAGGGGTGAAAATGGAGGAAACAGAAGTGGAAAGGCAAACAGCAGGAAGTATATAAGGAGTATCCTAGGAATACAGAACACTGGGAATAGGGGTAAAACTGAGGACTATGCGTCACATTGAAAGTTTTGACAACCAGATGGAATTGAAAATTCAATGACCAAGGTCAAAACGTGAGATAAAAGAAAGGGATTTAGCCTTACATGCTGCTTGCAGATTATTTCTATTTCTGTATGGTGACATTGCTCTGCATCTGCATGAGAAAGCAGGCAGAATTTCCTGCTCCAGACTCTACGAGCTGGTAGAGACACTGCAGCTTTAAATCATTATTTTAGTGTGCTTTATGGGGATGATTTTTTCCATGATTACAAGAGGCTGTGAACCAAATCTCTATGATACTTTACCACATAGGTGTAGGAACTAGTTAACCTGCTTATGACCTTCATGTTGGGGATTTATTAAATCACTGATTTAAAGACTAGCTTTTGTGAGAAGCATGAATAACTTGACTGTTCTGTATTTTCCCTATTTTCTCCTTTAAAATATTACACATATTATCACTGTGCTTCTTAGACCACTTAGAGTATTCTGTTTTTGAAAGTTGGAGTTATGAAATTCCATAGAAAATGGGTTATTAATTAAAATATAAAGAGAGGATATACATGTGCACAGCTGCATTTTCTAGCTCCTTCTATTTTAGACAGCTGCAGCATTCTACAACAAACCAAGATCCCAGTTTTGTATTCTGGGTTGCTAATTAATTATCTTTTATAGCTTTAATCAATGAACAGCTAAAGCTAAGCCAGACCAGTGTTCTCTGCTGTTATTTGTAAATTAACCTTTAAGAGTCTCAAAGAAGCAGCCCTTCCAGCGCCTGCACATTCTTTGCAATGACTGCTTTAGGAGTCTTAATTAGACTGATTTTCTGTAGATGAGAAAGGTCATTTGAAGAAAGCGAGTAGAAACTCACTGACATTTAGGAAGAAAATGTTCTCCCTTTACAGCCACAATGTAAAGCTACATTGTATGAAATACATTATACCTCAGGTCTCATAACCCTCAGAGTTATTTTCTTAGGTTCTTTCTCTTTAAACTGAACTTGTAGAAAAATACTTCAGAGGCCAAGAGCCTTGTGACAGTACTGTGACCCTCTCTGAGATTTTACTGGAGTGTTATGCCTGCTGAATTTCAAGAACAGTGTCTGTTGCAACAGTGAAAGAGCCAACCTGGGGGAAAAAAAAATCATTCATTCCTTCTGTGCTGATGTTAAATGGACTCAAAGACACATATAGATCAAATGATTATTCCATGAAAAGAACAACTAACTGCAGTGTGGCTTTCTGTCCCCCTTCATCACAGTCTATTGCCCAGTCTCAGTGTGCCAATCTTCTTTCCAGTGACCTATGCTCAGTAGTCATTTAAGAGCCTACACTGTGCCATTCCCAATGCTATCTGCCTCCTGTAGACCTTCTAGCACCCTTTTCCAATTGTTTCCCTCTACCAAATCCTCTGTGCTCACCCTCCTGTTCCAAGATTTTTACTGGTGTCCCCCCTCATCTTCTTAGATTTCTCTGCTCAGCTCTCTCCTGCTTACACTAATGTCCTATCTCTCATCTGGGCCCTTCTCACACTGCTCCACTGGAAGAAAGTATCTCTTTCTGACAGACTGTTCTTATTCAAGTAGGATTTACTTGTTTGACATACAAGTTTGTGAAACAAAGTATACACCAGGACTTACACTAGATAATGACGATAACAATAACAGTAATAACAACAATAATAATAATAATAATTTCTTCTCCTATCAAGGATTCTTAGACATTTTTATTAAAATCCACACAAGCATCCCCTTTCCTTTCTTCACAGGTTTCCCACAGTCATTCCACTCACAACACTATATCCCAAACCAGCAGCACAAAACCTACTGGGAAGACTGACTTTACCTTTCAGATAACTTGGTTTATTTGCCACATTTATAGTTGCTTCTCATTTAATTTTCAGTATTCATCACTTATTCTACAGCCCATGCCCCATCAATGGACCCCTTTGGCATTCCAGCTGACCACAGCAGGAACCATCCTCTGAGAGCAATGTAAATCTATTCCAGAACAACTGCAGTTCCCAGCATAAATCCAGGACAATCTGAGAGTATATGGGCATGGCATACTCCTAGCCCACAGGGCATATGTAAAAAGGTCGCAGAGTTAGGTGGGAGGCAATAAACAGCACGAATAACTGAATAAAGAGAGGAAAGCTGTGAGAAATGATCTTCAGAGGACAAAAATTGTAAGGGTCAGAACTGGGGTGACAGGACACAAGGAGCTATGCATCTTTGTATAAAGGTTTTATGTATATACAAACCTATCTATATATGAAAAATAATACGTACATACATACATATATATATAGCACATACAGTTCTCTTCAGACCTAGAGTTGATCTCTGGGGTTTCTTGGTTAAAATATTCCCCTGATTTTTTAAGTAGCTATGAAACCCACAGCTAACCTGTCTCTCCTGCTTATAGCCCTAAAGGAACAGCAGCCAATATTACTACTGCTGTTTATTTGGCTAGTTCAAGAGATAAAGACATGCACCAATAATGTCAAGCATGGACGACTGCCCATGTTGAGGTCAGTACATTCTCACACAATATAATTGCCTTTTTCATGAGTGCTTTAAAAAAACACAGCTACCACCTCTCTTCCCCAGATAATTACCCGTGAAAATGCAAAAAAAACCCAAACCCAAAAGACAGATATACTTAGAAGAATTTTACCACCGCAAAATCAGAAGTGTAAAATTAGCGTATTTTAGGATGGCATTTGCCTGTGCAACCTTAATTCAGTCCCTTGTGCATATTTGTAAGGCTAGACACTGAAATCCTAGCTTCTTGAAGGCAGAAGGCCATGGGCTTCAGAGATGCCAGTATTTCACCCACAGTCTTCACCTATGGGCTTACAAATTTCAGATGCAGATTTTTTCATCAGGTCCTTTTCTCTTTTGTTTACAGAGCTGTCTGAATGGAAGTATTTTTTTCCCCCCTCTGTATATTTGTTGTGTGGCCCAGTGCCTTATTTACTGTACACATATAAAGCCTACATTTAATACAGGATTTTAAATTCTGTAATTCATCACAAAACCTCATCATTCTCCCGAGTCTTACACAAGCTATGAAAGCATCTTTAGACTGTTTTTGTGAAGCACTTGCATTATTTATTCCATTTTGTAGAATGGAACCAGGAGCACAGAGAAATACACATAGATTTGTCTAATGCCCACTAATTCTAAGCTCTGAATTATGCATAGATCTAATTTATTCAGAAATCTTAGGTGTTGTATGTTTAGAGCAAAGCTTCTCTTTATCTTAGTTTCTATTACGAGCTCCCACCATTTCTGCAAATCAAGCTCCATTTATTCAAAGCTAGGCATCCAAAAAAGTTCACTCAGATTAGTGATCACCTATAGAAAGCCTGATATAATTGGACATAGAGCAGAAACCAGAAATTTGTCTGCATTTACTGGACTCACTATATAGCATATGGAGGACAAATGAGATGCCCCCAAGAGCTAAACACAATGCTGTCCTCCACCCAGAGGGAGTTTGAGCCTTCTCATCCCACCTCAGCTGGAAGTATCCTGACTACAAACCTACAAATTATTGGACTGGTGCATAAGAAAATGCAAAGACAATTAAAAAATGCCAGAGCCGAGATTCACTGTCCCCTGCATAGGTGAAATATGCAGTACAGTCAATAGGAGTGCTGTCAGACAAATGAGGACCAGGTTTTGCTTGGGCAATACGTATTTGCTGAAGCATCATTTGGTGTTCAAGTACAGCTATGCATTAGGAATTAAGGATTTACTGATTTAACACTTGACTTGTTCATCCTTCCTAAAGTGTCCCTATGACATCATCTTTGAATGCTCTCATTGATTAACACTCTGAATCTGTCTTTGTGAGGCATCTTACCGGTGGCTTCTGTGGATTGTTAAATTAAATGAATGGTTTAGTGACAAACTGATTGAGATTAATCAATTGACTAAAACAACTGTATGGGGAATGTATGCACAGAGCAGGCTTGGAAGTGTTTTCCAGTAATCAGAAGCATAGACCTGCAGCCGCCACAGTCTGCTGATGATAACAGAGAGAACAAATAGCTTATCTAGAAGTTTATCCGGACCCACGTGCATACCATTCATATGCAAATGTTATGTTAGAGGCAAATGCATTTGTTGATTCAATCGACTGCAATTGACCATAATGAGTTGAATCTCTTCTGAAAAGCATCAGTTGTGCATGTTAACCTGATGAAAAATTACAGGTATTGAACTTTAGCCAGAAAAAGAAATAAGCATTGAAATAGATATTTGTGGGAAACTGCAGACAGGATTCTAAAATAATGGTAGTAAATTGCTGAAAATGTGATGCATGGTGATGTTCTTAAGCTATGAAAATTAACACAATCATTAATCCTTGATATTTCTCTATGAATTGCTTGTTTGCTATTAAGGACCAGGGATATCTGTAGCTTTTGCTTACAAAGAGCGAAGAATACCTGAAACTCACTAAAAAAAGGTCTAATTAATGTTACATCAGAGTCACTAATCCCTTGGGAGTGGACAAAGACAAAACAAATTAGTCTTTGTTATGCAGGAAAAAATATTCATTTACATGGAACCTGATTCACAAAGATTGAATTTAAAGGTAGCTATAACTAGTGTGGATATTCCATAATACAATTTTAATTAGTCACATTTTTCTGTATGGCAGAAAAATTTCCTGTTGCTGAAGGTATTTCTTACAACCTGTTTGAATACATTACCTAGAAGCAAAAACCACAGAGAAACAAGTGATCTACAATGCTCAGTCCAAGGGCCAGAGTATACAGCCTTGGTACTTGGACTCTCCAGCTGCCCAGCTCCACAGGGCCCCCTGCCAGCTCCTCTCACTATGCCCTACCGTTTTCTCTACCCTACATAGCCATCAACACACAGAGTGACATGCGTGACAGGGATGCATTCATTGTACAAGTACCTCGTTGCATGGTCATAGAGGGAAAGAGCAGTAACAGTCAAGGGTTACTGCTGCTTCTCAAACAAAGGGATGTTCATGTTCCCAAAGCGAGTATTAAAATGATAAGACCCAACAAGAATAGCAGGGAGGAGTCCAGCTAGCAGAACAGGGCTCTGGGACACAAATGCTAATGGACATCCTCAGAAGACAGGACCATCCCAACTTTACATTTACATTCAGGTACTTAGAAATCTACATTACCAACCAGTAAGTAAACATCTGGGTGCAGATTTGCATCCACACTGAACTTGCTATAAGGTGATATACTAAATGTTCAGTCAAGGATGATTAGTGCAGCTGAAAGCCTGAGGGGATCCCTTGCAAAGGTTAGAGTGTACTTGTGGTGATATTTTCAAATGTAAGCTCAACAGTTACACACCCTTCATTACATGCACAGGCTGTAAAGATTTCCTGCAAAGCTTTCAACAGAAAAGAGCACACAAACCCCAGGTAATTATAGCCTAGGGACCTATTATATATTATATTAATTTCCAAATCTGTTTCTGCAAACAAACAAAAAAACCCCCCTTCTGGAACACCAGTGCAGGTTTTGCTAAACATCACTAATTCATGGATATGTTGTAACTGTGACTGCAAATCCTAAAGTTGCTCCTCAGCCCCTATGTTCAGGTAAAATTCCCATTTAAGACAAGGGAAAGTTTTTCACCAAAAAAGTATTAAATAAAGCAGCTCTCACATCTTTGCTCCTCGAAGACCCCACTTCTTAGCCTTTGCCCTGCCTCTGTGATATGAGCATCACTCCTCATTTGAATTTCTGGAGGACTCAGAATGTTCACAGAGCTGTCATGCAGGGCTCACAACCCTACACAGGGCATCCACTAAGTTGACAGTTTAGTTTGGATGTGACTGAAGGCTGCTGCACTGCATCTCTAAATTATTCCTGCTCCAACATAAAAAGTGAGAACATTTTATTGCCTGCACTGCAAAAGGTACAGGTGATTTTTATTTTTTTTAATTAACTCATTGAGAACCTTTGGCCAATTCTTATTGACTGATGTGAAGTCATCAGTCAGTGACTGACTAAATGAAGCTACATTCCAAAATGTTCAGTTTCCATCATCTCGTACTAGTGAACAAAAATAACTAGCAAAAAGAAATAGGTCTGATTTCACCACAGCAAATGAGCAGAGACATTCAAGGAGACTTACTGGGTTTGTAAAAATAACAAAGGGAGAACTGATAAGCTCCTACCCTAGTTATACTGTTCTTTTGAAATGCAGGGCAAATCAGCTCTGGACTCAAGCATTTTGAATCTGAATACACGCATCAGAACTGAAGCCATTCCATTATTTCATTACGCAAAGCAATAAACTCCAAAAGCATGGTGAAAGCTGGGACCAAGGACCCTTATCTCCAGTGCTCATCTGAAATTGAGTAAAGAAAAAGATGTATTTTATACTTTATTATTCCACTCTGTTTAGATACCACAGATTAATTTACAAGAACTTCACTCAGAGACCCAAAACAGAAGAAAAACTAAGATGGAAGCATTAGGAGATCTACTTCAGGTAACATTAGGTCCTCACATATATTCTGGATTTTCACACTCTTACCTGGAGTAGCACTGGAGACTGTTGGCCACTGCTGATCAGGCCCTCCTGGTCCTCCACGTAGGACTCCTGCCTCTTCCATATGCACAGCACTGAGTAAGTATATATCATAGTTAGATTATACAGTTCCCCTCTGCCCTGGGCTTTATAACATTTCCCTTTCTTGCTACTCGTCAAAGGTCACACCTGTTTGTCGCTGTGCAACTATTACTATAGTATTGCATGATACTCACAAATTTCTGCTGGAGCATTGGATAACTAGCTGTCTTAACTTGCAAAAAATAATAGCTTTATTTACTAAAACACAGTTGTGGCATAATGGATAAACCAAACACATGTGCAGGACATTTTCCTTTCACTAATTGGAAGGCACTAACAAGGAAGTTACACACCTTTGCTGTTACAATGTATTAGCATTAAAGCAAATGAGAAAAAGTTGGTGGAGTTCGTTCTGAGCTTCTGTCATGCTACTTTAACAGTTCCCACCTTCCCGGGTTACAGTACACTTCTCGTGAACAATTCAGAAAGAGAAATACATTTTCTCAACTGCAGAAACTAACACAGCAGATTTTACAGTGTCACATCACACTTGGCCTTGAAAGCATCAATTTGGATATTAGCCAGCACCTTACGTGGAAGGAAAAGAAAAAAATCTGCCACTTTTAATGCAAAGCTAGGCACATATTTGTGTGCAGTTCCTTACAGAAACAGGATTCTGTGGCTGTGTCCCTGTCTCTGTTCACCTGCTACTCAGCTCCCTTCTACACTCCCAGTTAAACTTAATGGGCAGGTTCAACCAAATGTAGCAGATGTCAAGGGTCCTATGGATACCAAATTTCTACAAGTTTTATGATGAAAATCATCAGCTGGGCAAGTCACACAGGCTCAGAATCTAAGATTTCAAGTAAGGATAGGGGCTCCTGATGCGAGAGAATAGAGGAACACATGCAACTTCCCACAAAGGCTTCAGTAGCTCCCCTGCTTGTGAGATTAATTGCTTTAAATGAGCTCTGACTTCTCATTCATTGTTCAAGTAACTTAAGGCAACATCTTGAACTCTGCATAAAAAGGAATGTGGATCCACAGGATCCAGTTGGGAATACACAAGAGTGTGCCTGACTCTGTAGACCAGTACTTAAGAAGCTCAGGTAGGCAGGAGAATTCCTGCTTCAGGATTTTGCTCCCAGACTGTTTATCCATTTTGCAGTAAGCAGTCAGGGATTACAAAATAACCAACAAAACAGCAGGAAAATAAAAGAAAGAAACCAGTTTGCCTAACAGGCCACAGAAACAAGCATGCTCTTTCTTTCTGTCCTTCTGGTGCCTTGAAGTTTAAGTTCGTTTTTATACAGCAGCCCAAAGCCAGCTGGAGCAGCACACTGCCTTCACACACATGGAGCACAGTCTCAGGGACAGACAGTGTGAATCTGAGTTTTGGTCTTCAATCTAATGAAGACTCCTTAGCCTTATGGATAATGGATAAGACGATGACAATGACTACAGTTCCCTTGCACCAACAACTGTGGGAAAACCATACCATCCTGCACTTTTGTAGTGCCACTAGGAACTACTGCAGCCTTGTAATTCCATCTAAACCTGTAAGGTAGCCTTATGACTTACATCAGATTATACCTGAAAATAAAACCAGATTTCTAACCTGCTCAGGAAGGAAGAGAAAAAAAAGTAGTTTTGTTTAGGCTCTACAAAAACAAATTTAGTACAAATCTCTTTTTCCATGTGTACTGATAGCAAATTATAGCAGAGACTGCTTGCGATTTTAGGCAGAGGACTTTCAAAGATGTATATAGAGATTTGGACAGAGCCTCATTTTTCCTTCTTTGAAAATCCATCTCATATCTTCAAAATATCCTTTAAACTGTATTAATCATCTTGATTGCACCATGTAGTTAATAGACCTACTACAGGAGCAGCATATTTTTATGGTAATGAGAGACAACAAGATGGAAAACACATCAATGCTGCAGACAGTCTATTGAAACCTATCAGCATTGATGATTACAGGGAGCTTTAAAGCAAACAAAAAGTGTGTAATCACAGTTAAATAATTCAACAATTGTAGGAATTATGCCTTGACAATCAATGTATACAAAGGCAGTAGGTAAACACAAAACCCCCACAGATGTACAGTAGTACGGTAATAGCATTAAGATGCAGTTGGACTGAATCTGTAACACTAGGAGATAGGCAGTGACAGCAACAGAACTCAGGTGCTTTCCATCTCAGGGTACAGATATCATCAGTCTTCAGAGGAGCCAGACAACTTTGTCCTTTTCACAGAGGACAAAGACAGAATTCCCCTTCATGTGGGGAAACAACATACATACCTTTGCATTCCTGCCCTTAGGGATGCAGAGTAGCGCCAGTCAGGATTGGGGTGTTTTGGCTGTAGAAACAAAAGCCCAGGGTAATGTTAATGTATGTTAAACGTGCTGAAAAGCATATACATCTGGCTAATTTTGTCAGAAGGGTCTATATGGAGCTACTCAATTTTTGTGAGCATTCAGAACCGCCAAATCTTTCTGCAAATCTAAAGAAATTTTCAAATGGACACACAGAGAGTGTCTGTAATAAAGTCGTTTGTATGGCCTTTGGCTAGAGGTGACCTCTGTGGAACGACATTTGATGCTGGAAACCTAAGGACAGTTATTTCATACATCCACCAGCATTATGGGCACAGGAAAAAACCCGCATCATAAATCCATAAAACATACTGTTTGTTTACCTGTTAAGGCCAGGAGAGACTCGAGCTCCTGCATGGAAGAGGATCTGCCTGAGGACGTGTCAAATACAGACCCCTGCGAAGGGGAAGGGGCATGTGGGGTAGCCTGTCTGCTGTGAGGTTTCTGCTGGCATTCAGCAAACTGTAGAGGACTGAGCTAGACTGAAGCAGATTTGCAGGCTGCAGCAAGTCTTTTACCAAAGGCAGACATGTTCTTTCATACAAACTGCTATGTTCTCTATATTCCTGAGAGGGCATCAGAGGTGGAATAGGAAAACAGCTAGCAATACCCTTTGACCAACAAACCTCAATATATGCTGATGTGCTGCAGAATGGCATGCTAAATAAGGAGATAATTAAGAAATTCTCTGTTGCTCAAAAATTGCTCCAGAAAATCTATTTTGCATTGTCAGGGGACAATCACAGTGATTTTCACCTACAGCCAACGAATGCAAGTTCAGGTTCTTTAAAATTAGGCCCTAAGCACATATCAAGGTTACTTCTCACTATTCTCACGACATTCTGTAGGTGGTATCACAGCCAGTGCTTAACTGCAAGCACTGGAATTCAAAGACATAACTTGCGTCCAGAAGCATAATGGACTATACTAATTCCTAGTGTGTCTTGTACAGTGCCAAGCATACAAATAATACATGACAGTAATGGTTTAATTCTTTTCAAGCTATTGGAGGCAGATCAGAAATTAATTTGGCCCCATTGTTTTGAAGAGAAAAAGAAAGTGTTGAATGCTCTGAATTATTTAAATCCAACTGTCTTTCCTCTTGAGGTTGGGGTATGCTTTTCCCTGGATCAATACGTTATATTAAAAAAAAAAAAAGGAACAATTACAACTTACACTAGCTCTCTATCACCATTCTGGGTCCAGCATCACTCAAGAGTGAGATGCTCTTGGATGATGTGCATCCTAGTAGTCTTTATGGTCTGAGTTACACAAAAGGGCGGAGAAGCTGCTATTTGCAACCACATATTAAACATCTATGCTAGCAATTTCCTCCCCATTTAGCCCCTAGTTCTCTGGCATGCTCAGGTTCTGCTGAGTTTAGCAGAATGCAGCGTGAAAAGGGGCCCATTATACATGGTTCCAGTATTTTCTGATTCATTCCATTTTGGCCCCAGTCCCAGGGATGTCAAAGCAACTCTAAGGTCAACCATGTAGTAACAGTCAGTGAAAGCAGGTAGAAAGTAATACACACTGATGAGACCCACTTCCGAGTTTGCCTTTCTTGATGTATGAAGGGTGCCAACACCCCAAGTTTTGGCTTTTACTCTGCTGGAGATTTTCTTATAGCAGGGGAACTACTGGACTGAAGGTGGGGGAAAAGCCTCTTTGCTCTTTTTTGCAATGGGAGAAGTGCATGTTCCCAATTTGTACAGGCTTATAGGCAGTGTGAGGAGGAGGAATCTTACTGCAGTCCCAGGAAAATACAGAGGAAGTGAAATTATATCAAAGAGCTGGAAAAGTCTGACACAAGTTGGGTAGGAGTGAGAAAAGGGGAAAACAGCCACTCGCAGTATATAGATTTTTGTTTTCTAGACGAGAGCTGGAAAGCTCTCAGCTGAGAAACAAAAATCTATGTTCTGTTGCAGTGGGAACTTTCAGGCACCAGATCATAACTGGGTGATGATGGCAGCAGAAACTTATCAGTTAGAAATTCATCATTTATTCACTTCACATGCACAGACCAACATTCACCACATCAATATAACAAACAGCTGCAACTAGGAGATTGTGGTATTTTCAAAGGTTACTACTCAGAAGCTGTGGCATCTTATGGCTACTCCCAAACAGTTCTCTGTTTGCTACTGCTCTTTAGGCAGTGCTGTAGTGCTGCTCCTGCAGAAGCAGAAAAAGGAAGATGACAAGATTGGGAAAATATACTCTGGAGGTGGAAAGATCTACTGCCACAGTTGATCTTCAGACCTTTCAGGGACTGGTTTTTTCAGGGGCTCAGTTTTTAACTGTGAAAAAGTCAGCGTCTGGGACTTCTCTACTTTCTGATGTCTTCACAGGAAGAACAGGCAGTTGGGCAGCAGCTTGACTTTGTCCAGACCTATTCTCACCCAGTTCTACCATGTGGACACTGCTTGACTGGGAATTTTTAGACCTCAGCAAAGCTGAGAAGCACATTTGCCCCACACTTGTGTTATCACAGGACAATGTCCTGTAACTGGCAAAATTGGTGAAATTCCAATTCTGTAAGCATGGCTGGCTTCTCCTTTTGTCCTGCTAGAGACTGAAATTCTTAAGATCCTCTGGTCACCAGAGAAAAGTTGTTTCAATATATCTTTAAATGAGATTGGGAAATGAGGAGCAAGAAAAGCAAAAAAGCTTGACCAATAATAGAAGTGACCGCATAACAGAAGGAAACCTGTTCAGTAACATCTTTCCCCAGATCAGATGCAGCAGCATTGCTTATAGAGCCACCAGGCACTCAGTGTCTGCATGCTTGGGTTGGCTTACATCTCTGGTTACCAACAGTCCACCTTTACCAGACCACCCACTGAAACCTGCCACATTGACAGGTGCTGTCACACAGCATGCAGTCACTGTGCCATGACACAATACGGCCCACGTCAAAGAGAGATGTGTCTTCAGCACAGTCCCAGGGGACAGAATTCTGCACAGCAGCTCTCAGTGGGCTCCTCTGCAAAGCCCCATCACAGACTTTGCTGTGAGAAGTGTAGCTGTGTCATAAATCACCACCACCAGGACAAGGTACAGCTGCCAGGAAGCACGAGTACAGAGAGGAATCACAAAGAGGAATACAGACTCTGAAGAGGTCCATTTGCTTCCTGGTTGTACATCCCCCTACTCTCACTACATCACACAATGCTGACAAAGATAATATTGTTCCTTTTATCTCCCCAGCTCCCAATATTACAAGACCCCGTTTCTCACAGGCCAGCTCATTCTACTAACTTTAACATAATCTTAGCCTCACATTTCCCTCAGAGATTTTTGGAGGCCATGTATCTCCTTACCACTCAATCAGTGGAGGTGAGAAAAGTCACACAATACGGCACAGAAGTAACCAACTATTCCCTGTTTCTCCCATCACCTGCTTTTTCTTATTTAGTAACAGTGCACATCATCATAGTTGTGCGATGAGTCAAAACCTATCCAGGTGCCTACAGAAGTGGTTGTCATTGCATCAGGTAAACACCTCATGGCAACAGTTTGCTCCTGCCGGTTCTTCCAGGCACCAGAGTTGCATTCTACCAATCACATAACCACAAGCATTAATGTTCCCAGTCATAAAACATCCAACCCTATTGGAAAGTCTGATAAGCAAAGTGAATGTATAATATACAATGGAATCATCTTAGCAGCAAAAAAGCTCATGCAAAATTCCACACAGTTGTTTTTAAATTGCACAGCATGGGTTAATTTAAGAATAATTTCACTGTTCATGGAAAATAAATTCAGTTGAAAATACATTGTTATGAACATTTTGCTAAGTTACCTTTGTTTTAGCTAATACTTCAACACAGGAAGTTTCCCTGGGATAGAAGGAATTTCCAAATATTTTTAATGTTGTCCTAATCCTGTATTCATGAAAATCAGTGCAAAGGCTACCATTCACTTCAGTGACTGTTAGAACAGGGCCTGCCTGAGGCAGAGAAGTGCGAATCAAACATTTACAAAGAGTTACCAGGTGATGAGACTGCTAAAAACTTCCCACTCCATTCCTATTTCCATACAAACGCACGACAGAATGACAAGGTATACTATCAAATACATCCGCTTTGAAGCAATAATAAAAGGCATTTTAGAACCCCTGACCGCATACAGCTCTGCTTATTTTCCAGTGAGACAATGCTGACAGATGTGGTGAAACAGAGGGTTCTATTCCTGGTTTTCTTCTGTAAATGTTTAGAATTAATTCTATGTGGAGAACAAACTATTTATAGACTGAACATGTGTTTATCATACAAGAAATCAGAATGGAAACTGGAAAAGAGTGTAATTCAGAAGCCCAAAGATTTTCTTCCTGGAGTGTTCATTTGCATTCCTCACTCTAAGAAAACTAAGGTGAAGGGAACGGGCAAGTGCTTCTGTAAAGTATATTTAATTAATTCCAAGAGAAGGAAAACACTTCTGCTTAATATTGAATGCAAATTTCTGCTGGCACAGCAGTAAGCATCGAACCAAGAGTCTGACTGCACGGAAGCACAGAGCACTGACCCTGCTTAACAGAACAGGTTCAGATACTGCCACTAAACAAAAGAACAAACATTTATAGTTAACCTTTAAAATGTCAGTGGGATGGAGAAATTCTTAAAGGCTTAAGTTCTTGAAATGAGATTGTAAGATATTAATACCTTTAAAGCCCTGAGAAATCTCTTGGAAAGACCGCTCCAGACAATGCTGCGGGTTTACTAGATTTAGACACTTCAAAACATGCTTTCATTTTAAAGCAGTATCAAGATGTGTTCAACTCAAGTGTTTGGGTTTTTTTCTGTGTGTTAGCAAGCTGGTTTTGAAGTGCAAAATGCAGAGAAAGAGCCAGAAGCAAAGCAAACAGCCATAAAACTGCAGTGAAACCCTGCATTTTACCATCACTAATATGCAGCTTTTGTTTCACTTTCTGAAAAGTGTCCATAGAGTACCATTCAGATTTTTTTCTGAACATCACATGAAACATCATATTTTGTCAGCCATGTGTCACCACACAAAAAGGGGTACAAGGCAATGCACAACAAGAACAGTTTTCAGCTAGTTCTCTCAAGTATCCAGACTGTCCACTCATCATTAGGAATGTGCCAGGCTGCCTTCTAGAGCAGAAATCTGCTGTTAAAACATGTTGGTTTGATTGTTATTCCCTGCATTGAAGGGAAAAAGTTGTCATGAGATGCAAGACATAATGAATGAACTTATCCACACAGAATGTAAGAACAAGACGGCAGAGATGAAAAGGACCAAACACAACCCAGACATTACTCAGCATCTTCACAGGCCTATAAGGAAGGGGACTCCAGACTAAAGCACTGAAACCTTTCCTGAAAATGATGGATCATCGCTACAGCAGTGCTCAGTAACTAAATCACATCTCCACACACCCCCTTCACAGCTGTGGGCACCCTCTTTTCGGAAGGCAGGAATCCAGGCTGCCCGTAACCTCACACAGCACCAGCAATGAAGCCACAGTATTTTGGTGTCCCTATATTCTGCCTGTGCTGCCTGCCTGGTCACCCTGCAGCACTCACCTGGCCGATGAGACAACAATACCCATTAACCCCGCATTTGGATCCTTATTACCAGGCTCCTGCCAGCAATAACTGTTTCTGAGGTTTTCAGTGCAGCTGTAAGCATTGGTACCTTTCTTCTTTTACAAAACACACTTGGTTTGAAATATTCTTAAGAACCTATAAAGCAGGGGTCCTCAAACTTTTTAACCAGGGGGCTGGCGTGCGGATGAAGTGGCAGGCAGTCATCTGCGGCTGCTTGGTTTCCCCCCCAACCCCCGGTGGGGCGCGAGCGTGTGTGTGTGTGGGTGTGTGTGTGTGGGTGTGTGTGTGTGGGTGTGGGTGTGTGGGTGTGGGTGTGTGGGTGTGGGTGTGTGGGTGTGGGTGTGTGGGTGTGGGGGGGTGTGTGGGGGTGTGGGGGGGTGTGGGGGGGTGTGGGGGGGTGTGGGGGGGTGTGGGTGGGTGTGGGTGGGTGTCTGTGTGTCTGTCTGTGCGTCTGTCTGTCTGTGCGTCTGTGCGTCTGTCTGTGCGTGTGCGTGTGTGTGTCTGTCTGTGCGTGTGCGTGTGCGTGTCTGTAAATACCGTGGGTCGTAGTTTGAGGACCCCTGCTATAAAGGACCATATAGGCAAACAAGGTGAATGCAGAAGCACAGGCTGTCTTGGAGACACCCTCAGAACACTAGCAGTACAAGTCAGAACAGTCACACAGGTATCAGCACTTCAACAGAGACAAAGAATTCCCTACCTAACCTTAATACACAGAGCTTTCCCTTCCATTGCATCGTTCTAATTGCCCAAGGAAATCAGTCACCACTTAGTGTAAAGTAATTAACATCTTTGACCTTACACGGAAATATGAAAAGGACCTTATTGCATCAAGAATTAGGGATATTTATCCCAAATAATTTTGAAATATTTCTCCTCTCACTGTAAAAGTATTTGCAAAATATTAGCATTTGTGAAACCCTATGTACGATATGCACGCATAGAAAGCCCATTCATCTGGCCCCATCCTTACCACTTAACAGCTATTAGAAGATCAATTTCCAAAAACTGAAAAAAAAGTTCATATGATCCAAAAGTAACATATACATCAGAGATTGATTATGTAAACCAATGCAAGGACAACGATGCCTGTTGTTATGCTTCACAGGTGAAGGCATGGGCTTTTAAAGACTGATTAGAAGTTCCCTTTAACTAAAAAGAGGAAGAGCTCTCTGAAGATCTAAGAATACAAAGATCATTACCCTTATAAAGTAGAATTCAGTGTTGCTAAGCAATGGATGGCGTCTCCAGTGCATATGCTGAGCTTGAAACAAGGGAAAGACATGGTTTTATAGTATGTAATTAGCTAGGAACTAGTAATTAGTGAATGCCATTACATTCACCCACTTTCTCATGTATACCTGGCATCGATACATCTTCATAGTATGTACTACCACGGACAGTTTAAGAAGCAGAGACCCAAGAAAAGAACTTGTGATGAGTAGAACTTGTCAGAATTTCACTTCTGTTTAAATCATACAGAGCTATTTGAATAATTGATTCCTCTTTTGGATCATAGCTGCTCACAGACAGGCATTCATTAGTCTGTTCTATACATCTCTTTACTTTTATATCCCAAGTTCGGGCTGGCTTTGCTGCCACTGCCCAATATACACTGGTGTTCAAAAATTGCTAATTCATTGCATTCAATGGATTGATTCCCAAAACGTGATGGGAATCTGTCTGTTACACTAATTTACTACTGTCCTTGCTTCCAAAGCAAAGCCATTTTCAGCTATTGCTTCTCTTCCCCCTCCCCCAAAAATCAGATGTGAAGTGTTTATTTCACTCTGATTCTTCAGCATACATGCTTATAGAGTATGTCTCATGTTCCCTCCTGTATCAGAGACTCCAGGCATTTTATTATACTCAGAAAGATTTTAACGTACAAAAACTGTGCAGAAAGAGAAAAAATACTTCCCCCATACCCTGCCACTGTGACTTACAAAAACCTCACTGCATTAATTTTAAATGGCTTAATTTTGAACGGATGATAATTACTCTCTAGAAGCATTTTAATGGAAGATTTGCTAGCCCTTAAGATTTGTGCATCTTTGTGCAACAAAACAACAGTTGCAAAAGATGCCAACATCTTTATATGTGAATAAGTGTAAGGAAATAAATTATATTTCTGTGGCAAGAACACACAAGTCAGGCTCCTTTCTATCCCACCACAGTTACTCCTCCAGCTTTCCCATGTCTTGAGGCATAGCACACATTAATGCATGAACTGATCTTATGCCTGTCACAACTATAGGATACAAGCAACACACAGTAATGGCAAAATTTTCCTTTTGTAAATGAGAATTAGTCTCTCCTGTGTGTGCTTCTGGGTTTAGCTTCAACATATGCAGAAAGGAAATTACAGAGCGTGTAAACCACACACTAACTGCAGAGTGCCTGTGTGCTACCATAAAGCAACCATTAATTCTTCACTGTGGGAAATATTGAAAAGGTTAATACACTGCTGATCAAACCATAGGTATTAAACAATTTGCAGTAGCAACCCAGCAGGTTAGAAGTTATCACATTGTAACATAATGATGGTAACTTGCTGTAATTCTCTACAAAGACGTCACTGGATTTTCACTGTCCAGGAAGCATGAAATGCAGAATTGGGTTGAACAAACATTATCAAAGGAGGTAATGCAGTTTTCAGACAACTAAAACATGCCCACATTAGTAAGCAAAGCATATTATTGCAATGATCTACATTCAACAGCTTTGCCTAGGTATAAAGTCAATGAAGTAGCAAACATCTATAACTGCCATAAAGTTAGCTATCGATTTCCAGGATAATCACTTTTTTTTAAATTACTTTTTCCTGCAATACTAGTTTTAGCATTAAAAATTTAAGACCACATGTGTCATTCCCTAGCACTCTGTGGCAGGAGGCAATTTTAGATCTGTAAGAGAAAAGGGGAAAAAACAATACTCTATACAGCATACACTGCAAAAATGATGTGAATCCAAACAACAAATGCATGTACTGAACTTACCAAGCAGACCCTGAAAGTCCAAATATTTACCTAGAAACAAAACGCATCGCACAGATTAGATTCATTAGAACCATGTTTCATAGCTGTATGTCAGTGAGCCCAAAAGGGAATATGCTTAATCTTTGAACCTCTGCTTAAGTACAGATTCACTCAGAGCACTGTGCTGACCATTTATCAACGTAGCCTCACCTCGTTAGGAGTAATGGAGTCATTTTTTAGTATGATCAGGTTTTGTGCACTCTGCCCACTCTGTCCTGTCAGATGCCTCTCAGTCACCACTGCAGAGGGGCCAGTAGTTCCTGTTGGGCCACAGGTATTGTAAAACATAAAAGTGTCACTTCCTGATCCTGCAGTTAGGCATGCCTTATAGCAGTAGGTCTTAGTGAGAGACCCATTGCCCCTCACTTCAATGAAATGTGGTTGTACTTTTAAACCGTGGGGCAACCTAGCATCGATGTTGTTGTTGGCCTGCTTGTATAATTCAGCAGGGCACCGTTCTCTGACCCCACAGAACCCTGCACAGCAGGAGTCCCCATACAGACTGTATCTGTAGCACTTGATAACAGTAAGCCCAATGATCGTGAAAAGGAAAACGAAGGAGATAGCGCTCAACGCGATAATGAGATAAAGAGTGATCTCTGAGTAATTGCTCGGACTTCTAAAGTGCCTTCTTGTATCAGGGATGATTTTTGAAACTCTGTCCACCACAGCAACAGTGATGGCTACTGATGAGGACATCGGTGGCTCTCCATTGTCTCTCACCTCCACCGTCAGGTTGAAAGTAGGCATGGTGTCCTCCCCCAGTCTGCGAGTAGTCCTAATCTCCCCAGTATGTAGCTCCACCCTGAACAAACCTGGATCTGAGGTCTGCACCAAGTAGAAGAACAACCAGGCATTTTGTCCTGAGTCCCCATCAATGGCTATAATTTTGGTGACCAAATATCCAGCATATGCCGAGCGTGGGATCATCTCCAGGGCTGTTGAAGTGTTGGTTGAGGTAGGATACAGTATCTGTGGAGCATGGTCATTCTCGTCCATCACATAGATGTGGACAGTGACAGTGCTGCTCAGTGGTGGGATCCCGGCATCCTGTGCCTGGACAATCACCTGGAACTCCCTTAATGTCTCATAGTCAAAGGACCTGACAGCATACATGTTGCCGCTATCGGATTTAATAGAGACATAGGAGGCGACAGGTAGCCCTTCAATCTTCCCATCTATTAAAGAGTAAGACACATGGGCATTTTCGGCGACATCTGGGTCGGTAGCTTTGATAGTGCACAGCAAGGCTCCAAGGGGGTTGTTCTCAGGGATGTAAACCGAGTACACAGGTTCCTCAAAGTGTGGAGGATTATCATTGATGTCAGAGATCTCGACATGGATCACCTTCTGGGAGGAGAGAGGGGGGCTTCCAGAGTCGGTAGCTGTAACTGTGATGTTGTACGCTGCTGCTTTCTCATGGTCCAGTTTGCCCTGGGTGATCAAGGTGTAGGAGTTCTTGAAAGAGTTGAGCGTGAAGGGGAGGCCAGGGGGAATACGCAGACTCACTTGCTTGTTCAGCCCTGAGTCCTGGTCAGTGACGCTCATCAGGGCCACCACAGTTCCTGCTTTTGCATCCTCTGGCACTGGGCTGTACAGGGAGGTCAGGACCACCTCAGGAACATTATCATTAGCATCCACAATGTTGACCAGCACCTTGCAGTGCCCAGCCATAGAGACAGGGCCCTGATCAGTGGCTTGCACATAGATCTCATAGGAGGATGCCTCTTCATAGTCCAAGGTACCATTAACACGCACCTCCCCTGAGTGTGGGTCCACACTAAAGAGCTGCCTCACCTTCCGTGGGGTGTAGCTGCCAAAGGAGTAGATCACATCCCCGTTGGAGCCCTCATCAGGGTCTGAGGCATTGAGCTTGACCACTAGGGTGCCAGGTGGGGCGTTCTCCAGAAGGCTCACGGTGTAGGTGGAACGGTCAAAGGCAGGTGGGTTGTCATTGGTATCCACAACTCGCACAGAGATCTGGGCCGTACCGGACTTGGGGGGGTCCCCACCATCCACAGCAGTGAGCACCAGCTGCTGCAGGGCACTCTGCTCCCGGTCCAGCGGCTGCTGCAGCACCAGCTCCAGGAGCTTGCTGCCACTCTGGAAGCCTTTAAGGTCCAGGGCAAAGTGGCGGCTGGGGCTGAGCTGGTAGCTCTGCACAGAGTTGGTGCCCACATCAGGGTCCTGGGCGCTCTCGATGTGGAAGCGGGCCCCGGGCACGGCAGACTCACTGATCTCCAGCCGGTAATCCTGGCGGGGGAAGCACGGCGCGTTGTCATTGATGTCCAGCACCTCCACCTCCACGTTGTGCACCTCAATGGGCTGCTCGATGACCAGCTCCAGGCTGAGGAAGCAGGCGGGGCTCAGCTCGCAGAGCGCTTCGCGGTCCATGCGCTCCCGCACCAGCAGCGCGCCGCGGCCCAGCTCCAGCTCCAGGTACTGCCGGCCGCTGCCCGAGGTCAGCCGCGCTCCCCGCGCCGCCAGTCGCCGCGGATCCACGCCCAGGTCGCTCGCCACGCTGCCCACGAACGCACCGAGCGGCAGCTCCTCCGGCACGGAGTAGCGGAGCGGCCCGCCCGCCGCCCGCCCGGCGCACAGCCCCAGCAGCGGCAGCAGCCCCAGCGGCAGCAGCCCCAGCGGCAGGCCCAGCACCGCCGCCCCGCCGCGGCTCCGCCGGGCGGCCGCCGCCATGACCGGGGCAGGGGGGGAGCTGCCGGAGCCCGGAGCCGCCTCGCCCGGCCCTGGCCCGGCCTCACTCCCCGCCGCCCGGCCGCCTCATGCAAGCGGCGAGCAGCAGCCGCCCGCCGCCTCCAGCGCCGCCGCCGCCCGGTCCATGCTCGCCGGCTGCTCCGAGGAGGAGGCGGAGAAGGAGGGAGGAGGGACCGGGGCTCGCCGGATCGGCTTTCTGCTGCTCCAGCTGCCGCGCGGGAGGAGGCGGGGGAGGACGTTAAGCCGCGGCCGGCTCAGGCTCAGCACCTGGGCCGGGAACGGCGCCCCGGCGGCCGCGGAGCCGCCCCCCGCCCCGGCCTCACCCACGTGCTGCGGCCCCTGCGCGGGCCGGACCCCCGCTGCCGCCGGCCGCGGGCTCCGTGCGCCGAGCCGGCCGGGGTGAGCTCCCTGCCGCCGCCCCTCGCCGCCGCCCCAGCTTCACTGCTGAAGCTTCGGGGCGCGGGGAGGAAAGGGGGTGGGGTGGGGGTGGGCGCGGGGAGGGGAGGGCCGCAAACAGCCCGCACTCCCGGACCTGCTGCTGCAGTGCTGAAGTACATCCGCTTGGGAGGGTTAAATCAGCGCAGGGCTCCGGAAAAAAACGGGCCTCCAGCCAGGTCTGGTGCCGTCTGTGTGTTGCTGCAGTGTGTTTGACGACCTCTTTCTTGGAGACCTGCCCCCCTGCTCCCTCGGAGATTCATCCTTGCTGCAGCACTGTCCCTTGCCCAGCCTCCGCGGAGCCCCCCAGCCCCGCTTCCACCCTCCTCCCGCTGGGCTGGCAGAATTCTGCAAGTCACACCCACGAGTTATGAGCATTTAAGGTGGGCTCCAGTTTCTCATCCAATGCAATACACAGGCTCAAGAGGATCAAGTGAGCTGGAGAGAAGATGGAACGCAATCAGTTCTCCAGTTACAGTTTTTCCCTCCTCTACCCTTGTGATGGAGGACTGACAAAAGACAGGGCTGTGAAATTAAACTAGCTCAGCAGTGGGGGTGAGAGTGTTGCAGCTGCTATGAGTTGTACCCCAATGCCACAAACTTCAGCAAAGACAGACTTAAGCATTCATTCATACAACATCTAAATTACTAAGCTGACATATTCAATGAGACAAACCACAGGACATAGTCCTCCAGGCAGGCAACTGTTACATCTACTACCCAGTGCAGAAACTGCTTCCCTGCTAGTATTTCTCTCCCTGTTGTTTTTTTCCTTGCTTATGCCACAAAGTCTTCTGGAATGTCCAGTGGATCCTCTCTGGATCGGGCTGGTCTATCAAGGGAGAGGGCGACCTCAACATTCAGCTAAAACCTCTTTTGTTGCCTTTTGTGGACCTGGGCACCCCTCACCATGTGGGATGACTTTTGAGAGCACAACCATACGCTCTAAATCCTGAAAGTTTTTACTATAATACCTGATGCACAAACCCCAGAGAGCAATTGCCCTAACTCTGACCCTTAGCACTGCTAAGAACAATTGCCCATCTACCAGCTTTTATCAGTGGCCACCATTATCAGAAGAGACAATATTAAGAGCAGGATTACCTGACACGTGTTTTGGCTGATGAGTTCATTTACTTCTCAGCTCACTTTTGTGGCCCAAATATTTGCCCTCACATCTATTCTAATGTGACCGGTACCCCAGTGTCTGCAAATACTGCTGTGTATTTGAATAAAAAAACCCCAACCCTGTTTATCTTTCCAAGTATGATAAATGTAGGTCTGTGTGCAGACCAAGAAGGGCAGATAGAGATGCCAAGTGCCTAGAACATCTGGAAAATTGCCCATTTCATCCAGTTGTCTAAACAGGAGCCAAACACTTCAAAAAAAAAAAAAATCAGCTTCAAATTTTTGGCTAGCCACCCACCTTTAAGATCACAATATTCACAGATTTAGAACAAAATGCCTTGACAGTCTCACAAAAATAAAAGCCAAAACAAACCAAAACAAAAAAACCCCCCAACCTACACCCTGCTAAAAGCTATAAAAAAGCTACAGCAGCAGTAATATACATGGATTATGTGACCGTGTGCCAAAACAACTTGCAGTCATCAGGTAAAGCAAAAGCCTGAAGGGTCACACCCTCAGTGTTCCAGACAACCAAACAGTGGTTTCATCCACAGTCCATGGATCATTTCTGCCTCATACCTCCCATGTGTACAGCCAGAAAGTCCTCTAACAAACATACAGCACACCAATAAAAGACCAAAAGCCACAGCAACACTGGCAACATCTAAGGCCCTGCCTTAAGGAACACGTTTGTAGAAACTCTCCTGGGAACAGAAAATGCCCATTCTAAGAGGCGGTGGGTGCTAAGAACAAGAATCCTCTCGGTAGGCAATGCCTTTCTAGCCACAAGTTAATTTTATTCACAGTGTGTGAATGAAACACACCAACCACATACAGGGGCTTTTAATACCAGCGAGGGATCTTTCACACTGTTCCTAGACCCCAGTGAGTTACTGTTAAGAGTGTTACATGTTATATGTTATAGACATTCAGGCTCTGCTCCAGTGCATTCCAGCAGGTCCCCCAGCAAGGAAGGGCTGATGAACACTCAAATCCTGGCCCACTTCAGCATTTACATGCTACCTAGGTCCATCTTTCCTCACGTCCTGTCTCTCTGTGGACAGCTAAGACTGTGTATATCAGAAGTTTTGCAAAACACCACAGAATGTAAAACTGAACAGAGATATCATACACACACTTAACCAAGCCATTCTAGAACATACTCCATAATATTTACATTCCCATCAAACATGTTTCTAAGCCTCAGGTTCTTAGAAAATTTTCCTAATTTCAGAATCATAACTCCTGGCTCCTTGCATTTTTGTAAGTTTTATAGCACCAATAAAATAGGTACTCTGATTTTCATTTTACAGACTAATACTGTAACTTGGCTTATTTACAGTACCACTGTACAAATGTAATAGCCTTTCTCAAAATGTTAGCTTTATACAGTTTTTCTGGCTATGCAGTTTATAAGTGATATACTGAAACTGATTAAATGTTCCCCAAGTCCCTTTAAAACTGTACAAACATTCATTGATGGCCACAATAATTTTAGTTATTTCCATCAGCTTTAATGGTAATGCTGAGTCAGTTCTGCAGGCCTCAATTTTCAATTCAGGAAAAACTTCCATTGAGAAAACATTTCAGGATCTGGTCTGTAGTAATATTGATTTTTCTAAGTGAAAGGAAAAAATTGAAACATAGAAAAACATAATTTTAGTTTCAATTGAATTGAGGCTTAGGGGCACTCTAGTTCTCTTTTCCCCAGAGTTTGTTTTCCAGTAGTTTCTTGAAATTTCATGTAAGCATCAGATTTTGAAACACCTTCAAGGCTCACCAAATAAATATGTACCCAGTGGGTTCAGATTAGTGCATGTGAGCAAGAGAATAAGAATCTGTCCCTGCAGCAAAAACAGTTGATAAAACATACCAGGTCCAAATATCCATTTGCTGATAAATCTGGTAACCCCTGACGTGACTGGATACTCTCTGTGTGCAGTATCTATACATATACAGGCCTATTGGGCTTTGCTGACATACAAAAATTTTATTTGTCACCACTTTAATTAGCTTGGTTAAATTAAATGGTATGAGTCCTTTAACATGAGCATAAATGTATGGGTGTAGCAAAGAATACACTGATTTTATCAAGTCCTGCAGAAGAAAATTGAGTATATATCAAAATAGTAATACACCGATACATACCTATACCAGAGGTTGTAGTAATACAACTATTTTAGTATGAAAAGTCCTCACATTCCTATGTAAGCCCTCCTTGAAACAGTCTGACCTATAGGTATGCCTGAATTAGTAGCAGTGTAACACAGTGTCACAGAAATATTCCTGTACTGATATTTCTCTTGGTAGCGATACAATTATACACAGATAGAGTTGTGTAGGTATTTAGGGCCTTGAAAAGCTCATCCATTTCAAATACCACCTGTACAAGGAATGCTTTTATATAACATTGTAACTAAAATCACTAAGTTTGCCTGAGCAGCAATAAATCTGTGTTCAATTTGCTTCATTGCATAACACTATGCAGAGTCCTTCCTCTGGCTATTTTTGAGTGTCACAAAACAAAAGGAGAGAGAAAGACATATTAGAAAACAGGAATGTGAAAATACAACATGTTAACTGAAGAACTCTAAGCTATTTCAATATCTGAGAAGACATTTCACTTCTTTGTAAATAATTTCACCCACAGTAACTCCCATCCCTTAAACATAATATCCAACGACGCAGTGTCATGATGTAGCTCCTTCCTGAACTGGTGAGAAGTCACCAGCTCCAAGGACCAGGCCCTAGATTTTGCAGGTAGTCTTGTCAGCATGTTGTTTTTTAGCAACAATAAGATTGCTGGCATACTATATAAATGCACACACAATTTCTGCCTACTGATAAAACAGTGTGCAAAAGAATATGGAGACAAATCTAGAGAACCCAAGCAGGTAAGCAGTGTCATTCTCTAGAAAAACCTAGAGTCCTCTATGTGCCTGCTTAGATGTGGTGCCTGCTTACATGTGTGCCTACAATTTGTCTGCCTTACTTAGAATGAAATCAAGTCCAGAGGAAAGGAGCATCCATCAGTCACAGGCCAGGTTACATCAACCACATTGGAAAACAATACCCGCAAACTGTAAGGGAATGATTCAGATTTGTGAAGTTTCTTATATACAGTTTTTGCCAGTGAGATGGTGGACTGTAGCACCATCTTCTAGCCCACAGGTACTCATGAGATCTACAGAAAAACCATCATGATAATTTCAGGGGATGCTCACACCACTGCTACAGTCCAACCCATCTTTCACTTCAGTCTCTTGGGATTCCTGCATTCTTCCAAACTCTGCTTACTTCAGTCATGCCCCCTCTCTGCTCTTCTCTGAAGGAGAATATGTACAAGGTTGTTTCTGGTGATTTCCCATGTCTCAAGTACTATCTCAAGAAGATGCTACCTAGAGATGATAAGGCAATGTAAAGGCACAAGTTAAAGGGATCCGTACTCTACAGCAGCTCCCTGCCTGACAAGCCTCCATCAGTCTCAGTTTAGCAATGTGAGCTCAGAGATCCCAAAATATGGGAGTAGGTTTCGCAGTCAGAACAGAGCCAACAAGCAACCTCTTAAATAAGGCCCTGCAACTGAACCAGATCTCTTCCAGTATATGGTTTGCATTCTCTGTGTGGGATTTTCTGGGGACATGGGATTCTCCTCCTTCCTAAAAATACTGCAAAATGCCCAACTGCATAATGTAAAACCTACTGTTTCTATACACAGCTGCTTTGCTCCTATGTTCGAGTCACCTTCCACATTTGAATTATTTGTTGACAAGTCATCTTTTCATATGCAACTTGCCTCCTCCAGTGTTTGAAACAGGCCTGGTACCAAATTGCTCAGTTTGATTGGCTCTATTCTTTCATATCTTTCCCTAAATCAGTTTTTCACATTGGTATGAATTAAACTGGTAAGAATTTTTTAATTATTTTTTTTTTTTGTACCACAAACTTCTGAAGGCAGACTCTTTAAAACATTGCTGTTATGGGAACCAAAGCTGCTAAACATCCAGAAAAAATCCTGTTTGTATTTAGGTCACAATTTCTTTGCAGTATACTACTACTTATTCTAGAAAATAGTATGTTAAGAAAAAAATGGTGGTGAGTTGGGGTATGGAGAAGGGTCTGTGTTATAAATCTGAATTCAAATAAACCACATATAACAAAGATACATAGAAAATACATTTCTTATTCTTCTGGTCACCAGTGTACATTCAATTACTTCTCACTACCAGCCTACAAGTTAGGGATGGATATGTCTCTGACTCATTCTGTTTGTCTTTGGCTATATTTTTATGATGACTTAAAAATCCTTTCAGTAATTTATTGACCATAATGTCACATACTGTGCCTTTCTAAATGGAAGGACATTAACAACTTGGATATTGAGAAAATAACTTTCATCTTTCTAAACTCACCACAAAGCCTGTAAGTGCTATTTCTAGTGCCAAAAGCTTTCTTGAAGGTTTTGGTTGCTGTGCTTTCCTTTACCACCATTGCCTCTCTTCAGAGCTGCAGTCTTTGCCATCCTTCTATGTGGGCTGTGATTCTTCAGCTCAAGCAATTACCACTAAATTTCAGCTCAATGAACTAGTTGAGAGACACATTCTAGTCACACAAATCTCTTCCAGACAATTATAACTGAATTTGTTTCCCTACCTCTGGCCTACTGCCTTACCCCATGCTTATATTCATGTGTTGCACACCCGAGTTTGAGGACTGGGATGAAGTTACAAGGTAGCTGCCCCCCTCTTGAAACTGTGAATGTGTCAGAGCAGTTGCACAGAAACTGAAGACTCAGTTTCATTTTCTGCTTTAAGAAGTTCAAACTTCTTTCCTCACCTCCCTAGAAAGGGCCTTCATCAGATGCCACAGGATGGCCTCCACCTCCATATGGAAACATGGCAAAAACTTATGCCATGCTAGGTCAAAGAGAACAGCAAGACAAGAAGCACGATCCTGCATTCTATACTGAGGTACTCACTGGAAAGGAAGAACAGATGGTAGAAACCTGTTTGTGCTTCAAGAAGTTTTATTAACTTTATACTAAAACACCTTGGGATGATATAATTCACAGTAGAACTAATTCCAGCCTTTTATAACTTTTGTTGCTTCTTATACACACATATCTGGGTTTGTTAGTGATGATAAACTATCTTTGCAGCATTGAGTCCTCCCACTTCAGGCTCATTGTATCAGAACCCGATGACAGTGTCATAGATAATGCATAACCAGTATCATTACATGTGCAATAGCACCCTTTATTCTTTGCTATGTTTTTAATCTTTTGTTTCATACATAAATGTCGAGTTCTATGGTTGTAATTTAGTTTTACTTATGTCATCTTTTTTCCTACCCTATCCACAAAATTTAATTATTAGTCAGACGGTCCTTGATCTGTTTTTTGGGGACCCTCATTCATACCTGCAGATGAAGCTTTTCATACATATTAGTCTCATATTAGTATTTATGTATCTCAGGCATATTAGTATTCTGTTAACTTTACACTTCCTATGTGAAGATCTCAAATCTGAAGGGTCTATTTTCCACCTGTTTCTCTTGAAACCATTTCTTCTGGAAGATTTTCTAACTTGTCCAATGTCATGCAGGTATCTGCCATTAAGTCATATTTCTGAGGAATAGGTACATTCTGGCACAAGGTTACTGCAAAGACTGCTTTGCTTATCCTGTTAAACAACATCTTCTACTAACTTGCGTGGTCCTGTCTGTTCAAGTCTCTACTAATGGCTCCTGAGCTCTCCTACATGGATATCCAAGTTGGACTGGCAGCTCTAAATCTGACAGTGTTGTCAACTTGCTCACAGTCTGATTCTTAAATCCATCCTTTCTTCTTTTCCTTTTTATATTCTCTTTTTTAAATATTCATTCCATACGTGTTGGGGTTTTCTTTCCTATTACTAGCCACAGCTTAACTTCAACTTTCCATCTTTTATTTATACTATCCTCCCCTTTTTTCATTTTGCTCTCTATACATTTCTCTATCTTGCCTCCTTCTACTGAATATTCTCTTCTTTCCTTTCCATCTTCCACCTCTAGTCCATTCAGTTATTTTCTACTCCATTTTCAGTCAGTCCTCCTACCTTTTTCACTCTTGCCTGGGGTCATCCACTCACTTTCTCTCTTTATGTTGATCTTCCATATTTCTTTCCCCTCAATGTCCTAGGACTTTTGCATTTGTCCTTCTGGAATACAAGAAATTTACTGTGTCCCAAAACGGTGCTGATAAGGGATGCTGGTGTCTCCTTTTCCCTTCGTTTTTGTCTACACAACTCAGATAAAGTAGGAAGCTAAGCACCAAACAGTGGCACAGAACCAATGGAAATAGATACCTAGGTATAAAAATAGACAACAAGAATCAAAGTACATGCAAGGACTAATATGAGGACCAGTCACCTTCTTCACTGCTGAGAAAGACTGACAGCATTTTCCTTAGAGCCTGTCAGTGCCTCTCTTTAATAGGCAAAAGAGGTCATGTCTGCATTATAAAAGCTATACAAGTACCCAAGTACTGTGCATTCACTCTCTTGAAAGCATATACTGAGTTATATCTATTAACTTAATTTCTGCTCCCTGTTTCCTGCCAAGTGTCTCTTAGAAGTTAACCACCTAAACCTGAAACCACCTAGTCTGGATCTGAAAAGGAGCTGGCGATCACATAGCTTCGTTATCACACTGTTTTAATGATGACCTATGTTTGCCTTTGAGAGTGTTAGAAGTATTGACTGTCAATGCCCTAACTATAACCTGTACATCTTGTGCTATATCAGATTTTGCTTTTTGGAAGGTTGTGCTTTCTCCTCCTTCATTGGCACTGTTCTTTCTTGCTCTGCTGTTCACCTAAAGACTATCCCAGGTTTGTTGCATTTCCTAATAGCATCTCCATGAACTCTTTTAATTCATGAAAGCACATCAAGTTAGAAAATTATGAATTAAAGACACAAAAGCCTATCTTAAGCTTTAATTTCAATGTTTAATTTATTGAGCCCTGTACCTGGGCGATCATGTCCAATTCAGAGCCACTAAACTGCACAAAAAGACATTGTGAAGATCTTTTCTCAGCAGAGTTGCCCTGCTACAATACTAACAGGATTACCACTTGTACTAAATGGTTAACTCGTGCTTTTGTTATTGAAAGATTCTTTCACTGCAACTTTCTTTTACAAGTCTGCCTAATCCATCCTTGACACATCTTCAAGTTAACTAAAATGTTGCAGACCTTCTGCTGACTAAAGAAAAAAAATAAAAGAAAAGAAAGAAAAAAAACCCCAGACTCACCTGTCTCACACCTGCTGTCACTCTGCTTCCTGGTATTTTCAAAAAATACACACCACCAGGTGAAGCATGCATTAACCTATCACACTGAGTGGCTAATACCAAGTGCATTTTCTCAGCAAAGAAAACCTACATGCAACTTCAGTCCTGTGTGACATCTTAAATGCAACTTAAGTGTTTTGTGTTTATTTCCTGTACAGGAATGCATTCCAATATTCCTTTGTTCACCATAACAAAGCCAGGTTGGGTACAAGTTATATTCAGCATACCTGCCGTGACAGAAGAGCCAGATATGGTGTGGAGTGAATCTCTGCACATCTGGTTCCAGCCTTTCACAGCATTCTCAGGATTAGTCACTATTTAGACTTGCAGTTCTCTATATGGTGGGAAGAAACTTCACACCAAGAACAAATGATTGAGGAAAGTCTCCATCCCAGAACCTACCCAGCTTTTAGCACAAATGGGAAAGACTTTATGCAGCAACACAGCCAAACACCAAACAACCTCTAGTCCCACCGCCCATGCGTTGCACTTTCAGCTGCAGGTCTTTGCCTACAGTTCTGATACAGGTGCCATGATCTCAAGTATACGGGCAGAAAATGAAAACCCTTCAACTGTTTTAAATAGCAGCTGAGAGCTATAAAGGGGGCAGGAATGTATTAGAGCACAGGCCCCAAAACCCATAATGAGTCTGTGAGGATTTTTTATGAGACCAGTATGCTGCTCCACAGCTTTCTGTATTTCATATATCTGCACAGGAATGGCTGAGCAGGGAAAATAGGGCAGGAAAATATTTCAGTTTGTCTGCTAATTCTCAGAAAGCATTTCTGCTCTTAGAAGATTTTTACCTCAAACCCTACTACAAAAAAAAATAAATTCCATCTGCCCACACTGTGCTGTGCTTGGACTATTTTTAACCTATAACCACATATATGACGGGCAAAATGTTGATTCTGCAGATTCTGCTGACATTATCTGACCTCAGGGCAAGTCCCATTGATTTTCTTACTCAGCAGAACCAGAAACAGCATTTGACCCTGACTTAAGACTCTCTGGCAATGATTTTGTTTTACATTTGTGTTTCTCTTCAGGGTCCTGGCACACAGTGGGATCCTGCATCCTCCTTGACCCCCAACTCTCTCCTAAAGAGACATGTAAAACTTGCTCTTTTTTCTCTGTTGACTTGTAATCTACGTTTCAGCCATTTAATGCCCTTTACTGTACTTACACAATCTCAGTCATATTTTCCCTTTAAAAAGGTTATCAGAACAGCACAGAGACTTGGATTCTAACTGTGCACTTACAAGTAGTACCTGATAGCATGCCAAAAGATTGTCTGCCAGTAATTCCATGAAACAAAACAACTAGCAATGATTTTGTTCTCTCACTGCTTGTTAAATACTTTATCAATAGTTGGAGTTCATTACCCGTAACTAATTAGAATTCTTCCTTTCTGTAATCCATGGTATTTCACCTGTGCCCATTTGTTACCTTTCCTTTCACATGTAGAGATTTGCAAAGAAGTATATCTTTAAAACTAGTATGAAGGAAGTATAAATAAGAGTGTGTGCACATGTGAAACACACAAAGAAATACAAAATAAGGATTAACAGAAAAAGTATGCATTAATTGCTACAGAGCACCCTATATGGGGATTTAATCGAACTTAATGAAGAGCAACAAAATGGCTTAAAATAAGGTGTCAAGAAGATGGAGAAGTGAACTGGAGCCTTAAAATGCTCAGCCAAGGAATACAAGAGAACTGTGAAATTAAAGAATTTTACCTAAGACTAAGAGGAATGAGACAAAATAATGACAAAAAAGGCCCCGAACAGCAACCAATTCTAAAAGGAAACCATGGCAAGTCTTAGATCAGTCTATTATCACCAATGAATGAGAATCTGTGAGCCAGTGACCCTTGTCTTCTGCACTGCACACAAGTGATCCTGGCCACCAGTGACCATCAGGCACATGAGGTGCTGCATGTGAGTACATGGGTGAGTGAGCAAAATCTGTGAGAACAGGAATGGAAACTAGAGATTTGGCAGAATAACTTTTTTCCACAAGATCTTGCATTCCGTTCTGCTATACTAATTCCCTACACAACGATCCCAGATTCTTCTGTGCAAGACTCGTATTTGTACACAAGTTCAGATCCTGACAGGGTAAGGGTTCAGTCAGAAATGATGAGACGTAGCAATAGCCAGAAGATGCTGTGAGGAACCAAAAGAAAACAAAACCAGACAACACTATGTGAAGGGCCCAGCCCAGAGAAGAAAAAGCAACAATAACTTTTACAACTCAGAGACACACTAAGAAAGAGTTGAGGGCAGAGCTGTATTAACTTTCTGTTCCAGGTTCACTTCCCCACCTACATACAGACATCAGCACCAGCTCCTCCATTCTTCTTCACAGTTCCTCACAGCCTCTAGCACTCACTGCTGCTATTGCTGCTGGAGAACAGGACTGACTCCAGGCAGCTGAAGGGGCTGTGAGGAGGAGAGAAGTCAGCAGCATCTCTCAGCTCACTACCTGGATGGGGACAACAGCAGAGAATGAGGCAGTAGTGAACAGACCTTCATAAATATATGAACTGTAACGATGCCCACAGTATTAAAAAAGGATTAGGCAGCACAGCATGAAAAAAGCCCTGTGTCGTGCAGGCTGACAGGCACACATCTGGGGGAAACAGTGGTAAGTTATTAAGAAGATGACAGAAAGCCACTGATGACAGCTGTCTGGTTCAGCGCCTGTATGCCCATCTGACATAGCTCTATTCAGATTCACCAGTGCAACAAGTTCATCTCTGAATTACAGCACATAAGAGCATCTGACAGTACTTGAAAGGGGAAGCAAAGAAAATGGGAGATGCAATGTATGTGGTGAGGCAGATTATGACCAGACGCCCAGAGAAAGGACCAAGGAGAAATGGCTCTCATGCAGTAACAAGAAGGGGACGAGAATTCCCTGGAGCTAAGTTGGGGCTTTCAAAAACGGGACAAGACAAAAGCAAGATGGTGACAGAAGCAGTTGATCATGTCATAAAATCAGGAAGTCAGAACTGGGTTCTGTTCACGTTACATCAAGGGCTTCATGATTTTTGGCAAGTATCTTCATTGGTTGCTAAGATGTCAGCATTATCTGGGCTCAAACGGCCACTGCAAGGTTTAAAGCACTACTGTAAATGATACTTGGATATTTTCAAGGAAAAAGGAACATATACATATGCATAATTTATTTTGTTTTGAATGCTGAAGGGAGAGATCAGTTTGGCTTTTTTAAAGTATACATTAAGCAAATCTGCTTTCAAACTTCTCTTCAGAATTCTTAAAACCTCAGCAACACAAAATATCTATGGTTTGAATTTAGTAAGAGTTTAATATTTCTTTCCTTGAGCAAAAAGTTCTTATTAAATAGGTCAGAGTCACTGACCTAATACAATATTCTTTTAAAAGCTAGACTATATCCAGTGTTTAGCATTAGTACTATAGTATTAATGCAGATTTACTTTATGTATTTTGTATGGATCGTACACATGGCAAACTCATTCTTCAGTACTGAGGGAAACCCACATTGTGTGTGCCTGCTGCTGCAGTAGCTGGCAATGGCTCCGTAATGCAGAGGGCAGGGTATACTGCTGGTCCTCAGCTGCTCTTTCAGAAGGGCACAGATCTCCCACAGGTCATATCTGCCAACCTTACAGGGGTACACCTGTCAGGCCTGATATACTTCAAATGACACCGGACTTGGAGCTTTTAACAACTCAGCTGAGCTCAGTGTATTTCTTCCATCCTTGAACAGAGAAACCACAGCAGGACATGTGAGACTGACTGATAAGCAGTGATGATGATATCAAATGTACCCACTGAAATAAATCCCTCTCCTTGTACTAATCAAAACATTGTCCTCCACAACCAGATAGACCAGCAAAATCTCAGTGTGATTCTTCTCATTTAATATTCTTTTTCAACTGTCCTGTTTGGAGACAGATTTCAGGATTAAGCATTTGGAATAAAAACTACTGCTGGCCACATGGTTAGGAAAAAACTTAAATAATATCCAGCAGCAGCACCAGTGTTCCTCCTCTGTTTCTTTACCATGCTGAACAGTGGCTGAGGGCACAAAGTTTAGAGGCCTTCAAGTCCAGTCCACTGTGAAGGCAGGCATATCCTCCCAAACCATTACCACAGTGGTCAGGGGAGGCATTCCTGTAGAAACAGGGAAAGTCTTTAGCCAACAAAGTCAAGGTTCATGAAATCAGAAAATGTAGCCTGTTTCTATGTCCTGGAAAGAATGCAGTAGGAACAGGAGACTGGGTCAGGTCCCTCTCTCAGGGGGTTATATATTTTAAATCAGAGAACAGTCTGAAAACATTTCTGCAAGTAGGAACTAGATTTCAGAAGAAGGTGAAGAAAGAAGGACAAGCACTGGGGAGGACAAAATGAAAGCACAGAGTCAAAAAGAGGTTTGGAAGGACAGAAAGGCACAACCCAGTCAGTCTTCCTATCTTTTGGATACTTGGTCCTGCAACCATGAACACCATAGTTATCTTCCTGCTGTATGTACACCAGGAGCAATCTTGATATTGTATTTTCACCAAAAACTTTTAGTTCTTTTTTAGTCCTTCGTTCAAGAATTCTGGCACATAAAATCACCCACAATAGGAACTCTGCCAAATGTTAATACTGCTGAGTTATTTTCTGGGGTTTATACTGCTGTAATACAAAAGCCTTTACACTTTGCAGTCTTGCTAGAATCTCTCTGAAACAAAGCATCTGCAATCCAGGTACTAAAACAAAGAAGCTATTAGATTCCTGAGGTATCAAACATTTTATCTATTATCTCCCATTGTGATACTTCTGTTTAATTACAATACTGTTGCATCACGCAATGACTTATTCAGGCTCTGTTTATTTCTTCTCATCTTTGATACTTCTGACGTGTTCAATTCTCTACTCTTAGTTTCTTACACTCCTTTACTGTGTTTTTAGTGATATTGTGAAACTAGTCCCCCACATGAAGCTTCATATGGCCTACTTGTTAAAGAAGTAAGGTCACATTTTCTACTGATGAATACCCACCGTGTGGTAACTGACCCTCAATACTTACAAGCCTCTTTGAACCAATTTTTCCTCCTAAGATAGATTTAAAAAATAATTGTCCTTGTCAAGCCAAAACACATATCCAGTCATTGGAAGACACAGAGGACAACAGTGTAGTAAGTATTCAGTTAATCTAATTAAGTATTAGTTACACTACTGTCCTCCATTTGTATATTCCTAAGGATTAGGTTTTTGGTTAGCAATTGATCTAAACCTCAAGCACGGCATGACCCAAATACATATTTTTAATATATTTTTATACCTTATAAAAGTAACCCATTAGAAAAAAATACAGGAAACAAATCTTAGAAATTAATGCCAAACTCTGCAAAGGTGGAGAACAGGACAGTCCTAAGATCGAGGACTCTTTTTTTCCATATGAGCTCAACTCTCTTCTACATGCAATAGGAATGTAACTAGAGGGAGAGGTTGGGCCTTTTGACACTTTCTCCTGAGACACCAGGTACCACTTTGTATGATGCTTTTCCTACCTCAGGTTTACACCCTTATCAGCTGCAAAGTCCCAGTTTGCCTGCAGTTTCTTTATAGCACATCAGTTAATGGGACTGACGAGGTTTGATTCTGTTACTGGTTTTGTTATGCTTAATGGTCATGCTTTATATCTCCGTGTGTTTGCCTCCCACCCTTTCCTTATCATCCCAATATAGCAAGGTCCTTAGTCACATAATCCTGCTGGAAACACTCCACATATTCTTATCGATTAGAGTGATTGACCAGATTTGTTCTTATCAGTACCTCCCTTATCATTTGTCTGTCAGGTTTGTCTCTGTAGGTTCTTGTTTATGGGTCCTTGGGCCAGATACCTTCGAGGCGCTCTCCTTCCACATTTCACTTGAATCCTCCAGACTGTGTACTCCTTTCCTGTGTGCCAGCATTCCTCTCTAGAAACAGCATCTTCTATACTTCTGTATTGGATAAGCCATACTTTTTACTTTTTCTCTTGTGAACTTTCATAAGGATCTACTTTAGAAAAAAAATCCCTCTGGACAATTTCCTCTCTAGTATAAGTCTCTGGAATTTAAAGTCAGTTTATTTCTCTGTTCATCATCATCATCTCTAGCTTCTCTAATAGTTTCCCATGTAGCACTTGATAAAGTTGTTCACTAGTGTCCACATAAATGGCTCTTTTTGTAAAGTTCTACACACCACTACTACTGACTACTGCAGTCAGGCAATGAAATCTTCATAAAGCCTCTTCCTTCCACTCCATAAGAAGACAATATAACAGCTCTCCACGTATACATACTACTCTGGATTTAATGAAACTTTTAACATAACTAGCTATTGGATTTGGATTCTCATGTGTCTTCTTTCTTTCTTTCTTTTTTTTTCTGCCTCCTGTTCCACATTGTTCTTTCCTCCCTTCAGCAGTTTCTTTGTTAGCATCTCCAAGTCATCTCCCAGCTTTCTCTCTTCCTCCTGCCAGTTCTTAGCAGACTTCCCTGAAACATGTAATATCCACCAACACTTAGCTTCTGTTTGGTACTTCACTTTGGAACATCTCAAAGTACTTCACAAAGGAAGGAGTCAGCACGACTGACATAAGTTTACAACAGGGAAAATGACTGACAGTGGTAGAAGGACATGTCAAGACTGTGCAGCAGAACCAAGACCAGATCCTGTCTGTCTCCCACAACCCAGTTCAGTGCTCTGTTCATGGGATCACTCTGTCTCCTCCTGCGCAATCCAATTCTACACCTTCTGAACTGAAAATATGGACCTTCCACTTCCTTGCACCCTAGTCCTGAACTGGGCATTGTTGGGTCATGGGGTTTTTTTGCTCCCAGTCTTCCTGTTCTCAGCTCCAACCCAGCCCCAGCTTTGGTCTGGGCCACAATCATACAACTGCAATCATAGGAAGGTCCTGCCAGGTCTAGGGCTCTATGCTGACAGGACTCAAAGGGAACTGAGCTTTCCAGCTCTTACAAGTGTCCATCAAGTACAGCAAGCAAGAATTTCTCAGAAGCTTGTAATTCAGCCAGCCTTAGCAGATCTTAATGGCTAACAAACATGGCACAAAAACTACTTCATAAAAATATCAAGCCCTTTTTCCAAAATATACTTCAGCAAGACTTTTAAAGGAAAGATCAGACACATTTTCATTATAGGCAAAAAGAATATTTTTTACTACCCTCCATCTGAGGAATGACAAAACTGTTCAGTTGAAGTTGTCTAACAGGCAATCCCCAGTTCACACCTATCATCACCCTGAGAGACTAGAGGGGGTTTTATAATGAATAGCATCAGACCTAGTAAACAGTGGTATGAACACAGCCTGAAACATTGAAAGGTTTTCATTCATTCAATAATGGACAGACCTGGAAATATAGAAGCCCATAGCTCCAAGACAATCATTCGTGATTGCATTCATTTAGCAAAAAATAATTTGAAAATTGCTCATGCTGCTGAATTTCCTTCTAGCTGTCACTGAGGGGACACACTTCTCTTCAGATGGCACATCAACCTATCCTTTCGTTTAAGCAAAATATCCCCCATGTAAACAATATAGGTTTGCTACTAGAAGCAAATTCAGTTTGAACACAAGATGCTGCTATATACAGTAGTTACAACTGTCCAGTTTCTCTCTGTGAAAATATTTTGGAAAATATTCTTTTTGGAAGAATTAATATTAAATTTAAAATGCACGATATTAAGTGACTCAACACTACTTATAATAGTAACTAAAAAGTGTCTTTCAGGCAGAACACTTTTATATATAAAAGTCTTTACTGGAAGCAAACCAGGCTTGAGCATTAACAGCAGCCAAATATATGCTTGGAACAGTCTAATTGTACAGCATCATGGCACCAGAAGGATACTATTGCTACATTCGTCGAGATGGCTGGAAGCCCTTGGTATAGGGAGATGAAATATATTTTGAGATAATGTATTATACATTCATTTAGGATTTTTAATGTGTTTTAAGTGGCCACAAGTGATGGAGATTTTCCAGAGCACACATGAAAAACACGCCAAGACTATGATTTCTTTAGAGCCATTTTTTTGTTGTTGTTACAAATGAGAAAAAAAACCATGGCAATGTTTTCAGGAAACAAACAAACAAACAATCCACAACAAAGCCATAGCTATTGTCACTCCATTCTTCAGCTACTTCTGTTCTACAGAATCAGGAGGGAAAAGGGACAGTTAGAGATATCTATGACTTTTTCAATGTTTTGGACTACCATGAGATGAATCCAGGACTCCCCAGAGTCCTCCGATGCCAGAAGTAAGTGCTGTCTCATTAAACAAATTATCATCTCCCTTCTCTAATGACAGAACGGCATCAATGGTAGTCCTGAAAATCTTCAATCTGTCTAATCTTGAATACTAGATCCAATGTTAAAAGTTAAACTTCTCCGTGAGTCTTACAATAGCATAATCTCAGATAAGAACTGGGTTCCTCAGGCCCTTTGTCCAGTCAAGCTTTGAATATTTCCAAGAATGGAGATCCCAACACCTCTCTGGGTGCTGTCCCTGGGTTGCAACACTCTCAGGACACTCCTCATGTCCAGCAAGAATTTCTCTTGTAACCATTTCCTCTCTTTCCAGCAGTGCAATGCCCGTTAAGGTAGTGGAAAACTACTGTTAATTCCACACACAATTTTTTTGGGGGGGTGGTTTTTGATTTTTTCGTGGTGGATTTTTGCAGGGAAGGGGGGGGGGGGGGCAGTTGCTTTTTGTTTGTTTTTTCCAACCAAGTTAACTTAAATATTGGCTGTTTTCTTAGAAGCTAAATTATGTTTTCTAAGAAGCTAAATTACCTGCATTAAAGAACACTGGCCCCATATCCTAGGTGATAACGCAAACAATTAATGCAAAAAAATGCAAACAAAAAGAGAACCACCTGGTGATGAACTACTAATTTATACAATGATGACCTATAGCTCCAGGCCTCAATGGTTCAGTTCAGATTTTATCCAAAAACATCTGGGTCATGTTTGAGCAGCTTGAGCGAAGAAAAGCTTTTTCATGAAACATAACATTGCAATAGTAAAGGGCCACATTAAGAGCTACGAAATGATAATATTCTTCAGTACAGATTTCTATTTTACACCTATGTTCTGACCAGGATCAAAATGGCATCTTTCCATGTTCTGTGTTAGCTTGGGTTAATTTTTCTTGTATTTTTTTTGAATAAGGTGAGATGCATGAAATAGATTGAATGCATTGTAAGAGGAGCACGATGTTGTAATAGAGAAGACAGGAACTCTCTAATTCTAATCCCTAGACAAATATATAATAAGATTAAAACAAAGATGAAAGTGCAAATATCATTCCTAAACCAACAAACCAAAATCCTTTGAAGGTATTCCAGCTGGCAACTCAGATTAGACAATTCATTTGCCAGGGTGTTTTTACTTCAATGGCTAAAAAAAGGTGAGACAAGGTGGCAGTTATAACTCACCTGCCTGGAAGAAAGAAATCACCGATATTATATTGAAAACAGCTTTAGAGTTTGATTATCTTTAGGGTATTCATAATTGCCCAACCAAAAACCAGCACACCTCCCCTCCCTAATAAAAACACACATTCAACAACCCTTCCCCACAAAAAAACCCCTAAAAATACCCACAACTCCAAATAAGAATTCACTTGAAGAAACATATATAGACAATAGAATTTATACAGGCCATGCTCCATGAGACTAGGATTCTACAAAGAAGAAAACCAAGACAACAGAAGGAAATACATTTACAGCATCACATTTTAATGATTCCTGAAGTATTCCAAATTTTTCTCATGAGGTAAACCTATTGGAGATAAATAGCAGGCTGACAGAGTGGAATTAAGATGACTCGAATAAATTTGGCTAGACTTTCTTCTTCCTTTTTTGGGGACTGGAGGTGTGACAGGTAAGGGAGAATGGGTAATGCAAGCAAATGAGCTTCTGCCTACAAACCTGAAAACCTAAAAAAAACCAACCAACCACCAAACCACAAGACAAAAATCCCAAATGCCTCAGCTTGCATTGTTGCAGGGATCATAGTCCTGTTTCAGCACCTTTAGCATTCTTGTGCTCTTTGCACCCATGCCCTTTCACAAGATTTAGTCACTGAACATTCAACTCAGCAGTTACTCTGAGTAGCGCTTCCACTGGCATTTATCAATATTCCTAAATTCTGCATTTTCAACTAACAAAACTCAAATTCTGCAGTTCTTTTACAACTAAACAGGTGTTTTGAGCCCTTGGTATCTTAAGACAAGTGAAAATGAAATCCACAGAAAAGGGCTTCCTAAGCAAATATGTAATTGAAGGTTTGGGGTTGTTTTGTTGGGGCTTTTTCCCTTTTCTGTCAAAAAAAAAAAAAAAAAAGATTCTCCAAAGTAAATACAAACAAAAATTGACTCATTGAAATCTATGGAGTGTGATGTTTCACACAGAAATTCCATGGCACCACAGATCCTATGGATACGTCATCCTCTCACAGAATACCTAGGTGCCTAAACCTTTACTACATTAACCTGTTCTCCCCACTTCTCCCAATCTCCACTGCACTAATTTTGACTGGGCAATAAATGTCCAGGAACATTGCTTTTTATAGACCAGCACACCTGGTCCATGTTGTAAGCACACACGTTAAATCGAATAGTTTTCTAAATCCTGCAACTTTTAAATGGCTTAATTTAGTTATTACCATCTCAATTACGATAAACCAACAGCTTAAACTTGTTAAATATATTTTTAAAAAAATATAAATCTCTGCAATGTCTCTCTGAAATCCTCAAGCATTTACTTTAGCAACATCTATCTCACATTTTTAACCCAGCACCACCCTCTCCCCCAGGAACTGCCTGTGACTAATTTATCCCGTGGAAATCTACTAGAGGATATAATTTGCAAGCTGCACTCCATCATCATCACAGAGCTCAGTAAGGTAGGGCACACTCAGCACACTCCTCCATTAAGGACAACACAGAATTACAGACTGGTCAAGGCTGGAAGGGACCTCTGGAGATCATTTTGTCCAATCCCACCATTTAAGCAGGCCCAACTAAAGCAGGTTGTCCAAGACCATGTCCAGACAGCTTTTGAATACCTCCAAAGATGGAGACTCCACAACCCCTTAGGTAATCTGTGCCAGTGTTCAGCATACTTTCAGTAAGAAAAAACCCCAGCAGTTTCCTTACACTTACTTAGAATCTCCTTTTTTCCTCTCACTGGGCACCACTGAAAAAAGCCTGGCTTTGTCTTCTTTATACCTTCCTTTCAGTTATTTACATACATTAATGAGATTTCCTTCCCGCCACACTGAGCCTTCTTTTCTCTGGGCAAAACAGTCCCAGCTCTCTCAGTCTCTCCTCATATGAGACAAGCTCCAGTCCCTTCGTTATCTTACCAGCCCTGTGCTGGACTGTCTCCAGTAGCTCTGTATCTCTCTTGTATGGGGATTCACAGAGTGTCACAAAGTTAGACTGAAATCAGACTTACATTGAAATGTCTGATCACAACCCTGTGAATTTAATAGCATGCAATAAGAAGTGCTGTAACCATAAAGATATTGCACCAATCTCCTCATAACTACTGGCTAGAAAGAAAAACCTAAAAGCTGTCTAAAATAGATTCCCAAGACACATAGGAAAGAGCTATGTAGTTCAAAAGATGAAGAGCCCATTCAGACATAAAACTTCATTGCTTGGCTTCTGCCCACTACAAAGGAATTGGGAAAGGTTAAGGAAAAACAGCACAGAAATTTTGGAACCAACAGCCTCAGGTTTCATGAAAGAACATCATAAATTTTGCAGACCAATTGTACAAAGATGGTTGACTTTGGGAAGACAGCTTTTGCAGCATAGGAAAGAAATTAAGAGCCACTAAATGAGGTGTCAAGACCAATCAGGCTGGGACAAGCCCAGGGGGAGATGGAAGAACTAATAGATCAAAATATAAAAATCATTCCTTTGGAGAAGAAAGAATCCAAAGATCAAAATGTGCTCATTTTCCTTAGAGAGAGTACTCAAAGACTAGAGACTACAGACCTCTTCTTTATTTCTTAATGCACCTTCTTTCTCTGATAATTAATTTCTACTTGCTATATTTGTCAAATTTGCTTTTATTCTTCAAATGTCTCCAGTAGAACCAAATCTTTGAGCTGTTGCACTGCCCTTTTCTATGCCTTACAAATCTCAATTGAGTTATCTTAATTCCCCATGTATCTACTTGCCTCCCTTTTCAGTTCTGGTGTTGGATTTTGTTGCTACTCTTTTGATGAATCGTGATTTTAAACAGTCCTCAGCAAGCTGCACTCTTCACAGAATTCCTTTCCTTACATTAAAACAAGGTAACTGTAATCCAAAAAATACATAGCATGAGTACAGTTACATTGGGCTACATTAAACATCCAGCAGCCTCTCTCCAACAGGTTACCGAGGTTTCACAAGCCAATAGTATGAAAATATGGCACATGTGGAGCAATCAGCCTCTTGAGACACCATCCCATCTCATGACAGCGAATCCGTTATTTTCCTCTATTTTCTGTATCTTGAGTGTGATGTTGACTATGTGACAAATAACTCTGAGGGAACAGAAACTGCTATCACCAAGGCAGATATTAAAATGTTGGGAGTTCACATCCTCAAATCCCCACTACCTGATTTCCATCACAGATTTTTAAAAGAACCAACAAATAAAAGCAGATTGAGGAGGGTTTGGTTTGGGTTGGTTTTTTTGTTGTTTTTTTTGTTGGTTGGTTGGTGGTGTTGTTTTAAGATAAACCTGTCAAGCTTGGAGTAGAATAATCAGATTGGAGAAAAGCAACTGCAGTGCCAGTAATTTAGAATGGTAAAATGCAGCCAATGTGACCACAAACCCACTACTCCGCCTGTTTGGATAAAAATTTGGTGGAAGGAATAGATGAGAAATGAAGGTACACTGAAAAGGAAGAAAATTCTCAGATTCATCAAAGACAACTATTTGCTAGACTGGTTTTCAATTCTCTTCAATGAAAACATAAACTGAAATTCATCTAATCTATTCCGATTTCAGTAAAACATTCAGTACAGCTCTACATCAAAAAGTTTAACAATGGCACAATAAGTTGGGCTATTTAATAACAGTCGCAGAAAACAAGCACATGGCATCATTCACTGCAGGAACAACTTGATGCCTGTCACAGAAATGGCCAACATCTAATAACCCAAAGTGCAGACTCCCATAAGGTACTACTAATAACTAGTTTCAGTTATTTAAAAGTTGTGCACCTAGTCTCAGCACTGTTTGTAGACTATGTCTAAACTCTTATGTCTAAGATGAACAAGATGACTTGCTCTCAGCAGGTGGCTATGATTTTTTAACATATGAGGTTCAAACATCAAGCATTTAGATGAATGAAGTTAGGCAGAAAAACCACCATCCTGGGAACCAACCCTTCCAAATCCACCTCTACCCCAAAGAAGTGCTGCAATAATACTTCTGTGACTGATCATTCAAGATATTACAACGATGGAGAAGGCAACTGCCATGCCAAGAATTATCAGGTGATGTATTCCCTATCTCCTGGATCACAAAGTATTCCTATCACTGTATAGAAGGCCCTTTGAAATACTATACATAATTTTGGTCACATATTTGCAAGAAATATATATCCACAAAGGAAGAACAGATGTAAAGAAGGGACAGTAGCGTGATCAGACAAGTGCAGAGGTGACCGTAGAAAAAAAAGACTGAAAGAGACTGACTTGTTTAGCTGAATCAAACAAAGGCTAAGAAAATATGTGATTGCCCTCTAAACTATGAAGAAAGTAAGCCCCAAAGAGGGAAAAGAACTACTTGACTAAAAGGACATTGCTGGCACAAGAACAAATGTCTACAAATTCATAGCAAATAACTGTTGACAGAATGTCAGAAGGGGGTTTCAAAGACTTAGAGGAATAAATTTCCAATAGAAATAATCAGCACAATCTTATGAATTTTACAATTTAAATTAGTATTTTTACAATTTAAATTTAAATCTTTGAATTTGAAGATTTAAGATTAAATGGTGGCTGATAGAGGAAAGGACTGGACTTGATTCATATGTTTTCATACAAGAATTACTATGCACATCTACTTTCCCTCAGCCCAGGTCACCACCCCGTCTCATCCTTCTCTGGCCATCATTGCCTTTGCCTTATGCATCTCCAAAACCAGTCACATTACTTTCCACATACCCTCAAACCCTTTGTCTCAAGCTACTCCTTCTGTCACTGTCCCTTCCACTACCTCTAAAAATAATACCCCAGGGCAGATCAGACAAGCAAAGTTTCAGTCAGGCATTTTTAGCCTTTCCTGGACAGTGTTCTTTTGTTGAGGTTGGGTTGGGTGGTTTTTTTTAAGATTTGTTGGGATGCATTGGAGCTGTATCTTTCTATTTGGAGTGGCCAGAAAGAGGCAAAGCTACAGCAGTCTCCCTTGCAATTTTATTTTTTTTATCATCTCTCTTTCTAGGAGTTTCTTGGCCTGACCTCAGGAGTAACTTCTGTAGCCAAGAAATCTGCCTACACAACTGAATTCTTACAATGTGGGCATAAGACTGCTGGTTCTGGGCACATTGTTATCAGCACACACAGAAGAAATCGGGAAGGTGTTTCACCCTTATATTTGACTATGTGGTGGGGCATGACCCCATCAGAACAAGATGCAGGGAGGGCTTACTCACATGGCTGGTCTTTACTTCTGCGAGTAAGCTACTGATGCTTAGCCTGAGGCAGTTCAGCCTAAATTGCATGCCACTGTCTCAGTGTAAGTGCATCCATTTTTGTCAGTGGAAAAGCATGCCATGTTGTGTAAAATTATTCCACTCTTACTACAGTTCAGCAAAAACGTTCTCCATATCTAGGTTCATGTCTATTTTTGGATATAACCTAAATATTGAATGTCAAGTCACAGAGAGGTCATTATACTCTGAATGTAGAAATAACTTACAGATCTTTTGCATAGCACAATGGACAACACAAGCAAATGAAAGAACTGCAGCAATGCATGGCCACATCCAAATCCCAGAAATACTCAATGTACTGCTGCTTACTTTAATAACCCCGGTAGTACCTTTGTCTCTAATCAGCACAGTAGCATAGCTGTGTAACATGCTTGTCACTTATGCTACATTGCAGAAAGACAGAAAAATACTGAAAGAGATACAATTACAGTTTACTGTATCCCTATTATGGCCATACATAGTTCTATTTTTAGCTCTAACCTAAATAGAAGATGTAAAAGCACAAAACAGTCTCATTAATCTGCATATGTAAAAATCATTCAAGCCTATCATTTAATTCAGTAGCAAAAAACAATCAAGAACAAAGAAATGAATGTCCTTTTTGAAAATACATTTGATTTCTGGAATATCAATTAACTTCTGATACGTGTAGACTTTTTCTATCTTTCACGTACCAAAACCTGCAATCTCCCCCTCAATTAAAAAAGGTAAATAAAAATCAGGGATATTTAAGTTCTGCTAAAATTGTAATTTTGGAGTAATATCCAGTCCCTTGAATTATAACTATGGAGTTGCTCACAGTGCCTTTTAAATATTTGATGCTTTCTTTTCATTACATTTATATTCTTAGGGAGCAATACAATGATCCCTCCTCTAAAGTTCAAAGGGTCACTCATGTTTATATTTTTAACTCCAAATGTGTCAGTCAAAAAGCACTCAAAGACAAAATTTAGTCAACACCCAAACCTGAATTTTATGTTTCACTGAAAATTCTATTGGCAAACACTGAAAAAATATAATGCGCTCATTTTAATATAAAATGAATGAAAATATTCTTCACTAATAGTGACTGTGATCTTTCTGCGTAACAATCACTAAGTTCATAGGGATTTGGATTTAAGCAGTAGTTTTCAAGAATGAGTGACAGATCTCTTTCCCAGCTCAGATGACTAGAAACTATCTTCCAAGCATCTCTTTAACATAATTATACTTTATTTTAAATCTTGGTGAATCTAAAGCATGTATACATGAAAGTACAGAAACTGCAGCTTCTGCCCACTCCTGATTATTTGAATAAGAATGCCACTTTAATAACTTACAAATTTTGCAAGAAATATGTAAATTGTATATATATGCATGTATGTGTGATACATATGTAGCTGATTCTCCAGTACACTAGCCACTGGAATCATCAGCACTAGATTAATAACAACTGGCATCATTTTATAAGGGTAGACAAGTTTTCACAGTCTCTGCCTCTGCTCCCCTACTCAGCCTAATTAACGCATAGCCTTTGGACTTTCCACATAGGTCACATCTATGGTTACCCATCTCTGCATGTTGGGAGCTAAAGAAATAAAATTGCCAAAGATGACATCTTGGATTTATTTTGCCCGCTATCAAAAGCTCCTAAGAAGGTGTCTCATATTTCAAGTTTAAAAAATCACCTGAATGACTGATATACAGTGAGATGTAACAAGATACATTTTAGTTGCTCTCACTACAGAGATTAGGGATACTTGTGCATTTTCATTATTATTCAGTCCATTAATATGTTGGTAATCTGAGTTTCAAGATATTGCTCAATAGGAACACAGAAATTAGTTGTTTTTTAAATCACCGTTGTTATGGAAGCTTTGTGTTTACCAAAGCGGGGGTGGGGGCTGGGTGGGGGTGGGGCTGGGAACAACCCACAAACCCATTTCACATTGCCAACAGATAAATCAGAGAAGGCATGATAAACTAAATGCATAGTCAAGAGCAAATTAGGGATCTTTTCTAGAACAAGGGAAAACTTACTAAAAATCACTACTTGGAAATTCCAGTTATAAAAGGAAGTGCTATATAGCTGAATATGTATTTTATTATCCAAAGAAGTTGCTGAAGCTACCCTTACATCAAGGTTCAAAAAGAGGCTGGCCATTTACATGTATTTAAAGGTACAATAATGATTTCAAAAATGAAAATAAATATAATGGTTACAGACTTAGGACAACCTCTAACAATTTTAAATTAGGATAAAAACAACTGCAGGAAGCAGATTACACCATGTCTGTCTAAGATGGGCTCTCATATTTTCTTTAGAAGCATTCGAAGTAGCTCTTCCTACAGACTACTGGCCTGGACAGAGCCAACAGTCGTTAGTTACTGTTATGTACACTAAGGAAATTTGACAGTTTGCAGGCAAAGCATCTCAAAACTTCATAAAAATATAAAGATGACTCACAGCACATATTAAAATACAACCAGTGTTATTCTGCATATAAGAAAACTGAATCTTGGACAAGTGACACAGCAACACCCGGTAAATCAGACCTGCAGACGTATCCCACTTGTAGCCCTGCACTGTGATCAAAAAAAGGTATTCTCTCCTGCAAAGTCACCCATCTCACTACTGATAAGAAACCAGCTTGGTTGGAGGCTCAGAAGAGAAATATTTTATATTCACAAGACCTGTGGATTGCCTGGAAAGAGAGATGAGCACTACAAATCACATTTCTGAAAGAGGTGCTGGATATTGAATTCCTGCTATTCCACTACAGGCTTACCCTGGGCACTGTAAACCTGTATCTCAGCTCAGCAAACTACTCACCACTCAGTGAAATGATCTCAGTAATGAGGCGGTGGTGGGGATAAAAAGATATTTTAAAAAATAAATCACAGTCTCCATTCAGTGTACATTAGAATCACCCATGGATTAGACACTTAAATGGACTCTCATCATGCCCCTACTTCACCATCTGAAGACAATGGCATGGCTTGCAAGATAGTTTTCACTTACATCTTCTTTACCTTCAGTTATGTCTGAAGGTCATAAATATTCATGGAGAAAAAAGTATTTTGTCATCCCATGACTATATTTCACTCAAAAAGATATAAAAGAACCTGCAATTTCCTTCAGGTGCCATGAAATGATGCCTGCTCTCCTGCAAGTACCCTCTTCTGCACTGACAGCAACCCAGTGTAGACACAAGGCTATGTGCCTGGGAGGAAAAAAGTGAAAGGAAGATGTACTTACCACAAGGACAGCACTCAACCGATCACTTTGGACCCGCTGCACTTGGATGCAGGGTCCTGGCACTTGTAACCTTGAGCCACTGGGAACGTTCCCAGCATCACCATTTGGGATGCTGCTGTTACTAGGCCCAAGACCTACAGATGCCCTGTACAAGTAGGTATGAGTCAGTTTACCCATGCCAGTGACCTCCAGCATGTCCGGTGGGAGGTGGGAGCTAGGAAGCATGTGCACGCTATAGCAATACTTTTCATACTCATCAGCTGGGCAGCAGCAGCTGCTGCAGCAGCAAGTCCGGCAATGGCACAGCCGCACAATGGCAAGAAAGAGGAGGAACGCTGCAAAGATGCAAGAGACACAACCAAGGGAAACAATCAAGTAGATGTTTGTAGTGTTGAGCAGTGGTGGTGGCTCCCCGCTGTCATCAAAGTCTGGCAGTGCCTGGGGCAGGGTGTCAGCCAGCAGGATGCCCACTGTCACAGTAGAGGAAAGTGGTGGATCCCCATGGTCCCGCACCACCACAACCACCTTGTGTTTGAGGAAGTCAGTGGAGCGCATGGAGCGCATGGTGCGTAGCTCACCAGAGTGCGGTGCCAAGTGGAACAGAGTGGAGTCAGAGGAGTGGGCAAGGTGATAGGAAAGCCAGGCATTCTGCGCATTGTCCTCATCATCTGCCACCACTTTGGTCACCAGGTAGTCCTCATCAGCCAGGCGGGGCACAACTTCCACAGCTACTGAGCCGTTCTGGCTGATGGGGTACAGGATAGCTGGGGCATTGTCATTCTGGTCCAAGATGTAAACATTTACAGTTATGGCAGCACTCAGAGCTGGTGACCCATTGTCTTTGGCTTCCACTTGAAAGCAGAAGCTCCTAAGCTGCTCAAAGTCAAAGGCATGTTTTGCATAGATGCTCCCATTGGCCAAGCTCACAGACAAAAAGCTGGCCAGGGCACTGCCTGCAACTGTGGCATTCCTGAGCATGTAGGAGACGCGGCCATTCTCCCCCATATCACGGTCAGATGCTGAGACCTGGTAGAGGAAAGCACCAAGTGGATTGTTCTCCTCCATGAACACATCAAATGTGTCAGCGCTGAAGACAGGGGGGTTATCATTCACGTCAGAAATCTGTACCCAAATGGTCTTCTGAGTGGTGATGGGTGGAGAGCCCAAGTCTGTGGCTGTAATGGTGATGTTGTACCCACTGATCAGCTCTCGGTCCAGAAGCCCGCTGGTGATCAGGCTGTAGTAATTTTCAAGGGAAGGCTTTAACTGGAAGGGAAGGTTATCAGGGATCTGGCAGGTTACTTTCCCATTCTCCCCAGGGTCCTTATCCAAAATACTCAGCAGAGCTATCACTGTGCCAGGCACAGCATCCTCAGGAACAGGACTGGAAAGGGATGTAATTGTTATCTCTGGGCCATGATTGTTCACATCAGTGATTTCCACCAGCAACTTAGCTGTGCTGGACAAGCCAAATGCCCCGTTATCCCTTGCCTCAATAAGCATCTCAAGGAATGATCTCTGAACAGCTAAAACACCATTGACTGTCACCTCCCCAGTGTGCGGGTGAATTAAGAACATTTGCCGGAGATCAGCAGAAGTAGCATTGCTAAGTGAATACCTGATCTCTCCATTTGGACCTTCATCCAAGTCCGTGGCATGCACTTGCACTACCAAAGTGCCACTGGGGGAGTTTTCCAAAATACTCGCCCTGTAGACAGAGTGCTCAAATTTTGGTGCATTGTCATTGGTATCCAGCACAGTCACAATGACTGGGACATCACTGGACTTTAGAGGATCCCCACCATCCTTGGCTGTAAGGACAAGTCTGTGAGTAGCTTGCTGCTCCCTGTCTAAGGCTTTCTTCAGCACCAATTCAGGATATTTACTCCCGTCCCCACGTGTCTGCATTTCCAAATGGAAATATTCATCAGGGCTCAGAGTATAGTTCTGGACACTGTTCGTCCCTTCGTCGAGATCTTGGGCGCTGGGGAGTGTAAACCGTGCCCCCGGTGACAGGAACTCAGGCACATTTATATGATATTCACTTAAGGGAAAGGTGGGGGAGTTGTCATTTATGTCCAAGACTTTAAATTCCATCCTATAAAGCTCTAGAGGGTTTTCTAACACGAGTTCATAATTCAGAAGACAGACAGACTTTAATTCACAAAGCTGCTCTCTGTCTATGCGCTCACTAACAGACAAAGCCCCCGTGCTTGCATTTATATTAAAATATTGCTTACTTGAACCGGTGATCATGCGAAATTTCCGAGCTGAAAGTGTAGCTGCGTTTATTCCTAAATCCTTCTCTATGTTCCCAACAGACGCTCCACGCTCTGTTTCTTCGGCGATGGAATACACTACTTTCCCGTTCGCGGTGCAGCAGATAAGGCAGAAGACCATTAAATAGACCCGCATTCTTCCTCCCCTGGCTCAACTCCCTGCAGACCGGCTCAGCAGGAACATAATCCAGAATTTCAGCAAACACCCGAAGTTCCCAGCGCGACGCGAACGGGCAGCACCGGTGCGCGCCGGCGGCAAGGTGACAAGTTCGCTGCCGGCGCGGGAGGCGGCCCGGCGGTTCCGCCGGCGCAGTGCGGGGAGAGGCGGCCGGTCTGTGCCCGGCGCTGGCGCTGCCCGGCGCTGGCCCTGGCGCTGCCCGGCGCCACCCAGAGGCCGCCATCTACGCCGCCGGGGAGGGGCTGCGCTCCCCCTGCCGCTGCCGCCCCGCCGGCCAGCGGCTGCTCCCGCCAGCTTTTTTTTTTTTTTTTTTTTTTTAACGCGCCGACGGAGATGAGGTGGGACCCCGGGTGGCCGAATTGGCAGCATGGATGCGCTCCCGCGAAGGGGAGATGCAGAGCTGAGCCCCCTCCCTCCCTCCACTCCTTGCAGGAGAGGATGCGCTGCCGCACGCTGTCAGTGTACCGCGGCGGAAGAGAAACACGTATGAGAAGTGACAGGCATCGGCTAAACATGGGTCAGCACAGTCCAGGCATGCTCCGGCTGGGCATAACGTTTCCCCAGAGGGGTTTTAAGAGCACAATTAAAGGAGGCAGAAAGAAAAAAAAAAAAGGAAGCGAGAAGTTGGGGGGGGGGGGGGGGCAGGGAAGGAAAAGAAACAGTCTCTTTCCTGCTTCCCCTTCTGGACAAGGTAAATTAACACGAATTATTGGAGAGCAGGATCTCTCCTCTGACAGCGCCCAATCAGTTCACCCGCAGCCACAGATGAGCTCCCATCCAGCCCACCAAAGCAGGATGGGGATGGCTCGGGTGGGCGGGAGAAAGTGAGAGGCTGCATTAGCCAAATTACCTTATAGAGAAGTAAATATAGGTGCCAGAGAGGTCTTGCATTTAGGACATGTCCAGGAACTGTGGGGAGAGACGAGCTGATACCACAGAGACAGCAGATTACAAGTGAAAAAAAGAAAACAAAATTCAAAATCAAAGCTCTCAGCTTCCCCGACTTTCTGCACTGAGGGTACAGTTAGCAACTACCCTCTAAGCAGGTGGGAGAGAGCAGAAAGCATTTCAAAATGTCCTGCTGGAAAACCTTCCTGAAATGACCTTCGGCAGCAATTTACACAGATGGGCCTCAAGCCCTGACAACCCCTCCGGTCTCCTCTGTTTCCAGTTTCCTTCTGTGAGAGTTTATTATCATGAGATCCTGATCAGTCAAAAGCAATAGGCTACAAATGTGTGACAAGGACAGATCTTAACCCTTCTTGAGCTCATTGTGTTTCTTTATGCTGCTGAGAGTTTCCAGGCAAGTGAAAAAGAACATTTCAATTATACATAGTATCAGGGCTTTTAAAATTGGAGAAAATCAGGAGCACATCCAAAAGTTTTACATTTCCCTACCTGTAAAATTGATACATCAGTCTTTATCCTCACAACTCAGCAAAAGCTCCCAGTGAGGTTTGTATCCTGCCCACACCAGAGCAAGCCTTGGTCAGCCCTAGCACCAATATCAATGGATATTATGATTTTTTTAAACTCCAAGCGCCCCTGGCAGTACCTGAATATTGCATTTCATTTCTACTGCATTGACGTTACCACACCCATGGGGGGGGGGGGGGGGGGGCGGGGCAGGGGGCAGGGGCCTGAATGCAGGAACTGTAGAGGGGGTGTGCACCTACCTTAATTCACACACTACGTAAATTTGTACCGTTGCACACAGTATGCAATATAAGTATTTATAGTATGCTGTTTTTCTTTCTTGTTAACTGCAGAAATCCCCAGTTCCCCCTGAGTCAGCATAAAATTGTCATCCAGACTCCCCCTACTCCAAATTTGCCCTGGACTCCTGCCAAGATATGATGTCATCTACAATACATGATTAAGTTCCTAGTTTTACTGTTCTGTAGTGATGCACAGTCATTTTAAACACACTGAACAATGCAGTGACACCTATTAAAGTCACAGCAAAGACTGATAAATTTCCCCGAGTGTTGGCCTACAGCAAACATAAATCCATCTGTCTGGGAAAGTTCAGCCAGCTAGGTGTTGTGTCCCAGGTGCACACACAGATTCTACTCACCCATCTGGGACTGGGTTTGCATTGAAGAAACTCAAGAATTTTGGGCCTAAGATCCTCCTTCTGAACAGGTAAACCAACCCAAAGGCAGATTTTCTTTAAATCTTAGTATTAGAATAACAATCTGTGGATATGCCTACAGGTGCCTGAAATACCAGCACTGCTAGCAGAAAATCGTTAGTGAACAATTTTCAGAAATATCTGGCAGCCTACACTGATGTTGTCTTTAATTCTCTCATTTACTACCCATTTACCATCAAAATAACTTCTTCAGCTTTCTGCTACATCTCTTTAATTCTCTACTATTGCCTAATGTTTATTTACATGGCTCTAAAGGAACTTACCTTCAATTCTCTTCCTTTTTATCAACACTTTTAAACCTTCCACAACACTACTTCAGTATTTTAGCATTCCTTGTCCTATTGTCCTTTTCCACACTCTGCAGTCAGCTTCACCCACAAGAACATGTGTGTTGCTGGCATCATCTCAACACCCACCTCCTACTGCACTGCATGAGTGCCTGATCCACACACTGCTCAGGTAGACAGCTCTGGGCACAGCCAAAATCCAGTGCTTAGTAATATTAAATATCCAGGGTCAGTCACACCACAGCCACTCCTGCTGTGAAGGCAGTAACACCATTGTGCCACGGGGGAAGAATCCAGTCTTGCCCTTTGTGTGAAGCCACTGCTCTGCTCAGCAGAGTCCCAGGCCTGTTCCTCTCTACCTGTTCATGCTCTGCCTCCCACATCCATCTCCCCTGGGAGTCTCAAGGGTACCTTGCAATGCAGTTTCTCCACTTTCAGTCTTGCTTGGTTGGTGCTCCACCCAACTCCTCTTTTCAGGGTCTCCAATCTCAAAGGTCTCCTCTCCACCTGAAGTCACTTACTCTAATTATGTTATTTGCACATCAGTCATATTAAATGCCTTTAATGCAGACACGTCCCTTGGTATCACAGCAGACAAGGTAACCGCTGTTTAAAACCCCACCTCTTTGATCTCATATTTGCTTTCACTTTACCAGACTGTTCCTTCCCTTGGCTTCACCCATTCTTAAAGCCGTTTTGATCCGAGTTGCTGAGGAATTCATCTTTTCGCAATCCAGAGGGCATGGTCCAAGACCTCTGTGGTCTCACTCACCGTTACACAACCCCTCTCCAGCATGCCTCTCTCCACAATGTGCTCACAAAGAGCTTCCTCCACATCCCTCTGCCCTACAGGCCGTTGCAGTGCTGCATTTATACCTCCTCAGAACCCCGAGCATCCCTTAGGTACTCTTTCTGCCACCCCGTCTTATATTTTCAGTCAATCATCTGGCAATAAGACGGCATTAGTCCAGCCATGCAGTCGTGGTCGCAGCATTGGTAGTGGCCAGAAGAAACTGTTAAGCCAGCAAAGGCAAAAAAATAAAGGTGAATAGTAAACGGCGTTATTTCGGAGCTGTGAAGCACACAGCTGCACCACACGAAGGACCGCTCGTGTTTGAACAGCATCATCTACGTCAGCGATGACTCTGAGGCGCCGCTCCCGCGGGCGAGGCCAAGCGCAGACGCGGAGCGGTGCCTGCCGCGGAGGTCGGCGGACACGTCCCGCCCCGTACGAAGGCTGGGAAAGCCCCACGGGCGCCCACCAACCATGAGGGGACGCCCACTGGTGCTCGGTTAGGACACGGCGCTTCAGCGGGGGACGGCAGAAGGGACTGAATCCGTGCGGGGGAGCAGACTGAGCGACAGCCCTGCGGTTTCTCCTCCGAGGGGAGCCGATGAGCTCTCCACGGCGGCAGCTGTCCCCGGAGCGATGGGCAGCCTCAGCCCTCATCTCCGGCTGCAGGGAGCCCGTGGAAAGCTCGTACACTGACGGGAGCCGGACAGTGGAATGAGGAAGACCAGAGCTCCTCCTCGGAACGAGCCCAAATCGCCAGCACGGAGCAGCCGACGGAGGTGCAGGGACCTTGCGATCGCCTTTCGCACATGGACTCCTCCGGGCAGGAATGAGCGCAAGGACGGTGGCACCCCCAGTGACCCGAAACACCGGGCTCTTCCCGCTGGGGACCCGGCGTAGCAGCCAGCCCGCGCTATCCCATGTGGAGCCCCCCCGGGAGATCCCCCTCCGCGGGCTCACCCTCAGCCCCGCGTCTCCCCCAGCGAGAGGAGCGGGCAGAGCAGCTCTGCTGTCGCCCGCGGGGCCAGGCTGATCCGCTGTTCCCGCACTCTCCCCGCCGCTCCCCGCAGAGGCAGGCTGTGCCTGCTGACAGAGCAGGCAGTGTTGTCAAGATGCCCTTCAATAAGCCACGAGAGCTCGCAGCTGCTATGTGGGGACAGCGAGAGCGGAGGTGACTAAAAGGAGCCCGGAAGAACGATATCATCCACAGAGGATTTCTAGATTTCAGCGAATCCCGAGAAAATCGTCATTGCCCACATCAAGCCACAGACATACGGATTCACAACGTGCTATTCAGTATATCGCAGGCACGAACGCATCGTTTGAACGCGGGGGCATTGATTGGTCTATTTAGCCCCGGTCAGAGATCATCGGGCATGACAAGATGCGGAGGCAGGACACCAGCAGGTACAGAGGACCAGTCCCGCTCGTGCGGCAGAGCAGCTCCGAGCTGAACACGGCGTCTCCCGCAGCTCCTGTTGCCACGCCGGGCATTTCCCTGCCTGTAAAATCCCCGGTTCTGAGGCTGCAAAACAGCTCCCGGCCACCGCGGCGCTGCGGGCGCTGCTCCACCGCCCCTGCCGCTCCCGGAGCCGCCCCGCAGCGCGCCCGGCTGCAAGCCCTGACTCACCTAGTTCTGTGGATCAGCGGGAGATAAACCACAACTAGGATTGTTTCAAAACACACACGGAGTTTTCAACTTTCTTTAATGGTTTTCAGTACACCTGTAAGAACCGTTCTTGTCAATCGGAGCCAACGATCTGCGATTTTATTTTTTTAATCCTCTTCCTTCGTTTAAAACGCTTCTATTAGTACAAAACCCAATAAAACGTACGTTATCAAAATAAATATACTGCATTATAGATATCACTTTGCCATAAAGCTATAGTAGTTATCCAAAAGGGTGCCCTTGGTGAATTGAACACATAGCATGAGAAAGAAAAAATACAGAAGTACTGCTTGTTCTTACTACTCCTGCATCCCTACAGTTTTCGGGTTTAGGCTATAATGAAAATTAAACCAGATATAAGAGATCTTCGCTTTTCCCTGTAAAGTTGTATCCAGTTTCTAACATCAAACAAGGAACTCTAAACGTGACCCTAACAGCTCATCTCAAAGAGTGCTCTGGAGCTGATCTCGGTGAAAAGAAAGTCGACTCAAAGCCATCAGTGCATGGACAGGATCAGTTCCTTCAATAACGCTGTTAAAACAGCGGGGCAAGTAAGCAACCACTCCCCACATAGGGAAATCAGTGTGGAAACCAGTATCGAAATCCCCTTTCCAGCTGAACTTCTGTTTCCCTGCTCCTTCTACTCTACTGTTGGGAGAACCAAAAGTTTTAAACGTACCATATTTAGACTATTCAATACTTCATATAGAAGCTCTGCCTTCTATTTTTCCCTTAAACCCTCTTCCTCCCTCTCTCGACTCTCACCGACTTTCCACAACACGTTTCTGGGGTGGATGGGGTAGAACGGACGCGACAACACTACAAAGAGAGAGGGACCGGGTCACAGAGAAGCACAATGACATCGAGGAGGGATCCTCCCTCAAACAGTTATAAACTTTTCCATGAAGCATCCTGTATCTCACTCCACTTTCCCCCACACTTTCACCGGACTTCCAGAGGCAGAACAGTATTCCTGACCTCCGCTAACGTTTCTCCTCACCACACCCCATACTGTCACATCACGTCTTTCAGTTTCTGATAACTGGCGACACCCACCAATAGGCGAGCTACTCAATCAATAAAACCCGAGCAAGATTTTGCGCACATGAACACGGTAGTCAACAAAACAAACTTAACCACACCTCGTTTCAGAGATACGTAGTACCCTAATTACAGTCTTCCTGAGGGAGCTACAAAACTCCTGGATACACCCCGGCTGTTTTCACGAGTTTTGTGACACTAAAAAAAGGGAAATAACAGATCCGTCAACACCTACTAATGCCACTTGAGGCTAAGTGTGTGCAAGGGTAGTATCTTACAACGCTAAGAATGAGTTTAACCATAACGTCCTACGCAAGAACAAAGAAAAGGAGATATGAAAATTTTGTGAGGCATCCAGGTATTCAAACAATTAAATTCCTAGGGCGCACACACGAGTCTAACATGGCTAGATCAAACAGAGGTAAAAGACTAAGGCTTCCTTGAACAATCATAACCACATTATTAAAAAAAGGCGCATTAATAAATAGATGATCCGTGACAAGAATCAGGAAAACACAACTACCAAAGAGAGAGGGGGGAAACACTTCCGAATGCACTTACCATGCCAGAAGCAAATAGGGAGACAGACGGCTCCTTCCCGGCACAACCGCTTTCTGATGCGGGGCCGGGCGGCGGCGGGAAGTTGGGGCTGAAAACCATCAGGTCGCTCTTGCCCGCGCCGTCCGTCACGCACAGGCTCCGGCTCTGGCGCTGCGAGTACGACCAGCTCCCCACCTCGCTGGCGCACACCAGCGTCGCCGGCCCGGGCCCCGACAGCACGGCCGCCCGCGGCGCCCACCGCGACGCCCCGTACAGCACCACGGCCAGCAGGAACAGGCTCGACACCGCGCAGATGGCCACCACCAGCCACACGTTCGTCGACGCCGACGCCGCCGACGCCGCGTCGCCCTCCGCGCCCGCCGCCGCACGCAGCCCCGGCCCCGGCCCCGACGAGCCCGCGGCCGCCAGCGCCGCCTCGGCGCCCTCCACCAGCGACACGCTCAGCGTGGCCGTGACCGAGCGCGCCGGCTCCCCGTGGTCCCGCACCACGATGACCAGCCGCTGCCGCGGGCCGTCCGCCTCCTCCAGCGCCCGCGCCGTGCTCACCTCGCCGCTGTACAGCCCCACGCGGAACGGGCCCTTCCCCCGCGGCTCCCACAGCTCGTAGCGCAGCCACGCGTTGTAGCCCGAGTCCGCGTCCACCGCGCGGATCTTCGCCACCACCTGCCCCGCCGGCGCCCCCCACGCCGCCCACGCCCACAGCGCCCCCGAGCCCGGCCCCGACGCCGCCTCGCCCGCGGCCCCGGGGCCCGGCCCGCCGCCGGCAGGAGGCAGCAGCGCCGGCGCGTTGTCGTTCTCGTCCACCACGAAGAGCTGCACCGTCGCGTTGCCGCACAGCGGCGGCTCCCCCGCGTCCACCGCCCGCACCTCGAACTGCAGCACCTGCAGCTCCTCGTAGTCCAGCGGCTGCAGCGCCCACAGCCGACCGCTCTCCGCGTCCACCGACACGTAGCTCGACGCCGACCGCCACACCCCGCCCGACACCGCGCCGCCGCCGCCCTCCGCCACCGAGTAGCTCACGCGCCCGTTGCCCGCCTCGTCCGGGTCCCGCGCCCACAGCCGCGCCAGCTCCGCGCCCGCCGCGTTGTTCTCCCGCGCCAGCACCGTGTACACGGCCTGCGCGAACGCCGGCGCGTTGTCGTTCACGTCCGACACCGGCACGCGCACCCCGCGGCTGGCGCGCAGCGGCGGCGCCCCGCCGTCCTCCGCCCGCACCTCCACCTCGTACTCCGCCACCCGCTCGCGGTCCAGCGCCTCCCGCAGCACCAGCGAGTACGAGCCCGCGAACGTCGCCACCAGCCCGAACGGCGACGCCGGCCACACCGCGCACCGCACGCGACCGTTCGCCCCCGAGTCCCGGTCCGACACGCTCAGCAGCGCCACCACCGTCCCCACCGCCGCGTCCTCCGGCACCGGCACCGACAGCGACGTCACCCACACCTCCGGCGCGTTGTCGTTCACGTCCAGCACCTCCACCACCACCTTGCAGTGACCCGACAGCGGGGGGGAGCCTTTGTCTCTCGCTTCTACCGTTATCTCGTAAGTATCCATTTCTTCGTAGTCTAATTTTCCTCGAAGTCTGATTTCTCCTCTGTTTTCGTCGATAGTGAGCATTTCTTTAACTTTTGTCGTGACGTGCCTACCAAATAAATACATAATATTACTATTGAACCCTTCGTCCAAATCCGTGGCACTGAGTGTGAGTAACACAGAACCAGGTTCTGAACCCTCTAAGACTTCCACTTTATATACCGACTGGTTGAACTGGGGCGCGTTGTCGTTGGTGTCCAGCACCGAAATCACCAGCTCCACCGTGCCCGTCAGCGGCGGCCGGCCCCCATCACTCGCCGTCAGCACCAGACGGTGCACAGCCACCGACTCGCGGTCCAGCGGTTTCGTTAAAACAAGAGCCAGAGACGCGCTCTGGTCCTTATTCCCCTGATGTTCAAGAGAGAAGTGCTCGGTGGGGCTGAGCGCATAGGAGAGCTGCGCGTTGGCTCCGGTATCTGCATCCGACGCGCCCTCCAGCGGGAACCGGGACCCCGGCACCGAAGATTCCGCGATGTTAAGGGCTTCTTCGTTGACAGGGAAGAGCGGGGCGTTGTCGTTGATGTCGGTGACCTCCAGCTCCACGTGGAAGACGCGCAGCGGCCGCTCCACCAGCACCTCCAGGCGCAGGGCGCACGGCGCGCTCTTCCCGCACAGCTCCTCCCGGTCCAGCCGCGAGCTCACCACCAGCGCCCCGCTCGCCCCGCTCACCTCCACGCTCGCCCGCCGGCCCTGCGCCACCAGCCGCAGCCGCCGCGCCTCCGCCTCGCCCGCCTCCAGGCCCAGGTCCTGCGCCAGGCGGCCCACCACCGTCCCGGCCTTGGCTTCCTCCGGCACCGAGTAGCGCACCTGCCCGCCGCCCAGCGCCCAGGCCGCCTGCAGCACCAGCACCCGCACCGCGGGCGCCCACCACACGCCCATCGCGCCCGCCGCCCTTCCCGAACGAGCCCCGCTGCTGCCCGCCGCCGCCCGGCTGCACGCCTTAAGGCCTCCCCGGCAGGCGCGGGGCGCTGCAGCCGCTCTCCGCCGCACCGTGCCTCCCGCTAACGGCAGCTGTCACAGCAGCTCGGGGCGGAGCTGCCGCCCTCCCGCCGACTCGCAGCCAACAGCGACATCTGGTGTCCGAGCTCGGCCCGCAGCGGCGCTCCGCGGCTGGAAAGCCGGGCCATGGCTCCGCCCGCTCGAATGACAGGCTCCGCCATTCCCCTTCAAAATAGTCCCCTTCGTCGGAAACGGTGGTAGGCCCTTCTCTTCTCTCGCCGTTTTTTTCCTCTCTCTTCTCTCTTTTCTCTCCTGTCTGTGCCTCGCTTCGTTTTTCACCCTTTTCTCCCATCTCGCTTTGCTTATCTCTGTCTTCTGTGTCCTCTTCCTTTTCTCTCTTCTCTCCTTTCCCTTCTCATTTCGCTTTTATATCTCTTATCTCTCTCTCCTTCTTTTCTTTCCTCTCCCTTCTGCTTTGCTTTTCTCTCTCTTCTCTCTCCTTTCGCTTCACTTTTCTCTTCTTCCTTCTCTCTCATAAAGGCACTTTAGTAAATATGTATTTCCCAAAACGTTTCCAAATACCTACATTAATCCAGGAATCACACCTGGGCAAGGTCTTCACCAAAAAAAGCCTGCCCCACTTCTGATCTTCTGACTTCCTCTTCCTTACACGTTGATGAGAAGGCAATAACTCAGTTTCTTAATTTATTTCTTTCTTTGCAAAGAGAGTTCAGATGCTTTCACTAGAGATGATCTTGAGATTCGCTAGAGATCATTTGATCTTCCATCCATGGAAAGTACTCGGGTCTCCAGAAGACATAGATTCACACAGAATTTCTTGTGCCTAGTGCAGCAATTTGCTAAATTTCCTACTTTTTCATTACTTTGTCACAGTGATGTTGCTGAGCAATCACACACATTCTCCTTGGGTTTGATAAAGTAAATAATAGAGCGAGGCCAGAATGGTTTTGCCTTTTGAAGTACAGGTCCAACCTGAGAAACCATCGATGCATACAAATTCCAAAGATTTTCAATTCATCAGTGACTCCCTAACTCTACGTGTCAGTCTAAACATAATTCACATGGCACAAATCCTCTCTGAAGGGTGAAATAGCTCAGGGAACCTGCGCACTCTAGTAGTCTTTTTGTGTCTTGGTAAAGTATTTCTAGTATGTTTTATTCCTCACTCATACCTGCACAATGAATGACATGTTCTTTCTTACCTTTTGGGGCAGGTAGGCACTCACAGGACAGCAAAACAATGTTCCCACTACTGATGGAGATGAGTCACTGCAGCATACGGTACAGTCATCCACCCATGATATAACTGAAGCCAAAACAAAAGTGTTGCACCACTGCTCTGGCAAGGTACAGTCTTACATGTTCCCAGGCTCCACCTCCATCCACTGACATAAACAGATCAGGGACCCTTCTCTACACAACTACAGGCACTTGCTGTTACCCTGTCATGCAGGCCAGGCAGCAACACAAACCAGATGATTTCACCCAGTAGTGAGTTGCTGGTTCTACCACAGAAGCATCAATGATGCAACAGGATGTCAAAACAAAATTAAGATACCAAATGCTAAAAAAATCTAGGTAGGTGTGTTGACAGGTCATCTTTAATCACACATGATGCTATTTTAACAGTTGTCTTGATTTATTTCCAGGTCTCCGTTGTCAGGGCCGAGCTCAAGGATCACTATTCACCATGTCAGGGAAGCAGGGCTGGAAAAACAAATAGGTTTTGTCCAGCCTCTCAGATCCCTCCTGTATTGCCAGCATTTCTCTTTCAACTTCTATGAAGATGGAAACAGAAATTGCACCTGAAGCCTCACAGCATTCTCTCGAGGTAAACCTCATCTTAAGTGACTGTAAGATGGTGAACCACAGTGATCGCAAGATCCAAAAAAGTCTGAAATCAAATAGTCAACACTATTTGGTTGCATGACTCTTGCTCACAATTACTGATATATCTCCTGAGAAAGGCAAGCTAAGCCACGCTATCCACAGGGGACTCAGGAGTTTCAGGTGTCATCCCAGTTCATAGTCACATGAGCATCATAAAGCATATACAACATGAGACACGAAGTAACAGTTTATTTTAAAAAGCACGCTCAGGAAGGGGCGGGGGAGGGGTGTGGAGAAAAAGAAAGAAATGCAAAGCCTACCACTGCAAGGTACATAGAAGTAGCAGAGTCAGGAATTGTAGGTGAGGTGCCTCTACAAATATATTCGCCCACTAAAAAGAAGTCCTCTAGCAACACATCTTGCCTAATATAGCACTGTGGCTGCACGATTTTCACACCTACCTTGGTTCATGCTCTTCTGCTGTTAAGTACTTTGTGTTAGAAACTACATTTACATCATACTCAGAACGAGGCAACATGAAATGCTTCTACTATCTTTTCCATGTCCATAGTAATTCTGTAGAACTTCACAAACAAAAAAAAAAATATATACCACACCAGGTGAAGAGAGAACATGGAGTACCAACTGTGAGACCTTGCAGGATCTCCCTTTCAAAGGAATATAAAAAAGAAGGACAGACTTCTGATTAAGGAAAGAATGGAAACCAGCACTTCACAGCAGGCAAAAGCAAAGAGTTCACTACAACTGTCCTTCGTGCAAGATAGGAAAACGCACAAAACTGAAGACAGTCGATACAAAATGAAAAAAGGGTGAAAGAGGCACTTAGAGTTGTGATTAACTACACAGATGGCACGAAAACTAAACCTGATAATATCAGCAACATCATAAGGTCAACACTGCAGTCGGTCAGAGATCTTTGCCAGGAGCCACACCATTTAATAACTCATTAAAACATCACAAAAAAAGTAATGGAGAGTGATGTAACAAAGGCTACAGGAAACATTACCCTACCGAGCAGAGTTCAAATACAGGTCTGTGGGACTAACTGCAGAAAGAGTTGATGACCTCGAAGAACTAGGTGGGAAAATGGCAAAAGACTTTCCATACAGCACACTGCAAAACTGAGCAAGTGAGGGAAAAAATGCAGCTTCAACAGAGACAATGACTGACTCTGAAATGATGCATTTGGCAGAGGGAAGACAGTGACATCAATGTATCAGCTCCATTCTTGTGCCAATCAAAAGGGTAAGACTGTGAAACCACAGAAAAAAACTTCATTTCATCGAGCTTAGTGGAAACAGAAGGTTCACCAACACGTTGAATATTTATTGTAGGTCCGCCCCTTCTCAAGACAGTGAGAAGAAGACAGGACACCAGGACAAGTTTCAGAGGTGGACAGCAGGATAAACAAAGATTTAAGACAGCTTCTGTTTGATGAGCATTTTTTCATGTTAAAAAATATAAAAATATAAGGGAATTCAACAGAGAGCTTCAAAGCAGAAGAATGTACTATGAAGTACTATGAAGTATGACAGGGAATAAAGACATGAAAAAACTAGATGGGATAACACAGCAAGAAAACCCACCCAACAGCAAGATGTCCACTTGTGAGGATGAGTTTGGACTGGAGAGTTCCACACATCCTTTAAACCACAACTTCTGTTCTCATCTCCTTATTCAAGTAAGGCTTCTCTACAAAAAGATACGAGGTGCTAACGAAAAGAGCAACCTACCCTGTCACACCACAGACACATATAAAAGAGTAAATGTTCATGTGAAGCTACTAGCACCGAGGACGTGACACTATAGAAAAGGGCTGCAGAACGACTCCAAGCAGTTCTAACCCTCAGGAAAAGCAAAAAGAGGCATAAAAAAACCTGTAGGGGTGTAAAAATTACAGAACTAAGAAAACAGCAGTGAAAACTGCAGTCCGAAGTTACAGAGTAAAGACCGCCTAGTACCGATTGCGCTCAGGCACTGGGGGCTGAGCCCGGCCACCGCCACCGCCGGCCAGGGGGGCGGGCGACAAGGGCGACAGAGGGGCAGGGGCGTCGCGGGAAGGGGCGGGGAAGGGGGGGGCACTGACCGTGTCCAGCAGAGCGGGCGGCTCCGGCTGCGTCTCCTTCGCCGCGGGGCCGGGCGGCGGCGGGAAGTTGGGGCTGAAAACCATCAGGTCGCTCTTGCCCGCGCCGTCCGTCACGCACAGGCTCCGGCTCTGGCGCTGCGAGTACGACCAGCTCCCCACCTCGCTGGCGCACACCAGCGTCGCCGGCCCGGGCCCCGACAGCACGGCCGCCCGCGGCGCCCACCGCGACGCCCCGTACAGCACCACGGCCAGCAGGAACAGGCTCGACACCGCGCAGATGGCCACCACCAGCCACACGTTCGTCGACGCCGACGCCGCCGACGCCGCGTCGCCCTCCGCGCCCGCCGCCGCACGCAGCCCCGGCCCCGGCCCCGACGAGCCCGCGGCCGCCAGCGCCGCCTCGGTGCCCTCCACCAGCGACACGCTCAGCGTGGCCGTGACCGAGCGCGCCGGCTCCCCGTGGTCCCGCACCACGATGACCAGCCGCTGCCGCGGGCCGTCCGCCTCCTCCAGCGCCCGCGCCGTGCTCACCTCGCCGCTGTACAGCCCCACGCGGAACGGGCCCTTCCCCCGCGGCTCCCACAGCTCGTAGCGCAGCCACGCGTTGTAGCCCGAGTCCGCGTCCACCGCGCGGATCTTCGCCACCACCTGCCCCGCCGGCGCCCCCCACGCCGCCCACGCCCACAGCGCCCCCGAGCCCGGCCCCGACGCCGCCTCGCCCGCGGCCCCGGGGCCCGGCCCGCCGCCGGCAGGAGGCAGCAGCGCCGGCGCGTTGTCGTTCTCGTCCACCACGAAGAGCTGCACCGTCGCGTTGCCGCACAGCGGCGGCTCCCCCGCGTCCACCGCCCGCACCTCGAACTGCAGCACCTGCAGCTCCTCGTAGTCCAGCGGCTGCAGCGCCCACAGCCGACCGCTCTCCGCGTCCACCGACACGTAGCTCGACGCCGACCGCCACACCCCGCCCGACACCGCGCCGCCGCCGCCCTCCGCCACCGAGTAGCTCACGCGCCCGTTGCCCGCCTCGTCCGGGTCCCGCGCCCACAGCCGCGCCAGCTCCGCGCCCGCCGCGTTGTTCTCCCGCGCCAGCACCGTGTACACGGCCTGCGCGAACGCCGGCGCGTTGTCGTTCACGTCCGACACCGGCACGCGCACCCCGCGGCTGGCGCGCAGCGGCGGCGCCCCGCCGTCCTCCGCCCGCACCTCCACCTCGTACTCCGCCACCCGCTCCCGGTCCAGCGCCTCCCGCAGCACCAGCGAGTACGAGCCCGCGAACGTCGCCACCAGCCCGAACGGCGACGCCGGCCACACCGCGCACCGCACGCGACCGTTCGCCCCCGAGTCCCGGTCCGACACGCTCAGCAGCGCCACCACCGTCCCCACCGCCGCGTCCTCCGGCACCGGCACCGACAGCGACGTCACCCACACCTCCGGCGCGTTGTCGTTCACGTCCAGCACCTCTACCACCACCTTGCAGTGACCCGACAGCGGAGGGTTGCCCTGATCTGTCGCATCCACTTGCAGGCGATACAGAGCAACATCCTCAAAGTCTAAGTCACCTCTAACATGGATCTCTCCGCTGTTTCTGTCGATCCCGAAAACCTCTGTTCCATCTTGAGGGAACAGAGTCCGGAGATAATACCAGACGTTCCTGTTCGTACCCTCGTCCAAATCGACGGCGTTCAGCTTGATCACTGAAGTTCCGCTTTCAGTGTTTTCCGGCAGCTGCACTTTATACACCGACTGGTTGAACTGGGGTGTGTTGTCGTTCACGTCCAGCACCGAAATCACCAGCTCCACCGTGCCCGTCAGCGGCGGCCGGCCCCCGTCACTCGCCGTCAGCACCAGACGGTGCACAGCCACCGACTCGCGGTCCAGCGGTTTCCTGAGTGCCAGGAACAGGGACTCACCGTCCTCATCGGCTTTTTGCAAATCCAAGGCGAAGTGCTCGTTGGGGCTGAGCGCATAGGAGAGCTGCGCGTTGGCTCCGGTATCTGCATCCGACGCGCCCTCCAGCGGGAACCGGGACCCAGGAGGGGAGTTCTCCGATAAACTGAGGTTTTTGCGGGCGGCGGGGAAGAGCGGGGCGTTGTCGTTGATGTCGGTGACCTCCAGCTCCACGTGGAAGACGCGCAGCGGCCGCTCCACCAGCACCTCCAGGCGCAGGGCGCACGGCGCGCTCTTCCCGCACAGCTCCTCCCGGTCCAGCCGCGAGCTCACCACCAGCGCCCCGCTCGCCCCGCTCACCTCCACGCTCGCCCGCCGGCCCTGCGCCACCAGCCGCAGCCGCCGCGCCTCCGCCTCGCCCGCCTCCAGGCCCAGGTCCTGCGCCAGGCGGCCCACCACCGTCCCGGCCTTGGCTTCCTCCGGCACCGAGTAGCGCACCTGCCCGCCGCCCAGCGCCCAGGCCGCCTGCAGCACCAGCACCCGCACCGCGGGCGCCCACCACACGCCCATCGCTCCCGCCGCCCTTCCCGCACGGGCCCCGCACGGCTCCCCGCCGCCGCCCGGACGCGCCGGCTCTGCTGACCGCACCGCGCCGCGCCGCGCCGCCCCCCCCGCGCTCACAGCCGGGCTCTCCGCCGCACCGGGGCGGAGCCGACGCGCCGCTCCGCCGCCGTTCCTGAGCCTGCAGCGACACCGTGTGCTGCTCCGCCGCCTCGCACGCTCCCCGACAGCGACCGCGGACCCGCGCCGGCCACCTCCCCGCTCGCTCGGCTGCTCCTCCCGCCTCTTCCTCTTGCTGTCCTTCTCCTCACTGCCTGCCTTTGGCTTGCATGCCTGCCTTCCTCCTCTTCCTCCTCTTTCTGCCGCTTCATTTCGTACGGTCCCCTTCTTTCTTCCCACAATTCCTTTTCTTCCCTTCTCTTGCCTCGTTCTTTCTTCTCTTTCTGCTCTTTTCTCCTTCCGCCTCTTCCGCCTCCTCCTTCTCTCCCTTATCCTTTTCGTTCTTGCCTTCCGTGCCCTTTCCTTTACTCCCCTTTCCCTTCTTTTTCCACCATGCCCCCTCCTTTACCCCACGTGGCACATCGCCAGTCCCCTCACCGCCGCTGGAGACCCTCAATGCCGGGGCCATCAGCGCTAATTGCGGGCCATCAGCGCTAATTACCGGCCACCGGTGCCGGAGAGAGGGACACTAACCAAGGCGGAGGCTGTTAAGGACCGAAGCCGTGCAGCGTCTACAGGTGATGTCGTCCTGTGCTGGACATCTTCTCATCAGCCCTTCCCTTCTTCCTTGCCTTTTACTCCCATAGTTTCCTTCCTTCTCTTTCACCTTCCTTCTACTATACTCATACAATATAACATCGGCGCGCCCTGGTCATCTGCTTTATGGTTACCTCATCATTCTCGTCTTTGTCGTCTTCCTTCATTAATTCCTCTCTTTCTCTCTTCCACTCTTTCCTCCTTTCGTTATCTCTCCCTTTATCTCCCTCCCCGCCTTTCTGTGTCCAGCAATCCAGAGCGATCGGCATGCTAATAAACTCATCCATCTTATCATCCTTTATCTTCTTTCTCTCTGTTGCTTGCTTCGTTCTCGTTTCCTTCACTTTCTCTACATCTTTCCTTCCTTCCTGCTCTTCTTCCACCTTCTCGTCCCTGTCCTCTCTTTGTCTCTTCCTTGGCTCCTTCACAAACATCTTTTCTAGATGACTACATCACCCTCACCCCATGCAGCACGGACATGCCCTCTCAGGCATGAGCTCCCATTCCTCTTCCTCACCACCTTTCATCAAGCCTTGCACAGCGCCTTGGAGCACCCAGGATGCCGAGCTCCTCACCTCCATTCGGCATGCAGAGATAACGGCGGTGATGCTGGTCATCTCCCATACCATCTCTTCCTTCTTTCCATTCTTTCTCTTCCTTCTATCTTACATGCTTGCTTCTTCCTTTCATACAGTCCTCTCAAGGATCCAGCGAACAACACAGCAAGGCCATCACATGGCAAAGAACAGCTCTGCCACATCAGAACAGAATCCACCGCCATCAGAGACAAAAGCCCAAGGCCCAGGTCCTCAGACCTCCATGAAACAGGCTCCAAAGAGTTCAGGAAATCCAGGGCAGTCTTCCCTTCGGGAAATCCAGCCCAGCAAACAATCCTCCAAGAAGGCTGAAAAAGCATGGCACAACCACAGCTCCCAAGCACTCTCCCTGCACCCCGATGAAGAGCTATTTTTTTTTTCCAGCTGCTCACCACGTGTCAAGCCCTTGCCTCTTCTTGCAGGCAGGCACGCACTGCCAGAACAACACTCCAAGAACCTTGGTACCCATGAACTCCATCATTAATGTGAGCCATGCGTCACTCAGCCAAACAAACGCCACGAAGGGAAGACCACAGAGGTTTGGATATGAAATCCCATCTATGCTAAACACATCCACTCCCAGAAACGCACTGGGGTCCTCCCCATCTGTCCTTCTGCCATCAGCTCATGCTGTTCCTGCAAGCAGCAGAAGCAGGAAGAAAAGCAGGTGGCGGTGCTTTGCTGTCCAAACCTATAGGCATTACGATCCAGGACACATTTGGTTGACCCAACATGAAGGTACCACGGCTGAACGGGAACAAAAGTACAGTATCTCAAACACAGCCTCTTTAGGTACAAGAAACTCACCTGTAGAATTCGTGGTTGCTTCTTCTGGAAAAGAAACACTTTCAGGACAGGCCAGCTGGCTCTGAGAGACATTTTACCTTACAATTAACAGTGATTTCTGTCAAGAAAGAAACTACTATGGTTCTCTAAAAGCTTTGAAACCACTAAACAGTGCGTAGTGCTCCATTATGTACTGCTATCACAGCGGAAGCAAGAGGGAGACGTGAAAGCCAAGGACATTTTGTGAATGTCAACCTCGGCTCCAGAGAGTGGGAAAAGCAACATCTTACACTGATGGCCAACCACTGAAATATCTGCAACCTGACTGACAGCTGCAGAACTCAGCAGGCTGCATCTCACCAACCATTACCAACACACTGCCAATGAGAGAGAAGAAAAACACAAAAGGGTGGGAGGTTTTGGTAAGAGCAGAGAAGGAAACCAAAGGGACCCATTTCACCGTACTGAAACCCAAGGACTGCCAACATCTTGAATAGAGAGAGAACTTCTTCTCCTGCCTAGCAAGACTCAGAGCAGAAAGATAACAAGGAGACATTTGGTGAAGGGTGGCTCCGTGACCAAAATGTGCAAAATTTTCCTTTTGACCAGTAACATTCCATGTCAAAAGAAAGGAACTAAAGGCATGTCTATCATGAGACTTAACAATCAGTAATACCACAAAGATCACCAGTGCCTTACCATATGTGGAACTTCTGGAGGTCCCGAGAAGGTTGTGGGAAAGTAGCAGAGTGTGCTGGGAGTCTTCTCAAGGATTTCTACTGGAATATACTCTGTCCCGTGCCATGGCAAATGTCATCTCCAGGGCTGAGCAGACATTCTCCAGTCCTTCCACAATGACACAGGCCGTGTTCAACCCAGCATCTCCATTCCCCCCAGGCAACCCTCTTCCCCGCTCAAAGTCACCCTCACCCTTAACACATGACCAGGCCCTACTCGGTGCCACTAGCAGGATCACAACGGCAAGACCCAGATACTGCTCTAACCCAACAACACGCCCCAGCTCTAAACCCCACTCTGAGCACAACCCAGGCCTTTGCACATCCTCACCTTCCCTCACAACTGGCAGAAAGAAACTATGGAGGAATGCAAAGCCACACAGTGCCTGGCAGACTCTTCCCAGACACATGAACTGCACCCGGAAGCCTTCTGCCTTCTCAGCAATCTCCAATGGAAACACCACAGAGCTGCACGTTTTTAGAGTGTCTGTGATTACAGCTGGGACACCTCAGATCCCACTCTGCAGGGATTTTATTCCTTGAGAGAACCACACCAAAGGCTGAAACGCAAGCACACCCAAAATATCAGTTGGGTGGGAGAATTTCCACGACACAACACCAGAGCTGTGCTGCTGTGCAGGGTTTCGTGTCTATGTGCACGTATCAGAATGAGTCAACACTGGCAAGAGGACACACCATCTCTGCTGAGACCAGACGAGTAGGGAAAGTTGAGCACCCACAGGTCACACACACCTCCTTACCTCCCTGTTAAAATCCTGCCTGAGGAGGATCGAGGAACCAACACGGCAACATCAATGGCTGTGGAAACTCCTGTAGATGACCATGATTACACAAGGACAGCAGACGGAATCTGCCTGGATGCTTTGTGCTTTTTCAGCAATTTCATATTGAAATGGAGTTCTTAAGGATTCTGTGATCAGAGCTCTGACACCTCTGATCCCACTCCACACAGATCTTATTCTTGGACAGAGCAACACCAGAGGCTGAAGCGCAAGCAATCTCACCATGTCAACCGGGTGGGGGAATTTGTGCCACCTAAAACCAGAGCTGGGCTGCTCTGCAGGCTTTTCTCTGAACATGCACACATCAGAATGAGCCGTGCATGCAATGGCACACCACACACACACGTTCCTACCAAAGCCAATGTGCAACTGCACAAGCAGGGGAAGTCAAGACCACAAAGGCTACATCCACCTCATCACGTGCCCTTACAAATCCTAACTGAGGATGACCACGGAACCATCATGGCAGCATCAGCAGTGCAGAAGCTACTATAGATGCCAAACAGCACACAAGGACAGAGGTTGAAGCACTAACCTCCCACAGCACCCTTCCCAAGACAGCAGTGAAAATGTTCATCAGACAACATTCAGCAGTCTGCATTTCATCGCCTCTTACCAACACTTTGCCTATGTCAGGCAGGCAGCAGCACCAGGGCCACTATGGTGTGGCATCTTCAGAACTTCAGACAACTCTATTGGGTCTGGCTGAGCCTCATAGCAGCCCTTATAATGCTGTGCTTCTGTTGGTAGATAGAAAGGCAGTGGTAAAACACCACTGTTTTGACTACTGCTGAGCAGTGCTTGCACAGCACCAAAGCTGTCTCTCCAACCTTTCCCCACACTCTCACCAGAAGGCTACAGGTGGGCAAGATCTTGTGAGGGGACATATCCAGGGCACATGACCCAAAGTGACCAATGGCATATTCCATATCATATGATGCTTGCTCAGATATAAAAGCTAACAGAAAGGAGGACGACGGTGGGGCATTAGTTATGATATTTCTCTCACCGAGCAACCACTACTCCGAATGAGGGCCTGCTTCCTGGGAAGTGGCTGAACATCCCCTGCTGACTGGAGGTAGAAAATAACACCTTTTGCTTTCCTTGGATTCCACATGTGCGACTTTTGATATTGAAAAGGACAGGCCCTACTCAGTGCCACTGCAACATTCACTTCTGGGACATGAAAGAGTTTACTTTCTCACCTCAAGGCTCAAACCTACTTTTGCTTACCCTTCCCATCAATGACAGCAACATTAAGAACATGTGAAGGCATCAGACACACACAGTGTCAGGCAGATACTTTACTGCTGACTCCTTATCTTGGACCACAAGTGGGGTTTTTTCAGCTCGTTTTCTCCCTGTGTTTGACTGTAGATAGGAATGACACAGTAGTTCGAGGAGGCACCTGGCATCCAGCCAAGGACAACACACCACAAGGACATTGTGGGCATCTCAGTAACACACACTGTCTCAAGATCCAGATGGCCTCCATCTCCAGGCCCTTGGAGCCTGGGAAACAATCATCTTTAAAAAAATCCTTTATGGCCATCCTGCCCCGTGCTTTCCTCTAGGCATCCTACATTCCCCACTCTGGGAAATGCATAAAGAACACAGAAAGGCATCACACACACAATATCGGGCAGATGCTCTACTGCGGACTCTTCATGCTCGGCAATGCCTCAGCCAGCTCAGATGGAAATGGGGCAGCCCTGGGAGCAATACTCTTCCTAAAGGTCATGTCGCAACAGCTCTAAACAGCAATGGCGTTCATTCCAGCCTCTGACAGAAAAACCCAAACGCTGATGAGCAAACCTCAGCTGTGGACAAGAACTGCTGCAGAGTGCGGCCAGATCTTCACTCCTCCCGTACCCCAAGAGTCAAGGGGCTCCGGCAAGGACACAAAGGCAGGTGCAACGGTCCCGTCAGGAGCCTCCAGCACCTGCCCAGCGACCACCACCCTCGGGCACCGGGGGCTGAGCACGGCCACCGCCACCGCCGGCCAGGGGGGCGGGCGACAAGGGCGACAGAGGGGCAGGGGTGTCGCGGGAAGGGGCGGGGAAGGGGGGGGCACTGACCGTGTCCAGCAGAGCGGGCGGCTCCGGCTGCGTCTCCTTCGCCGCGGGGCCGGGCGGTGGCGGGAAGTTGGGGCTGAAAACCATCAGGTCGCTCTTGCCCGCGCCGTCCGTCACGCACAGGCTCCGGCTCTGGCGCTGCGAGTACGACCAGCTCCCCACCTCGCTGGCGCACACCAGCGTCGCCGGCCCGGGCCCCGACAGCACGGCCGCCCGCGGCGCCCACCGCGACGCCCCGTACAGCACCACGGCCAGCAGGAACAGGCTCGACACCGCGCAGATGGCCACCACCAGCCACACGTTCGTCGACGCCGCCGCCGCCGCCGCCGCCGCGTCGCCCTCCGCGCCCGCGGCCGCACGCAGCCCCGGCCCCGGCCCCGACGAGCCCGCGGCCGCCAGCGCCGCCTCGGCGCCCTCCACCAGCGACACGCTCAGCGTGGCCGTGACCGAGCGCGCCGGCTCCCCGTGGTCCCGCACCACGATGACCAGCCGCTGCCGCGGGCCGTCCGCCTCCTCCAGCGCCCGCGCCGTGCTCACCTCGCCGCTGTACAGCCCCACGCGGAACGGGCCCTTCCCCCGCGGCTCCCACAGCTCGTAGCGCAGCCACGCGTTGTAGCCCGAGTCCGCGTCCACCGCGCGGATCTTCGCCACCACCTGCCCCGCCGGCGCCCCCCACGCCGCCCACGCCCACAGCGCCCCCGAGCCCGGCCCCGACGCCGCCTCGCCCGCGGCCCCGGGGCCCGGCCCGCCGCCGGCAGGAGGCAGCAGCGCCGGCGCGTTGTCGTTCTCGTCCACCACGAAGAGCTGCACCGTCGCGTTGCCGCACAGCGGCGGCTCCCCCGCGTCCACCGCCCGCACCTCGAACTGCAGCACCTGCAGCTCCTCGTAGTCCAGCGGCTGCAGCGCCCACAGCCGACCGCTCTCCGCGTCCACCGACACGTAGCTCGACGCCGACCGCCACACCCCGCCCGACACCGCGCCGCCGCCGCCCTCCGCCACCGAGTAGCTCACGCGCCCGTTGCCCGCCTCGTCCGGGTCCCGCGCCCACAGCCGCGCCAGCTCCGCGCCCGCCGCGTTGTTCTCCCGCGCCAGCACCGTGTACACGGCCTGCGCGAACGCCGGCGCGTTGTCGTTCACGTCCGACACCGGCACGCGCACCCCGCGGCTGGCGCGCAGCGGCGGCGCCCCGCCGTCCTCCGCCCGCACCTCCACCTCGTACTCCGCCACCCGCTCCCGGTCCAGCGCCTCCCGCAGCACCAGCGAGTACGAGCCCGCGAACGTCGCCACCAGCCCGAACGGCGACGCCGGCCACACCGCGCACCGCACGCGACCGTTCGCCCCCGAGTCCCGGTCCGACACGCTCAGCAGCGCCACCACCGTCCCCACCGCCGCGTCCTCCGGCACCGGCACCGACAGCGACGTCACCCACACCTCCGGCGCGTTGTCGTTCACGTCCAGCACCTCCAGCTCCACGCTGCAGTGACCCGACAGCGGCGGCCAGCCTTTGTCTCTGGCTTCAATACGGAAATCAAATACACTGACGTCTTCAAAGTCCAGGGCGCCCGTCAGACGGATCTCCCCTGTAATCGGATTCACGGTAATCACATCTCTTCCACTCGGGGGAATGAAACTGGTAACAGTATATGTCACCTCACTGTTAACTCCCTCGTCCGGATCCGTGGCGTTCACCCGCGCCACCAGCGTCCCCTCGGTAGCGCTCTCCGGCAGCTGCGCTTTATACACCGACTGGTTGAACTGGGGCGCGTTGTCGTTGGTGTCCAGCACCGAAATCACCAGCTCCACCGTGCCCGTCAGCGGCGGCCGGCCCCCGTCACTAGCCGTCAGCACCAGACGGTGCACAGCCACCGACTCGCGGTCCAGCGGTTTCGTTAAAAGAAGATCGGGTACTACATTTCGATCATTCGATTTTTGCAAATCCAAGGTGAAGTGCTCGTTGGGGCTGAGCGCATAGGAGAGCTGCGCGTTGGCTCCGATATCTGCATCCGACGCGCCCTCCAGCGGGAACCGGGACCCCGGCAGCGTGGTGAATTCCGCGATGCTGAGGTTTTTGCGGGCGGCGGGGAAGAGCGGGGCGTTGTCGTTGATGTCGGTGACCTCCAGCTCCACGTGGAAGACGCGCAGCGGCCGCTCCACCAGCACCTCCAGGCGCAGGGCGCACGGCGCGCTCTTCCCGCACAGCTCCTCCCGGTCCAGCCGCGAGCTCACCACCAGCGCCCCGCTCGCCCCGCTCACCTCCACGCTCGCCCGCCGGCCCTGCGCCACCAGCCGCAGCCGCCGCGCCTCCGCCTCGCCCGCCTCCAGGCCCAGGTCCTGCGCCAGGCGGCCCACCACCGTCCCGGCCTTGGCTTCCTCCGGCACCGAGTAGCGCACCTGCCCGCCGCCCAGCGCCCAGGCCGCCTGCAGCACCAGCACCCGCACCGCCGGCGCCCACCACACGCCCATCGCTCCCGCCGCCCTTCCCGCACGGGCCCCGCACGGCTCCCCGCCGCCGCCCGGACGCGCCGGCTCTGCTGACCGCACCGCGCCGCGCCGCGCCGCCCCCCCCGCGCTCACAGCCGGGCTCTCCGCCGCACCGGGGCGGAGCCGACGCGCCGCTCCGCCGCCGTTCCTGAGCCTGCAGCGACACCGTGTGCTGCTCCGCCGCCTCGCACGCTCCCCGACAGCGACCGCGGACCCGCGCCGGCCACCTCCCACCGCTCGCTCGGCTGCTCCTCCCGCCTCTTCCTCTTGCTGTCCGTCTCCTCACTGCCTGCCTTTGGCTTGCATGCCTGCCTTCCTCCTCTTCCTCCTCTTTCTGCCGCTTCATTTCGTACGGTCCCCTTCTTTCTTCCCACAATTCCTTTTCTTCCCTTCTCTTGCCTCGTTCCTTTCTTCTCTTTCTGCTCTTTTCTCCTTCCGCCTCTTCCGCCTCCTCCTTCTCTCCCTTATCCTTTTCGTTCTTGCCTTCCGTGCCCTTTCCTTTACTCCCCTTTCCCTTCTTTTTCCACCATGCCCCCTCCTTTACCCCACGTGGCACATCGCCAGTCCCCTCACCGCCGCGGCGGTGGCCCTCAATGCCGGGGCAATCAGCGCTAATTGCGGACCATCAGCGCTAATTACCGGCCACCGGTGCCGGAGAGAGGGACACTAACCAAGGCGGAGGCTGTTAAGGACCGAAGCCGTGCAGCGTCTACAGGTGTTGTCGTCCTGTGCTGGACATCTTCTCATCAGCCCTTCCTTTCTTCCTTGCTTTTTACTCCCATAGTTTCCTTCCTTCTCTTTCACCTTTTTTCTGCGATACCCCTGCAAGGTAACATCGGCGCGCCCTGGTCATCTGCTTAAATGGTTTCTTCATCATTCCCGTCTTTGTCATCTTTCTTCCTTCCTTACTCACTTCCTCTCTTCCACTCTTTCGTCCTTTCGTTATCTCTCCCTTTATGTCCCTCCCCGCCTTTCTGTGTCCGGCAATCCAGAGCGATCGGGCATGCTAATAAACTCATCCATCTTATCATCCTTTATCTTCTTTCTCTCTGTTGCTTGCTTCGTTCTCGTTTCCTTCACTTTCTCTACATTTTTCCTTCCTTCCTGCTCTTCTTCCACCTTCTCGTCCCTGTCCTCTCTTTGTCTCTTCCTTGGCTCCTTCACCAACATCTTTTCTAGATGACTACATCACCCTCACCCCATGCAGCACGGACATGCCCTCTCAGGCATGAGCTCCCATTCCTCTTCCTCACCACCTTTCATCAAGCCTTGCACAGCGCCTTGGAGCACCCAGGATGCCGAGCTCCTCACCTCCATTCGGCATGCAGATATAACGGCGGTGATGCTGGTCATCTCCCATACCATCTCTTCCTTCTTTCCATTCTTTCTCTTCCTTCTATCTTACATGCTTGCTTCTTCCTTGCATACAGTCCTTCCTCTCCTTCCTTTCTCACTTCCTCTCGCTTCATCTTTTTTCTTTTTCGTCTGCTTTTCCATCCCCTCCTGTTTCTTCTTTTTTACCTGACCTGCCCTACCCTTGCTTCCACATTGCTGCTTCCATATTTGTTTCTTCTTTTCATTTTTGCCGTTAACAAAATGTTTTCTACATGCCTACACCGCGCTCGATATCAAGGACGAACATGCTTTTTCACAAGAACTCTCATGACTCTTCCCTTCTGCCTGCCAGCCATCTGGGTGGGGAACGTCATTCCTCCTTTTCTCCAGTCTATGCAAGACAGGGGGGCTTCCCCTTCACCACCTCTCACCTTCAGGAAAAAAGAACACTCTCTGCAGCCGTCAGTCCTCTCAAGGAACCATCAAACAACACAGCAAGGCCATCACATGGCAAAGAACAGCTCTGCCACATCAAAACAGAATCCACCGCCATCAGAGACAAAAGCCCAAGGCCCAGGTCCTCAGACCTCCATGAAACAGGCTCCAAAGAGTTCAGGAAATCCAGGGCAGTCTTCCCTTCGGGAAATCCAGCCCAGCAAACAATCCTCCAAGAAGGCTGAAAAAGCATGGCACAACCACAGCTCCCAAGCACTCTCCCTGCACCCCGATGAAGAGCTATTTTTTCCAGCTGCTCAGCACGTGTCAAGCCCTTGCCTCTTCTTGCAGGCAGGCGCGCACTGCCAGAACAACACTCCAAGAACCTTGGTACCCATGAACTCCATCATTAATGTGAGCCATGCGTCACTCAGCCAAACAAACGCCACGAAGGGAAGACCACAGAGGTTTGGATATGAAATCCCATCTATGCTAAACACATCCACTCCCAGAAACGCACTGGGGTCCTCCCCATCTGTCCTTCTGCCATCAGCTCATGCTGTTCCTGCAAGCAGCAGAAGCAGGAAGAAAAGCAGGTGGCGGTGCTTTGCTGTCCAAACTTATAGGCATTACGATCCAGGACACATTTGGTTGACCCAACATGAAGGTACCACGGCTGAACGGGAACAAAAGTACAATATCTCAAACACAGCCTCTTTAGGTACAAGAAACTCACCTGTAGAATTCGTGGTTGCTTCTTCTGGAAAAGAAACACTTTCAGGACAGGCCAGCTGGCTCTGAGAGACATTTTACCTTACAATTAACAGTGATTTCTGTCAAGAAAGAAACTACTATAGTTCTCCAAAAGCTTTGAAACCGCTCAACAGTGCATAGTGCTCCATTATGTACTGCTATCACAGCGGAAGCAAGAGGGAGACGTGAAAGCCAAGGACATTTTGTGAATGTCAACCTCAGCTCCAGAGAGTGGGAAAAGCAACATCTTACACTGATGGCCAACCACTGAAATATCTGCAACCTGACTGACAGCTGCAGAACTCAGCAGGCTGCATCTCACCAACCATTACCAACACACTGCCAATGAGAGAGAAGAAAAACACAAAAGGGTGGGAGGTTTTGGTAAGAGCAGAGAAGGAAACCAAAGGGACCCATTTCACCGTACTGAAACCCAAGGACTGCCAACATCTTGAATAGAGAGAGAACTTCTTCTCCTGCCTAGCAAGACTCAGAGCAGAAAGATAACAAGGAGACATTTGGTGAAGGGTGGCTCCGTGACCAAAATGTGCAAAATTTTCCTTTTGACCAGTAACATTCCATGTCAAAAGAAAGGAACTAAAGGCATGTCTATCATGAGACTTAACAATCAGTAATACCACAAAGATCACCAGTGCCTTACCATATGTGGAACTTCTGGAGGTCCCGAGAAGGTTGTGGGAAAGTAGCAGAGTGTGCTGGGAGTCTTCTCAAGGATTTCTACTGGAATATACTCTGTCCCGTGCCATGGCAAATGTCATCTCCAGGGCTGAGCAGACATTCTCCAGTCCTTCCACAATGACACAGGCCGTGTTCAACCCAGCATCTCCATTCCCCCCAGGCAACCCTCTTCCCCGCTCAAAGTCACCCTCACCCTTAACACATGACCAGGCCCTACTCGGTGCCACTAGCAGGATCACAACGGCAAGACCCAGATACTGCTCTAACCCAACAACACGCCCCAGCTCTAAACCCCACTCTGAGCACAACCCAGGCCTTTGCACATCCTCACCTTCCCTCACAACTGGCAGAAAGAAACTATGGAGGAATGCAAAGCCACACAGTGCCTGGCAGACTCTTCCCAGACACATGAACTGCACCCGGAAGCCTTCTGCCTTCTCAGCAATCTCCAATGGAAACACCACAGAGCTGCACGTTTTTAGAGTGTCTGTGATTACAGCTGGGACACCTCAGATCCCACTCTGCAGGGATTTTATTCCTTGAGAGAACCACACCAAAGGCTGAAACGCAAGCACACCCAAAATATCAGTTGGGTGGGAGAATTTCCACGACACAACACCAGAGCTGTGCTGCTGTGCAGGGTTTCGTGTCTATGTGCACGTATCAGAATGAGTCAACACTGGCAAGAGGACACACCATCTCTGCTGAGACCAGACGAGTAGGGAAAGTTGAGCACCCACAGGTCACACACACCTCCTTACCTCCCTGTTAAAATCCTGCCTGAGGAGGATCGAGGAACCAACACGGCAACATCAATGGCTGTGGAAACTCCTGTAGATGACCATGATTACACAAGGACAGCAGACGGAATCTGCCTGGATGCTTTGTGCTTTTTCAGCAATTTCATATAGAAATGGAGTTCTTAAGGATTCTGCGATCAGAGCTCTGACACCTCTGATCCCACTCCACACAGATCTTATTCTTGGACAGAACCACACCAGAGGCTGAAGCGCAAGTGATCTCACCATGTCAACCAGGTGGGGGGATTTGTGCCACCTAAAACCAGAGCTGGGCTGCTCTGCAGGCTTTTCTCTGAACATGCACACATCAGAATGAGCTGTGCGTGCAATGGCACATCACACACACACGTTCCTACCAAAGCCAATGTGCAACTGCACAAGCAGGGGAAGTCAAGACCACAAAGGTTACATCCACCTCATCACGTGCCCTTACAAATCCTAACTAAGGATGACCATGGAACCACCATGGAAGCATCAGCGGTGCGGAATCTACTTATAGATGAAAAACAGCACACAAGGACAGAGGTTGAAGCACTAACCTCCCACAACACCCTTCCCAAGACAGCAGTGAAAACGTTCATCAGACAACATTCAGCAGTCTGCATTTCATCACCTCTTACCAACACTTTGCCTATGTCAGGCAGGCAGCAGCACCAGGGACACTGTGGTGTGACATCTTCAGAACCTCAGACAACTCTATTGGGTCTGGCTGAGCCTCACAGCAGCCCTCATAGTGCTGTGCTTCTGTTGGTAGATAGAAAGGCAGTGGTAAAACACCACTGTTTTGACTACTGCTGAGCAGTGCTTGCACAGCACCAAAGCTGTCTCTCCAACCTTTCCCCACACTCTCACCAGAAGGCTACAGGTGGGAAAGATCTTGTGAGGGGACATATCCAGGGCACATGACCCAAAGTGACCAAAGGCATATTCCATACAATATGATGCTTGCTCAGATATAAAAGCTAACAGAAAGGAGGACGATGGTGGGGCATTAGTTATTTATGATATTCCTCTTACAGAGCAACCACTACTCCGAATGAGGGCCTGCTTCCTGGGAAGTGCCTGAACATCCCCTGCTGACTGGAGGTAGAAAATAACTCCATTTGCTTTCCTTGGATTCCACATGTGCGACTTTTGATATTGAAAAGGACAGGCCCTACTCAGTGCCACTGCCACATTCACTTCTGGGACATGAAATAGTTTCCTTTCTCACCTCAAGGCTCAAACCTACTTTTGCTTACCCTTCCCATCAATGACAGCAACATTAAGAACATATGAAGGCATCACACACACACAGTGTCAGGCAGATACTTTACTGCTGACTCCTTATCTTGGATCACAAGGGGGTTTTTTCAGCTCGTTTTCTCCCTGTGTTTGACTGTAGATAGGAATGACACAGTAGTTCGAGGAGGCACCTGGCATCCAGCCAAGGACAACACACCACAAGGACATTGTGGGCATCTCAGTAACACACACTGTCTCAAGATCCAGATGGCCTCCATCTCCAGGCCCTTGGAGCCTGGGAAACAATCATCTTTAAAAAAATCCTTTATGGCCATCCTGCCCCGTGCTTTCCTCTAGGCATCCTACATTCCCCACTCTGGGAAATGCATAAAGAACACAGAAAGGCATCACACACACAATATCGGGCAGATGCTCTACTGCGGACTCTTCATGCTCGGCAATGCCTCAGCCAGCTCAGATGGAAATGGGGCAGCCCTGGGAGCAATACTCTTCCTAAAGGTCATGTCGCAACAGCTCTAAACAGCAATGGCGTTCATTCCAGCCTCTGACAGAAAAACCCAAACGCTGATGAGCAAACCTCAGCTGTGGACAAGAACTGCTGCAGGGTGCGGCCAGATCTTCATTCCTCCCGTACCCCAAGAGTCAAGGGGCTCCGGCAAGGACACAAAGGCAGGTGCAACGGTCCCGTCAGGAGCCTCCAGCACCTGCTCAGCGACCACCACCCTCGGGCACCGGGGGCTGAGCATGGCCACCGCCACCGCCGGCCAGGGGGGCGGGCGACAAGGGCGACAGAGGGGCAGGGGCGTCGCGGGAAGGGGCGGGGAAGCGGGGGGCACTGACCGTGTCCAGCAGAGCGGGCGGCTCCGGCTGCGTCTCCTTCGCCGCGGGGCCGGGCGGCGGCGGGAAGTTGGGGCTGAAAACCATCAGGTCGCTCTTGCCCGCGCCGTCCGTCACGCACAGGCTCCGGCTCTGGCGCTGCGAGTACGACCAGCTCCCCACCTCGCTGGCGCACACCAGCGTCGCCGGCCCGGGCCCCGACAGCACGGCCGCCCGCGGCGCCCACCGCGACGCCCCGTACAGCACCACGGCCAGCAGGAACAGGCTCGACACCGCGCAGATGGCCACCACCAGCCACACGTTCGTCGACGCCGCCGCCGCCGCCGCCGCGTCGCCCTCCGCGCCCGCGGCCGCACGCAGCCCCGGCCCCGGCCCCGACGAGCCCGCGGCCGCCAGCGCCGCCTCGGCGCCCTCCACCAGCGACACGCTCAGCGTGGCCGTGACCGAGCGCGCCGGCTCCCCGTGGTCCCGCACCACGATGACCAGCCGCTGCCGCGGGCCGTCCGCCTCCTCCAGCGCCCGCGCCGTGCTCACCTCGCCGCTGTACAGCCCCACGCGGAACGGGCCCTTCCCCCGCGGCTCCCACAGCTCGTAGCGCAGCCACGCGTTGTAGCCCGAGTCCGCGTCCACCGCGCGGATCTTCGCCACCACCTGCCCCGCCGGCGCCCCCCACGCCGCCCACGCCCACAGCGCCCCCGAGCCCGGCCCCGACGCCGCCTCGCCCGCGGCCCCGGGGCCCGGCCCGCCGCCGGCAGGAGGCAGCAGCGCCGGCGCGTTGTCGTTCTCGTCCACCACGAAGAGCTGCACCGTCGCGTTGCCGCACAGCGGCGGCTCCCCCGCGTCCACCGCCCGCACCTCGAACTGCAGCACCTGCAGCTCCTCGTAGTCCAGCGGCTGCAGCGCCCACAGCCGACCGCTCTCCGCGTCCACCGACACGTAGCTCGACGCCGACCGCCACACCCCGCCCGACACCGCGCCGCCGCCGCCCTCCGCCACCGAGTAGCTCACGCGCCCGTTGCCCGCCTCGTCCGGGTCCCGCGCCCACAGCCGCGCCAGCTCCGCGCCCGCCGCGTTGTTCTCCCGCGCCAGCACCGTGTACACGGCCTGCGCGAACGCCGGCGCGTTGTCGTTCACGTCCGACACCGGCACGCGCACCCCGCGGCTGGCGCGCAGCGGCGGCGCCCCGCCGTCCTCCGCCCGCACCTCCACCTCGTACTCCGCCACCCGCTCGCGGTCCAGCGCCTCCCGCAGCACCAGCGAGTACGAGCCCGCGAACGTCGCCACCAGCCCGAACGGCGACGCCGGCCACACCGCGCACCGCACGCGACCGTTCGCCCCCGAGTCCCGGTCCGACACGCTCAGCAGCGCCACCACCGTCCCCACCGCCGCGTCCTCCGGCACCGGCACCGACAGCGACGTCACCCACACCTCCGGCGCGTTGTCGTTCACGTCCAGCACCTCCAGCTCCACGCTGCAGTGACCCGACAATGGGAGGGAACCTTTGTCTCTCGCTTCGATTTGTATCTCGTGTAAATGCACGTCTTCAAAGTCCAGGGCGCCCGTCAGACGGATCTCACCCGACTTCGGATTTAAAATAAAAAAATTTAACCCCTTTAGGGGAAAAACATTGTTTGATGTAAAAGTCATTTCCCTGTTGCTTCCCTCGTCCGGATCCGTGGCGTTCACCCGCGCCACCAGCGTCCCCTCGGTAGCGCTCTCCAGCAGCTGCGCTTTATATACCGACTGGTTGAACTGGGGCGCGTTGTCGTTGGCGTCCAGTACCGAGATAACCAGCTCCACCGTGCCCGTCAGCGGCGGCCGGCCCCCGTCACTCGCCGTCAGCACCAGACGGTGCACAGCCACCGACTCGCGGTCCAGCGGTTTCGCAAGAACCAGGAACAGAGATTCTCGGTACTCTTCACTGCGATGCAAATCCAGAGCGAAATGCTCGTTGGGGCTGAGCGCATAGGAGAGCTGCGCGTTGGCTCCGATATCTGCATCCGACGCGCCCTCCAGCGGGAACCGGGACCCCGGCAGCGTGGTGAATTCCGCGATGCTGAGGTTTTTGCGGGCGGCGGGGAAGAGCGGGGCGTTGTCGTTGATGTCGGTGACCTCCAGCTCCACGTGGAAGACGCGCAGCGGCCGCTCCACCAGCACCTCCAGGCGCAGGGCGCACGGCGCGCTCTTCCCGCACAGCTCCTCCCGGTCCAGCCGCGAGCTCACCACCAGCGCCCCGCTCGCCCCGCTCACCTCCACGCTCGCCCGCCGGCCCTGCGCCACCAGCCGCAGCCGCCGCGCCTCCGCCTCGCCCGCCTCCAGGCCCAGGTCCTGCGCCAGGCGGCCCACCACCGTCCCGGCCTTGGCTTCCTCCGGCACCGAGTAGCGCACCTGCCCGCCGCCCAGCGCCCAGGCCGCCTGCAGCACCAGCACCCGCACCGCCGGCGCCCACCACACGCCCATCGCACCCGCCGCCCTTCCCGCACGGGCCCCGCACGGCTCCCCGCCGCCGCCCGGACGCGCCGGCTCTGCTGACCGCACCGCGCCGCGCCGCGCCGCCCCCCCCGCGCTCACAGCCGGGCTCTCCGCCGCACCGGGGCGGAGCCGACGCGCCGCTCCGCCGCCGTTCCTGAGCCTGCAGCGACACCGTGTGCTGCTCCGCCGCCTCGCACGCTCCCCGACAGCGACCGCGGACCCGCGCCGGCCACCTCCCACCGCTCGCTCGGCTGCTCCCCCCGCCTCTTCCTCTTGCTGTCCGTCTCCTCACTGCCTGCCTTTGGCTTGCATGCCTGCCTTCCTCCTCTTTCTGACGTTTCATTTCGTACGGTCCCCTTCTTTCTTCCCACAATTCCTTTTCTTCCCTTCTCTTGCCTCGTTCCTTTCTTCTCTTTCTGCTCTTTTCTCCTTCCGCCTCTTCCGCCTCCTCCTTCTCTCCCTTATCCTTTTCGTTCTTGCCTTCCGTGCCCTTTCCTTTACGCCCCTTTCCCTTCTTTTTCCACCATGCTCCCTCCTTTACCCCACGCTGGCTCATCGCCAGTCCCCTCACCGCCGCGGCGGTGGCCCTCAATGCCGGGGCCATCCGCGCTAATTGCGGACCATCAGCGCTAATTACCGGCCACCGGTGCCGGAGAGAGGGACACTAACCAAGGCGGAGGCTGTTAGGGACTAACTCCGTCGGAGTCTACAGGGAAGGTCGGTGCGTGCTAGTCATCTACTTTATCGGTTCTTTCTTTCTTTCTCCTCCTTGTCATCTTCCTTCCTCAATTACTGCCTTGCTCCATTTCTTCCTAGCATCTTCCTTTATTTCTTTCTGGTTTCCACTTCTCACTCCTTCCTTTCCTCCGTTCTCTGCTCAACGCATTTCTGGGCACAGCAATAGCCTTGGTGCCATGTTAATAAACTCGCTAATCCTTTCCTCCTTACTCCCGCTCTTCTTTCCTTTGCATGCTTAGCTATTGCTTGCTCTTCTTGCTTGGCACTGTTCCTTCCTTCCTTCCACTCTTTTCTGTTTGTCTTCTTTTTGTTGTCCTGACCCTCCCTCCTTTCTCTTCTGCTTCTCTCTTTGACTCTGCTTTGCCTCCTTAACCAACAAGTTTCCTGTATGATTACACCACCCTCCACATCGAGCACGGACTTGACCTTTGGCATGAGCTCTCACTCCTCTTCCCTGACGACTTCCACCTCTCCAGACCAGAACAACCTTCCCGCTTTCTTCCAGTCTCCTGAAGACAGACTGCTCCTGCACCTCCCGTTCTGGAAGAAGGCCGCACTCCACAGCCCCTGTCCTCTCATGGAAGAGAATCCACCACCATCTGAAGCACAAGCTCAACGCCCAGGTACTTCGACATCTCTGCAGAAAGGCTCCAGTGAGCCCAAACAACCCGGGGGACTCTCTCTCTCGGCAACTCAAACCCATCAGAGCCCAGTATACTAATTCTCCAAGAAAGCTGAAAAAGCATGGGGCAAACACGGCTCCCAAGCATTCTTCATACACCTTGATGAAGAGCTGTTCTTCTGGCCTCATTTTCCACATCCACGCTGAAAGTCAAGCTCTTGCTTCTCCTTTCAGGCTGGCATGCTCTGCCAGCACAACACAGCAAGAACCTCGGCACCCAGGGGCATTAGTACCCATGGAATACCTCTCACTCATTAGCACGACCCACCTGTCAAAAGCCACAAAGTTAGAACCATGGCATTTTCATTAGAACATCCCCTCGATGCCCAACACATCCACTCCGAGAAACGCTTTAAGGTCGCTCCTCCATCTGTACTCTCTGTCACTTGCTCACTCTGTGCCCAGAACCAGCAAGAAAGGAATGACAGTAGGCAGTGCTGCTTTGCTGCTCCAATCAAAGCAATCACCGAGTCCAGCTCCCAATCCAGGCAACATTCAGTCCATCCAACATGAAGATACCATGCCTATACAGGAACAGAAGTACAGCTGTCTCTCAAACTCACGAGTGACTTACCTGTAGCATCACTGGTTGCTTCTTCAGAAAAGAAACATGTTTAGGGGAGAGGAACTGGTTCTAAGGGGCACTTTGGCTTAACATCATGAGAGATTTCTCTGGAAGGTGGATGGGACATAACGAGCCACATTCTGCAAAAGCCTTGATATCACTGGGCAGTGCACAGTGCTCCCTTATGCACTGTGATCACAGGGGAAGTAGGAGGGACACCAGAAAGCTAAGGCTATTTTCTTAAAGTTAGTTTCAGTTCAAAGACTGGGAAACCACCCTCCACACTGACACCCAAGTGCCTGAAACTCTGCCACCTGACAGCTGCCAAAATTCAGCATTTCATCTCCTCCACTGTTACCAACATATTGTCAATGTGAGAGAAGAAAATAAGGGACATACAATTTTCTATGAGAGGAGAAGAGAACCATAGGATCCCATTCCAATGTATTGAAACGCAAGTGTTGCTGATTTCTTGAGTATGTAGGGCACTTCTGCTCCCTGGCAAGAATGAGAGCAGAGAGGTTGTGACGTATGAAGGCATGGTCTTAGACTGTGTTGCAACCAGAGACACTTTATTGTGCAGGGAAGGTCATACTTATATCTTTGAGCCCAGATAAAAATTCCAGCTCTATATACCACCAGGCTCATGTCGTTCATGCAGTTATATAGCTATATATCATTACAAGCATGTAAACACCTTTTGGCTAGATATCCATGTTTATCTTTCTTAATTTCCTTTGTAAGACCCAGTTGTTCTCATCTCCTGTCAGATCAGACATTCTCCATCCTCCTCACAAACATCTCTTTTCAGACATTCTCCACCCTCCTCTCCCATGTCTCCACCTTTTTTTATTGTTAACTGCAACAAGGCAAAGGTTGTGTGTAGCTGGGTAAGCATGACCTGATTTGTGTTACAGTTAACTAAACGCTGAATACAGGAAAAAAGGCATGGGAGACAGAAGCCAAACATCAATAAGACAGTTAAGGCAATTATAATAAATTCTGCAATACTTTTGATCCACTGCCTGAAGTTTCCCAGTCATGAGAAGAGACCAAAGGCATCCCACCCCTTGCTCTGCTGCAGATTTTTGTTTAGACTTCTAAGTTTTGTATGCTTTGGTGAGTTGATTCAGAGTGGTCACTCAGATTCATGCAACACATCCCATCGAAGTCTTCACACCCATGTCCCTGTGCTAACAATACAAAAATCAATAGCAGCTCGGTTCTATAGCGACACATGATGGACAGAATCAACATCTGCTAATAAGCCAGAAAGAGCAGTGCTTGTAATATTACTTTCTTTAGCAAGCCAGCAGCCTAACTTATTAAGAGTGTGTGCTGTACCTACAGAAGAGATTAGAGAAGCAAAAATATGCTGCATTCCAGAACTCAACCTGAGAATTACAGTCTGCTGTGAAGTCTGTGTTAGGAACACTTGACACATGGTGGGGTTGTTTAACATGTCCTGCGGTCCCTATATTTTGACATGATCTTATCATGTCTGACAGCATAGGGTTGTGATGCGAAGGGGCTGCAATGCCCATTTGCAGTCTTCATTGGCATTATCATATGCTAGTTGCTTTCAAAGTAAGCCTCGAGCTTCCTCATTCTCGACTTGTTGTTGCAAAATATTTTGAAGCCGATCAATAAAGGTAGTGTATGACTCTCTAGGACCCTGCAAGACTGTGGCAAATGACTCGCTAGAGGTATACCCAGATTCTGGTATTTTCCGGACTGCCTTAATAGCCACCTCCTTAATTTGCAAATAGGTGTCCCTGGGATACCCTGCCTAAGTCACAAAAGCGGCATAATTATTTTCTCCAGCCAACTGCTCATAGCTAACAGCAATTCCCCGATTTAGGTTTTCAATCAAGGCCACTACACACAGCTCACAAAAATCAGATAACCACATCATATACTGCGTCAGAGTTAGTACCATATGAAGCAATGACCTCCAATCATGCGGCGCGAGTGTACAAGACTGCCATCGCTTCAAGAAGGGAGATAGTGAATGTACTATGAAGCCCCCCTTCCTGCACTGCTTTTCTTAACTCTTTAAAGCCTCATATTGCACAGGCTGCCAATCTGGAGACTGATTTGGCCGATAAAATTTGGGACATGCCATTGTGACTCTCAAATCCCCTCGCTTAATCGCTTCCCGCTTGCATTTAGGCCACTGATCCCCTGGACACCCTTTCACCCTCCCCAAAAACACAGTCCACTTGTGGCGGGGGTGGGTGGACGAAAAAGGTCTGGTTCCTTTTCTGCATCTACAGGACCTGGATCAAAAGGTTTCATAGCGTCAATGGAATCGTTGTCTGAGTTGTCCTGTTCCTGCACTTGGTCCTGTGCTGTGAGGGTCACTGCAACTGGTGATGGTAGCTTTGGGGGCAGGGGAGGTGAGGACAGAGTCGCCATCATTGACAGTGTGTTGAGAAGAGTCACGCTATCAGTGGAGTTTACAGCTTCCCCTGGTTTAGCACTGTTAGTAGAATTAGTCAACACTTGGTGAAGAGTAGTCAGGATTTGCCACCAAGTTGATAAATGCTTTCCCGTCACAGAGTCCCCCTCTGCAGCAGCAGCATACAATCGTCTGCCAACTGCTTGTCAGGCAGTAATTTGCAAAGTGCCATCAGGCAGAAAGTCTGGCACTTTGTGATGGATCCATCCTAACAAAGTCACTATCTGCGGACCCATCACAGCTCATTTCTGAGCGGCTGTTGCAATAGGTCCAGGCTGTGCTGCTGATCTCGGAATAACTTCCCTCCCATGGTTCCTGACAGCTCACCTTCATTGTAGGTCACGGGTGCATAAAGTTAAAATTTCCATGGATGCTGGTTCAGTCGGGCCACGCCACTGGTTCCGGCTCCATGAGTCGCCTACTCAAACCCCATTTTGGGGGCAAATATTTTGGCATGTGAATGCACAGACTCAGGTTGTGGTGCAACCAGAGACACTTAATTGTGCAGAGAAGGTCATATTTATATCTTTGAGCCCAGATACAAATTCCAGCTCTATGTACCACCAGGCTCAGGGTGGAAACCATTAATGCATTTGCATAGCTATACATCATTACAAGCATGTAAAAACCTTTTAGCTAGATATCCATGTTTATCTTTCTTACTTTCCTTTGTAAGACCCAGTTGCTCTCTTACCTCCTGTCAGATCAGACATTCTCCATCCTCCTCACATACAGCTCTCTTCAGACATTCTCTATCCTCCTCTCATATTCTTATCTCCTGTCAGGAATGATCAGACATTCTCCATCCTCTTCTCCCACAAGAGGTAACCAAAGAGAGATTCAGAGAAGGCTGGCCAAATCTGATCAAATTTGAAAAAGCTTCTGCTTGACCAACACCATTCCCCATTAAAAGCAAGTGACCAAAGCTGCATATGGCAGATGACTTCTCACCTGTCAGGAACAGCATGGAGAACATCAAACTTCCAGTTCCCTCAGGCAAGTCTTCCCACTGCTCAAGATCACCCTTCGCATCAGGAGACGCCCAGGCCCCACTCAGCACCACTGCCACAGTCATGGCCACAAACATGCCAGTTTCCTTTCAGCCCAGCTTTGCAGACCCTTTTTGTAAGTGAGAGCACTATGGAAAAGCATACAGACGGTGTCATATACACCGTGTCCAGCAGACTCTCTGCAGCTTGCCCTTCGTGTTTCGCAATGCTTTAGCAGTCTCAGATGGAAATCTTACACACCGCCAAGCAATACTATTTCCAAAGATGATCATAGAATCATTTGTGTTGCACAAGACCCTAGACACCACCGAGTCAAATCATTAACCTAACACTGCCAAGTCCAGCACTAAACCATGTCTCTAAGCACCACATCTTTTAGATACTTCCAGGGACAGTGACACAACCACTCCCCTGGGCAGCCTGTTCCAATGCTTGACCAACTCTTAGGAGAAGAATTGTTTCCTAATATGCAATCTAAACCTCCTCTGGCACCACTTAAGGCCATTTACTCTCATCCTATCACTTGCTGCTTGAGAAAAAGAGACCCACACTCAGCTTGCTACAACCTCCTCTCAGGTAGTTGTAGAGGTCTCCCAAGCCACCTTTTCTCCAAACCAAACAATGCCAGTTCCCTCAGCCGCTCCTCATAAGACTTGGGCTTGACCCTTCCCCAGCTTCATTGCTCTTCTTCGGACTCACTCTGGCACCTCAATGTCATTCTCACAGTGAGGGGCCCAAAACTGAACACTGTTATTCAAGCTGCAGCCTCATCAGTGCCGAGTACAGGGGCGCAATCATTTCCCTTGTCCTGATGGCCACACTATTTCTGATACAAGCCAGGATGCTAGGGCCCTTCTGGGCCACCTGGGCACACTGCCAGTTCATATGCAGCCGGCCGTCAAACAACGCTCCCAGGTTCTTTTCCTCTGGGATGCTTTGCAGCCACTCTTCCCACAGCCTGCAGTGTTGCGAGGGTTGTTGTGACCCAAGTGCAGGACTTGGCACTGAGCCTTGTTGAACCCCATACAATGGGCCTCAGCCCACTGGCCCAACCTGTCTGGATCCCTCTGCAGAGCCTTCCTACCCTCAACCAGATACACACTTTTGCCCAGCTTGCTGTCATCTGCAAACTTAACCTGATCCTGTCACACAGACCACTGATAAAGAGGTTAAACAGAACTGCCCCCCTCCCAGTACTGAACCCTGGGGAACACCACTTGTGACCAGCCCCCAACTCGTTTTAAATCCATTCAACACCCCTCTTTGGGCTTGGCCAGACAGCCAGCCTTTTACCCAGCAAAGAGTACACCCACCCAAGCCACGAGCAGCCAGTTTCTCCAGGAGAATGCTGTGGGAAACAAGATCAAAGGCTTTACTAAAGCCCAGGTAGACAACACCCACAGCCTTTGCCTCACCCACTAGGCAGGACATGTTGTCAGAGAAGGAGATCAGGTCAGTCAAGCGGGACCTGCCTTTCATAAACCCATGATATCGGGACAGCTCTAATGGCAGTAGGTATTGACTTCATGCAGTAAGAGAGCAACCAAAATGCTGAACAAGCACAGCACTGTGATGGATGTTCTCAAAGGGGGTAGGACAGTCTGGGGATGTTTATTTTTTTGGTTGAAAACAAGGTTTACATGGGTTCTTTAAGGTTGCCACTGCTGATCAAACGTTGAAAGAACATCAAAACGGGCCACAGTATGACACGACATTTCACCGGCCAGCAATGCAGTCCACAACCTGGCAGAAAGGGGCAGCAGGAAAAGAAAATGCCCGTTTCTAACACCTGTCTTGGGTCACACGCCTCTGCCTGAACACTTTGCACCACAAACTACAGTAACAACATACTTGGAAGAAAACCATAGCAAAAGTCCGTATTTCCTTTCTGACTTTTAAAATTACCCTGGAGAGCCAAACAAAATCAAGAAATTACACCACCGGGAGAGAAAACCTGGAAGGCCCAGCTGTCACCCTGCATCATGTCTCTTGCAACGCAGAATGAAAGAGGAGGAGGACAGAGGGTTTCATAAGAAAGCCAGGCCCTTCTCAGTGTCACTGCCACATGCACCTCTGTGACATGCCACTGTTTCTTTCCCACCCCAAGGTTCAGTCCAACTTTTGCTTCCCCTTCCCATCAATGACAGCACCATAAAAGGCATACAAATGGTATCACATACACTGTGTCCAGCAAACTCTCTGCAGCAGGCCCTTCAGGACTGGCAATGCTTTGGCAATTTCAGATGGAAATGTTACACACCTGAGAGCAACAGTCTTTGTTGAGGTCATGTTGGGACAGCTCTAATAGCAAAGGACATTGATTTCATGCTGAGAGAGACCAACACACATTGTTGAGGAGCTCACCAATAAAGCAAATCATATCTACTGCATAGGAGAATTTGGTTGAGGAGGTTGATGTGTATGCCACGCCACTTCTCCAGCCAGGAACACATATCCACAACCGTTCCCACCAATGGAAGCACCATAAAAACCATAGCAACGATATCATACACACAGTGGAAGGCACACTCGGCCACTGAGCTTTCATGTTTTGTAATACTTCAGCCTCACAGATCGAAACCACATACCTGGGAGATGACACCTGGCATCACCTCTCTTGCAAAGGCGAAACAAAGAGGAGGAGGACAGAGTTTTTCCACAAGAAACCACAGCTGTTACCAGCATGATCAGTAGCCAACAATAGAAATAAGGACTAAATAGTGCCTGGGGAACAATCACCACCAGAGGTCAGCAAGATCTCAGGAGGGGACAAAGCCAGGGCAGCTGACCAGAAGTGACCAAAGGCATATTCCATACCATATGATGTTTGCTCAGTTATAAAAGCTAACAGAAAGGAGGACGATGGTGGGGCATTCGTTCCTTACAACAATTGTCTTACAGAGCAACCACTACCCCTGCTGGAGGGCCTGCTTCCTGGGAATGGCTGAACATCACCTGCTGACTGGAGATAGAGAATAACTCCTTTTGCTTTCCTTTGATTCCACAAGTGCAACTTCTGACACGGACAGAGACAGGCCCTACTCAGTGCCACTGCCACATTAACCTCTGGGACATGACACCGCTTCCTTTCCCACCTCAAGGCTCAAACCTACTTTTACTTACCCTTCCCATCAATGACAGTAACATTAAGATCATATGACGTCATCACACTCCCAGTGTCAGGCAGATACTTTACCACTGACTCCTTATCTTGGATCACAAGTGGGGTTTTTTCAGCTTATTTTTTCCCCATGTTTGTCTAAAGAGTGGAATGATACAAATGATACAGCAGCTCAGGTTGGGGGGAGGCACCTGGCATCCAGCCAAGGACAACACACCACAAGGACATTGTGGGCATCTCAGTAACACACACTGTCTCAAGATCCAGATGGCCTCCATCTCCAGGCCCTTGGAGCCTGGGAAACAATCATCTTTAAAAGAATCCTTTATGGCCATCCTACCCCGTGCTTTCCTCTAAGCATCCTACATTCCCCACTCTGGGAAATGCATTATCAAGACAAACACATCATCTCCCATACTTATCATCTTATAACATAGCCTACAGTCTTCCCAAGGATTACTAGTTCCTGCAGGCAAGTCTTCCCACTACACAAGGTCCTCCTTCACGTCAGGACACGGTCCAGGCCCTACTCATGTCACTACTACGTTCATCTCTGGAACATGACACAGCTTCCTTTCCCACCTCAGGGCTCAAACCTACTTTGGCTTACCCTTCCCATCAATGACAGCAACATAAAGAACACAGAAAAGCATCACACAAACAATATCGGGCAGATGCTCTACTGCAGACTCTTCATGCTCGGCAATGCCTCAGCCAGCTCAGATGGAAATGGGGCAGCCCTGGGAGCAATACCCTTCCTAAAGGTCATGTCGCAACAGCTCTAAACAGCAATGGCGTTCATTCCAGCCTCTGACAGAAAAACCCAAACGCTGATGAGCAAACCTCAGCTGTGGACAAGAACTGCTGCAGGGTGCGGCCAGATCTTCATTCCTCCCGTACCCCAAGAGTCAAGGGGCTCCGGCAAGGACACAAAGGCAGGTGCAACGGTCCCGTCAGGAGCCTCCAGCACCTGCTCAGCGACCACCACCCTCGGGCACCGGGGGCTGAGCACGGCCACCGCCACCGCCGGCCAGGGGGGCGGGCGACAAGGGCGACAGAGGGGCAGGGGCGTCGCGGGAAGGGGCGGGGAAGCGGGGGGCACTGACCGTGTCCAGCAGAGCGGGCGGCTCCGGCTGCGTCTCCTTCGCCGCGGGGCCGGGCGGCGGCGGGAAGTTGGGGCTGAAAACCATCAGGTCGCTCTTGCCCGCGCCATCCGTCACGCACAGGCTCCGGCTCTGGCGCTGCGAGTACGACCAGCTCCCCACCTCGCTGGCGCACACCAGCGTCGCCGGCCCGGGCCCCGACAGCACGGCCGCCCGCGGCGCCCACCGCGACGCCCCGTACAGCACCACGGCCAGCAGGAACAGGCTCGACACCGCGCAGATGGCCACCACCAGCCACACGTTCGTCGACGCCGCCGCCGCCGCCGCCGCGTCGCCCTCCGCGCCCGCGGCCGCACGCAGCCCCGGCCCCGGCCCCGACGAGCCCGCGGCCGCCAGCGCCGCCTCGGCGCCCTCCACCAGCGACACGCTCAGCGTGGCCGTGACCGAGCGCGCCGGCTCCCCGTGGTCCCGCACCACGATGACCAGCCGCTGCCGCGGGCCGTCCGCCTCCTCCAGCGCCCGCGCCGTGCTCACCTCGCCGCTGTACAGCCCCACGCGGAACGGGCCCTTCCCCCGCGGCTCCCACAGCTCGTAGCGCAGCCACGCGTTGTAGCCCGAGTCCGCGTCCACCGCGCGGATCTTCGCCACCACCTGCCCCGCCGGCGCCCCCCACGCCGCCCACGCCCACAGCGCCCCCGAGCCCGGCCCCGACGCCGCCTCGCCCGCGGCCCCGGGGCCCGGCCCGCCGCCGGCAGGAGGCAGCAGCGCCGGCGCGTTGTCGTTCTCGTCCACCACGAAGAGCTGCACCGTCGCGTTGCCGCACAGCGGCGGCTCCCCCGCGTCCACCGCCCGCACCTCGAACTGCAGCACCTGCAGCTCCTCGTAGTCCAGCGGCTGCAGCGCCCACAGCCGACCGCTCTCCGCGTCCACCGACACGTAGCTCGACGCCGACCGCCACACACCCGCCCGACACCGCGCCGCCGCCGCCCTCCGCCACCGAGTAGCTCACGCGCCCGTTGCCCGCCTCGTCCGGGTCCCGCGCCCACAGCCGCGCCAGCTCCGCGCCCGCCGCGTTGTTCTCCCGCGCCAGCACCGTGTACACGGCCTGCGCGAACGCCGGCGCGTTGTCGTTCACGTCCGACACCGGCACGCGCACCCCGCGGCTGGCGCGCAGCGGCGGCGCCCCGCCGTCCTCCGCCCGCACCTCCACCTCGTACTCCGCCACCCGCTCGCGGTCCAGCGCCTCCCGCAGCACCAGCGAGTACGAGCCCGCGAACGTCGCCACCAGCCCGAACGGCGACGCCGGCCACACCGCGCACCGCACGCGACCGTTCGCCCCCGAGTCCCGGTCCGACACGCTCAGCAGCGCCACCACCGTCCCCACCGCCGCGTCCTCCGGCACCGGCACCGACAGCGACGTCACCCACACCTCCGGCGCGTTGTCGTTCACGTCCAGCACCTCCAGCTCCACGCTGCAGTGACCCGACAATGGGAGGGAACCTTTGTCTCTCGCTTCGATTTGTATCTCGTGTAAATGCACGTCTTCAAAGTCCAGGGCGCCCGTCAGACGGATCTCGCCCGTCTTCGGATCAATGGTGAAAAGGTCTCTGTTACCGGCAGGATCCAAACTGACGATGCTGTAAGAAAAGTCCTTATTGATTCCCTCGTCCGGATCCGTGGCGTTCACCCGCGCCACCAGCGTCCCCTCGGCAGCGCTCTCCGGCAGCTGCGCTTTATACACCGACTGGTTGAACTGGGGCGCGTTGTCGTTGGCGTCCAGCACCGAGATCACCAGCTCCACCGTGCCCATCAGCGGCGGCCGGCCCCCGTCACTCGCCGTCAGCACCAGACGGTGCACAGCCACCAACTCGCGGTCCAGCGGTTTCACCAGAACCAGGAACAGGGATTTTCTATTTTCATCAGAGGACTTAACATCGAGCGTAAAGTGCTCGTTGGGGCTGAGCGCATAGGAGAGCTGCGCGTTGGCTCCGATATCTGCATCCGACGCGCCCTCCAGCGGGAACCGGGACCCGGCGGGGGAGTTCTCCGGTAAACTGAGGTTTTTGCGGGCGGCGGGGAAGAGCGGGGCGTTGTCGTTGATGTCGGTGACCTCCAGCTCCACGTGGAAGACGCGCAGCGGCCGCTCCACCAGCACCTCCAGGCGCAGGGCGCACGGCGCGCTCTTCCCGCACAGCTCCTCCCGGTCCAGCCGCGAGCTCACCACCAGCGCCCCGCTCGCCCCGCTCACCTCCACGCTCGCCCGCCGGCCCTGCGCCACCAGCCGCAGCCGCCGCGCCTCCGCCTCGCCCGCCTCCAGGCCCAGGTCCTGCGCCAGGCGGCCCACCACCGTCCCGGCCTTGGCTTCCTCCGGCACCGAGTAGCGCACCTGCCCGCCGCCCAGCGCCCAGGCCGCCTGCAGCACCAGCACCCGCACCGCGGGCGCCCACCACACGCCCATCGCACCCGCCGCCCTTCCCGCACGGGCCCCGCACGGCTCCCCGCCGCCGCCCGGACGCGCCGGCTCTGCTGACCGCACCGCGCCGCGCCGCGCCGCCCCCCCCCGCGCTCACAGCCGGGCTCTCCGCCGCACCGGGGCGGAGCCGACGCGCCGCTCCGCCGCCGTTCCTGAGCCTGCAGCGACACCGTGTGCTGCTCCGCCGCCTCGCACGCTCCCCGACAGCGACCGCGGACCCGCGCCGGCCACCTCCCCGCTCGCTCGGCTGCTCCTCCCGCCTCTTCCTCTTGCTGTCCTTCTCCTCACTGCCTGCCTTTGGCTTGCATGCCTGCCTTCCTCCTCTTCCTCCTCCTTCTGACGTTTCATTTCGTACGGTCCCCTTCTTTCTTCCCACAATTCCTTTTCTTCCCTTCTCTTGCCTCGTTCCTTTCTTCTCTTTCTGCTCTTTTCTCCTTCCGCCTCTTCCGCCTCCTCCTTCTCTCCCTTATCCTTTTCGTTCTTGCCTTCCGTGCCCTTTCCTTTACGCCCCTTTCCCTTCTTTTTCCACCATGCCCCCTCCTTTACCCCACGCTGGCACATCGCCAGTCCCCTCACCGCCGCGGCGGTGGCCCTCAATGCCGGGGCCATCCGCGCTAATTGCGGACCATCAGCGCTAATTACCGGCCACCGGTGCCGGAGAGAGGGACACTAACCAAGGCGGAGGCTGTTAGGGACCGAAGCCGTTCAGCGTCTACAGGTGATGTCGTCCCGTCCTGGACATCTTCTCATCAGCCCTTCCCTTCTTCCTTGCTTTTTACTCCCATAGTTTCCTTCCTCCTCTTTCACCTTCCTTCTGCGATACTCCTGCAAGGTAACATCGGCGCGCTTTAAGGCGGCTGGTCATCTGCTTTAAGGTTTCTTCATCATTCCCGTCTTTGTCATCTTTCTTCCTTTCTTACTCACTTCCTCTCTTCCGCTCTTTCCTCCTTTCGTTATCTCTCCCTTTATCTCCCTCCCCGCCTTTCTGTGTCCGGCAATCCAGAGCGATCGGGCATGCTAATAAACTCATCCGTCTTATCATCCTTTATCTTCTTTCTCTCTGTTGCTTGCTTCGTTCTCGTTTCCTTCACTTTCTCTACATTTTTCCTTCCTTCCTGCTCTTCTTCCACCTTCTCGTCCCTGTCCTCTCTTTGTCTCTTCCTTGGCTCCTTCACCAACATCTTTTCTAGATGACTACGTCACCCTCACCCCATGCAGCACGGACATGCCCTAAGGCATGAGCTCCCACTCCTCTTCCTCCAACTTTCATCAAGCCTTGCACAGCGCCTTGGAGCACCCAGGATGCCGAGCTCCTCACCTCCATTCGGCATGCAGAGATAACGGCGGTGATGCTGGTCATCTCCCATACCATCTCTTCCTCCTTTCCATTCTTTTCGTCCTTCTCTCTTCACATGCTTGCTTCTTCCTTGCATACAGTCTTTCCTCTCCCTCCTTTCTCACTTCTTCTCTCTTCATCTTTTTTCTTTTTCGTCTGCTTTTCCATCTCCTCCTGTTTCTTTTTTTTTACCTGACCTGCCCTACCCTTGCTTCCACATTGCTGCTTCCATATTTGTTTCTTCTTTTCATTTTTGCCTTTAACAAAATGTTTTCTACATGCCTACACCGCGCTCGATATCAAGGATGAACATGCCTTTTCGCAAGAGCTCTCATGACTCTTCCCTTCTGCCTGCCAGCCATCCGGGTGGGGAACGTCATTCCTGCTTTCCTCCAGTCTACGCAAGACAGGGGGGCTTCCCCTTCACCACCTCTCACCTTCAGGAAGGAGGACATACTTTGCAGCCCCCAGTCCTCTCAAGGAACCATCAAACAACACAGCAAGGCCATCACATGGCAAAGAACAGCTCTGCCACATCAGAACAGAATCCACTGCCATCAGAGACAAAAGCCCAAGGCCCAGGTACTCAGACCTCCATGAAACAGGCTCCAAAGAGTTCAGGAAATCCAGGGCAGTCTTCCCTTCGGGAAATCCCGACCTGCAACCAATCCTCCAAGAAAGCTGAAAAGGCATGGCGCAACCACAGCTCCCAAGCACTCTCCCTGCACCCCGATGAAGAGCTATTTTTTCCAGCTGCTCACCACATGTCAAGCCCTTGCCTCTTCTTGCAGGCAGGCACGCACTGCCAGAACAACACTCCAAGAACCTTGGTACCCATGAACTCCATCATTAATGTGAGCCATGCGTCACTCAGCCAAACAAACGCCACGAAGGGAAGACCACAGAGGTTTGGATATGAAATCCCATCTATGCTAAACACATCCACTCCCAGAAATGCACTGGGGTCCTCCCCATCTGTCCTTCTGCCATCAGCTCATGCTGTTCCTGCAAGCAGCAGAAGCAGGAAGAAAAGCAGGTGGCGGTGCTTTGCTGTCCAAACCTATAGGCATTACGATCCAGGACACATTTGGTTGACCCAACATGAAGGTACCACGACTGAACGGGAACAGAAGTACAGTATCTCAAATACAGCCTCTTTAGGTACAAGAAACTCACCTGTAGAATTCGTGGTTGCTTCTTCTGGAAAAGAAACATTTTCAGGACAGGCCAGCTGGCTCTGAGAGACATTTTACCTTACAATTAACAGTGACTTCTGTCAAGAAAGAAACTACTGTGGTTCTCCAAAAGCTTTGAAACCACTGAACAGTGCGTAGTGCTCCATTATGTACTGCTATCACAGTGGAAGCAAGAGGGAGACGTGAAAGCCAAGGACATTTTGTGAATGTCAACCTCAGCTCCAGAGAGTGGGAAAAGCAACATCTTACACTGATGGCCAACCACCCAAATATCTGCAACCTGACTGACAGCTGCAGAACTCAGCAGGCTGCATCTCACCAACCATTACCAACACACTGCCAATGAGAGAGAAGAAAAACACAAAAGGGTGGGAGGTTTTGGTAAGAGCAGAGAAGGAAACCAAAGGGACCCATTCCACTGTACTGAAACCAAAGGACTGCCAACATCTTGAATAGAGAGAGAACTTCTTCCCCTGCTTAGCAAGACTCAGAGCAGAAAGATAACACAGAGATATTCGGTGAAGGGTGGCTCCGTGACCAAAATGTGCAAAATTTTCCACTTGAGCAGTAACATTCCATGTCAAAAGAAAGGAACTAAAGGCATGTCTATCACGTGACTTAACAATCAGTAATACCACAAAGATCACCAGTGCCTTACCATATGTGGAACTTCTGGAGGTCCCGAGAAGGTTGTGGGAAAGTAGCAGAGTGTGCTGGGAGTCTTCTCAAGGATTTCTACTGGAATATACTCTGTCCCGTGCCATGGCAAATGTCATCTCCAGGGCTGAGCAGACATTCTCCAGTCCTTCCACAATGACACAGGCCATGTTCAACCCAGCATCTCCATTCCCCCCAGGCAACCCTCTTCCCCGCTCAAAGTCACCCTCACCCTTAACACATGACCAGGCCCTACTCGGTGCCACTAGCAGGATCACAACGGCAAGACCCAGATACTGCTCTAACCCAACAACACGCCCCAGCTCTAAACCCCACTCTGAGCACAACCCAGGCCTTTGCACATCCTCACCTTCCCTCACAACTGGCAGAAAGAAACTATGGAGGAATGCAAAGCCACACAGTGCCTGGCAGACTCTTCCCAGACACATGAACTGCACCCGGAAGCCTTTTGCCCCTTCTCAGCAATCTCCAATGGGAACACCACAGAGCTGCACGTTTTTAGAGTGTCTGTGATTACAGCTGGGACACCTCAGATCCCACTCTGCAGGGATTTTATTCCTTGAGAGAACCACACCAAAGGCTGAAACGCAAGCACACCCAAAATACCAGTTGGGTGGGAGAATTTCCACGACACAACACCAGAGCTGTGCTGCTGTGCAGGGTTTCGTGTCTATGTGCACGTATCAGAATGAGTCAACACTGGCAAGAGGACACACCATCTCTGCTGAGACCAGACGAGCAGGGAAAGTTGAGCACCCAAAGGTCACACACACCTCCTTACCTCCCTGTTAAAATCCTGCCTGAGGAGGATCGAGGAACCAACACGGCAACATCAATGGCTGTGGAAACTCCTGTAGATGACCACGATTACACAAGGACAGCAGACGGAATCTGCCTGGATGCTTTGTGCTTTTTCAGCAATTTCATATAGAAATGGAGTTCTTAAGGATTCTGTGATCAGAGCTCTGACACCTCTGATCCCACTCCACACAGATCTTATTCTTGGACAGAACCACACCAGAGGCTGAAGCGCAAGTGATCTCACCATGTCAACTGGGTGGGGGAATTTGTGCCACCTAAAACCAGAGCTGGGCTGCTCTGCAGGCTTTTCTCTGAACATTCACACATCAGAATGAGCTGTGCGTGCAATGGCACATCACACACACACGTTCCTACCAAAGCCAACTGTGCAACTACACAAGCAGGGGAAGTCAAGACCACGAAGGTTACATCCACCTCATCACGTGCCCTTACAAATCCTGACTGAGGATGTCTGCGGAACCATCCTGGCAGCATCAACGGCTGTGAAAGCTACTGTAAATGCTAAACAGCACACAAGGACAGCAGGTTGAAGCACTAACCTCCCACAGCACCCTTCCCTCTTTTCATTTGTTGTTCATTTCATTCTGTGAAATTAAAGAACCCATTTTACAGCAGTGTAAATGTTTATCAGGCAACAGCCAGCAGTCTGCGTTTCATCACCTCCTACCAACACATTGCCTATGTCAGGCAGGCAGCAGCACCAGGGACACTATGGTGTGGCATCTTCAGAACCTCAGACAACTCTATTGGGTCTGGCTGAGCCTCATAGCAGCCCTCATAGTGCTGTGCTTCTGTTGGTACGCAGAAAGTTGGTGATAACACAGCAGCATTTTGACCACTGCTGAGCAGTGTTTGCACAGCACCAAAGCTGTCTCTCCAACCTTCCCCCTCACCAACACCACTAGGCTAAAGATGGGCAAGATCTTGGGAGGGGACATATCCAGGGGACATGACCCAAAGTGACCAATGGCATATTCCATACCATATGATGTTTGCTCAGTTATAAAAGCTAACAGAAAGGAGGACGATGGTGGGGCATTCGTTCCTTACAACAATTGTCTTACAGAGCAACCACTACCCCTGCTGGAGGGCCTGCTTCCTGGGAATGGCTGAACATCACCTGCTGACTGGAGATAGAGAATAACTCCTTTTGCTTTCCTTTGATTCCACAAGTGCAACTTCTGACACGGACAGAGACAGGCCCTACTCAGTGCCACTGCCACATTAACCTCTGGGACATGACACCGCTTCCTTTCCCACCTCAAGGCTCAAACCTACTTTTACTTACCCTTCCCATCAATGACAGTAACATTAAGATCATATGACGTCATCACACTCCCAGTGTCAGGCAGATACTTTACCACTGACTCCTTATCTTGGATCACAAGCGGGTTTTTTTCAGCTTATTTTTTCCCCGTGTTTGTCTAAAGAGTGGAATGATACAAATGATACAGCAGCTCAGGTTGGGGAGAGGCACCTGGCATCCAGCCAAGGACAACACACCACAAGGACATTGTGGGCATCTCAGTAACACACACTGTCTCAAGATCCAGATGGCCTCCATCTCCAGGCCCTTGGAGCCTGGGAAACAATCATCTTTAAAAAAATCCTTTATGGCCATCCTGCCCCGTGCTTTCCTCTAGGCATCCTACATTCCCCACTCTGGGAAATGCATAAAGAACACAGAAAGGCATCACACACACAATATCGGGCAGATGCTCTACTGCGGACTCTTCATGCTCGGCAATGCCTCAGCCAGCTCAGATGGAAATGGGGCAGCCCTGGGAGCAATACTCTTCCTAAAGGTCATGTCGCAACAGCTCTAAACAGCAATGGCGTTCATTCCAGCCTCTGACAGAAAAACCCAAACGCTGATGAGCAAACCTCAGCTGTGGACAAGAACTGCTGCAGAGTGCGGCCAGATCTTCACTCCTCCCGTACCCCAAGAGTCAAGGGGCTCCGGCAAGGACACAAAGGCAGGTGCAACGGTCCCGTCAGGAGCCTCCAGCACCTGCCCAGCGACCACCACCCTCGGGCACCGGGGGCTGAGCATGGCCACCGCCACCGCCGGCCAGGGGGGCGGGCGACAAGGGCGACAGAGGGGCAGGGGTGTCGCGGGAAGGGGCGGGGAAGGGGGGGGCACTGACCGTGTCCAGCAGAGCGGGCGGCTCCGGCTGCGTCTCCTTCGCCGCGGGGCCGGGCGGCGGCGGGAAGTTGGGGCTGAAAACCATCAGGTCGCTCTTGCCCGCGCCGTCCGTCACGCACAGGCTCCGGCTCTGGCGCTGCGAGTACGACCAGCTCCCCACCTCGCTGGCGCACACCAGCGTCGCCGGCCCGGGCCCCGACAGCACGGCCGCCCGCGGCGCCCACCGCGACGCCCCGTACAGCACCACGGCCAGCAGGAACATGCTCGACACCGCGCAGATGGCCACCACCAGCCACACGTTCGTCGACGCCGCCGCCGCCGCCGCCGCGTCGCCCTCCGCGCCCGCGGCCGCACGCAGCCCCGGCCCCGGCCCCGACTAGCCCGCGGCCGCCAGCGCCGCCTCGGCGCCCTCCACCAGCGACACGCTCAGCGTGGCCGTGACCGAGCGCGCCGGCTCCCCGTGGTCCCGCACCACGATGACCAGCCGCTGCCGCGGGCCGTCCGCCTCCTCCAGCGCCCGCGCCGTGCTCACCTCGCCGCTGTACAGCCCCACGCGGAACGGGCCCTTCCCCCGCGGCTCCCACAGCTCGTAGCGCAGCCACGCGTTGTAGCCCGAGTCCGCGTCCACCGCGCGGATCTTCGCCACCACCTGCCCCGCCGGCGCCCCCCACGCCGCCCACGCCCACAGCGCCCCCGAGCCCGGCCCCGACGCCGCCTCGCCCGCGGCCCCGGGGCCCGGCCCGCCGCCGGCAGGAGGCAGCAGCGCCGGCGCGTTGTCGTTCTCGTCCACCACGAAGAGCTGCACCGTCGCGTTGCCGCACAGCGGCGGCTCCCCCGCGTCCACCGCCCGCACCTCGAACTGCAGCACCTGCAGCTCCTCGTAGTCCAGCGGCTGCAGCGCCCACAGCCGACCGCTCTCCGCGTCCACCGACACGTAGCTCGACGCCGACCGCCACACCCCGCCCGACACCGCGCCGCCGCCGCCCTCCGCCACCGAGTAGCTCACGCGCCCGTTGCCCGCCTCGTCCGGGTCCCGCGCCCACAGCCGCGCCAGCTCCGCGCCCGCCGCGTTGTTCTCCCGCGCCAGCACCGTGTACACGGCCTGCGCGAACGCCGGCGCGTTGTCGTTCACGTCCGACACCGGCACGCGCACCCCGCGGCTGGCGCGCAGCGGCGGCGCCCCGCCGTCCTCCGCCCGCACCTCCACCTCGTACTCCGCCACCCGCTCGCGGTCCAGCGCCTCCCGCAGCACCAGCGAGTACGAGCCCGCGAACGTCGCCACCAGCCCGAACGGCGACGCCGGCCACACCGCGCACCGCACGCGACCGTTCGCCCCCGAGTCCCGGTCCGACACGCTCAGCAGCGCCACCACCGTCCCCACCGCCGCGTCCTCCGGCACCGGCACCGACAGCGACGTCACCCACACCTCCGGCGCGTTGTCGTTCACGTCCAGCACCTCCAGCTCCACGCTGCAGTGACCCGACAGCGGCGGCCAGCCTTTGTCTCTCGCTTCGATCTCCAGGTCATACGACTGAACGTCCTCGAAATCCAGGGCACGGGCAGTCCGTATAACCCCCTCTTTTCTATCAATTATAAAAATGTCCTCAATTCTGGACGAAATCGCATCGATAAACGAATAATATATCTCTCCATTTATCCCCTCATCTTTGTCTGTCGCCGTTAGCTTGAAAAACACAGTTCCCGGAGCAGCGCTCTCCGGCAGCTGCGCTTTATATACCGACTGGTTGAACTGGGGCGCGTTGTCGTTGGCGTCCAGCACCGAGATCACCAGCTCCACCGTGCCCGTCAGCGGCGGCCGGCCCCCGTCACTCGCCGTCAGCACCAGACGGTGCACAGCCACCGACTCGCGGTCCAGCGGTTTCGTTAATACTAGGATAACGGAGATCTTCTTTTCGTCTTTGGATTTCACTTCCACGACGAAATGCTCGTTGGGGCTGAGCGCATAGGAGAGCTGCGCGTTGGCTCCGATATCTGCATCCGACGCGCCCTCCAGCGGGAACCGGGACCCGGCGGGGGAGTTCTCCGATAAACTGAGGTTTTTGCGGGCGGCGGGGAAGAGCGGGGCGTTGTCGTTGATGTCGGTGACCTCCAGCTCCACGTGGAAGACGCGCAGCGGCCGCTCCACCAGCACCTCCAGGCGCAGGGCGCACGGCGCGCTCTTCCCGCACAGCTCCTCCCGGTCCAGCCGCGAGCTCACCACCAGCGCCCCGCTCGCCCCGCTCACCTCCACGCTCGCCCGCCGGCCCTGCGCCACCAGCCGCAGCCGCCGCGCCTCCGCCTCGCCCGCCTCCAGGCCCAGGTCCTGCGCCAGGCGGCCCACCACCGTCCCGGCCTTGGCTTCCTCCGGCACCGAGTAGCGCACCTGCCCGCCGCCCAGCGCCCAGGCCGCCTGCAGCACCAGCACCCGCACCGCGGGCGCCCACCACACGCCCATCGCACCCGCCGCCCTTCCCGCACGGGCCCCGCACGGCTCCCCGCCGCCGCCCGGACGCGCCGGCTCTGCTGACCGCACCGCGCCGCGCCGCGCCGCCCCCCCCGCGCTCACAGCCGGGCTCTCCGCCGCACCGGGGCGGAGCCGACGCGCCGCTCCGCCGCCGTTCCTGAGCCTGCAGCGACACCGTGTGCTGCTCCGCCGCCTCGCACGCTCCCCGACAGCGACCGCGGACCCGCGCCGGCCACCTCCCCGCTCGCTCGGCTGCTCCTCCCGCCTCTTCCTCTTGCTGTCCTTCTCCTCACTGCCTGCCTTTGGCTTGCATGCCTGCCTTCCTCCTCTTCCTCCTCCTTCTGACGTTTCATTTCGTACGGTCCCCTTCTTTCTTCCCACAATTCCTTTTCTTCCCTTCTCTTGCCTCGTTCCTTTCTTCTCTTTCTGCTCTTTTCTCCTTCCGCCTCTTCCGCCTCCTCCTTCTCTCCCTTATCCTTTTCGTTCTTGCCTTCCGTGCCCTTTCCTTTACGCCCCTTTCCCTTCTTTTTCCACCATGCTCCCTCCTTTACCCCACGCTGGCACATCGCCAGTCCCCTCACCGCCGCGGCGGTGGCCCTCAATGCCGGGGCCATCCGCGCTAATTGCGGACCATCAGCGCTAATTACCGGCCACCGGTGCCGGAGAGAGGGACACTAACCAAGGCGGAGGCTGTTAGGGACCGAAGCCGTTCAGCGTCTACAGGTGATGTCGTCCCGTCCTGGACATCTTCTCATCAGCCCTTCCCTTCTTCCTTGCTTTTTACTCCCATAGTTTCCTTCCTCCTCTTTCACCTTCCTTCTGCGATACTCCTGCAAGGTAACATCGGCGCGCCCTGGTCATCTGCTTTAAGGTTTCTTCATCATTCCCGTCTTTGTCATCTTTCTTCCTTCCTTACTCACTTCCTCTCTTCCGCTCTTTCCTCCTTTCGTTATCTCTCCCTTTATCTCCCTCCCCGCCTTTCTGTGTCCGGCAATCCAGAGCGATCGGGCATGCTAATAAACTCATCCGTCTTATCATCCTTTATCTTCTTTCTCTCTGTTGCTTGCTTCGTTCTCGTTTCCTTCACTTTCTCTACATTTTTCCTTCCTTCCTGCTCTTCTTCCACCTTCTCGTCCCTGTCCTCTCTTTGTCTCTTCCTTGGCTCCTTCACCAACATCTTTTCTAGATGACTACGTCACCCTCACCCCATGCAGCACGGACATGCCCTCTCAGGCATGAGCTCCCATTCCTCTTCCTCACCACCTTTCATCAAGCCTTGCACAGCGCCTTGGAGCACCCAGGATGCCGAGCTCCTCACCTCCATTCGGCATGCAGAGATAACGGCGGTGATGCTGGTCATCTCCCATACCATCTCTTCCTTCTTTCCATTCTTTCTCGCTTACATGCTTGCTTCTTCCTTGCATACAGTCCTCTCAAGGATCCAGCGAACAACACAGCAAGGCCATCACATGGCAAAGAACAGCTCTGCCACATCAGAACACAATCCACCGCCATCAGAGACAAAAGCCCAAGGCCAAGGTACTCAGACCTTCATGAAACAGGCTCCAAAGAGTTCAGGAAATCCAGGGCAGTCTTCCCTTCGGGAAATCCAGCCCAGCAAACAATCCTCCAAGAAAGCTGAAAAGGCATGGCGCAACCACAGCTCCCAAGCACTCTCCCTGCACCTCGATGAAGAGCTATTTTTTCCAGCTGCTCACCACATGTCAAGCCCTTGCCTCTTCTTGCAGGCAGGCACGCACTGCCAGAACAACACTCCAAGAACCTTGGTACCCATGAACTCCATCATTAATGTGAGCCATGCGTCACTCAGCCAAACAAACGCCACGAAGGGAAGACCACAGAGGTTTGGATATGAAATCCCATCTATGCTAAACACATCCACTCCCAGAAACGCACTGGGGTCCTCCCCATCTGTCCTTCTGCCATCAGCTCATGCTGTTCCTGCAAGCAGCAGAAGCAGGAACAAAAGCAGGTGGCGGTGCTTTGCTGTCCAAACCTATAGGCATTACGAACCAGGACACATTTGGTTGACCCAACGTGAAGGTACCACGGCTGAACGGGAACAGAAGTACAATATCTCAAACACAGCCTCTTTAGGTACAAGAAACTCACCTGTAGAATTCGTGGTTGCTTCTTCTGGAAAAGAAACATTTTCGGGACAGGCCAGCTGGCTCTGAGAGACATTTTATCTTACAATTAACAGTGACTTCTGTCAAGAAAGAAACTACTATAGTTCTCCAAAAGCCTTGAAACCACTCAGTGGTGGGTAGTGCTCCATTATGTACTGCTATCACAGCGGAAGCAAGAGGGAGACGTGAAAGCCAAGGACATTTTGTGAATGTCAACCTCGGCTCCAGAGAGTGGGAAAAGCAACATCTTACACTGATGGCCAACCACCCAAATATCTGCAACCTGACTGACAGCTGCAGAACTCAGCAGGCTGCATCTCACCAACCATTACCAACACACTGCCAATGAGAGAGAAGAAAAACACAAAAGGGTGGGAGGTTTTGGTAAGAGCAGAGAAGAAAACCAAAGGGACCCATTTCACTGTACTGAAACCCAAGGACTGCACACATCTTGAATAGAGAGAGAACTTCTTCTCCTGCCTAGCAAGATTCAGAGCAGAAAGATAACACAGACACATTCGGTGAAGGGTGGCTCCGTGACCAAAATGTGCAAAATTTTCCACTTGAGCAGTAACATTCCATGTCAAAAGAAAGGAACTAAAGGCATGTCTATCATGAGACTTAACAATCAGTAATACCACAAAGATCACCAGTGCCTTACCATATGTGGAACTTCTGGAGGTCCCGAGAAGGTTGTGGGAAAGTAGCAGAGTGTGCTGGGAGTCTTCTCAAGGATTTCTACTGGAATATACTCTGTCCCGTGCCATGGCAAATGTCATCTCCAGGGCTGAGCAGACATTCTCCAGTCCTTCCACAATGACACAGGCCATGTTCAACCCAGCATCTCCATTCCCCCCAGGCAACCCTCTTCCCCGCTCAAAGTCACCCTCACCCTTAACACATGACCAGGCCCTACTCGGTGCCACTAGCAGGATCACAACGGCAAGACCCAGATACTGCTCTAACCCAACAACACGCCCCAGCTCTAAACCCCACTCTGAGCACAACCCAGGCCTTTGCACATCCTCACCTTCCCTCACAACTGGCAGAAAGAAACTATGGAGGAATGCAAAGCCACACAGTGCCTGGCAGACTCTTCCCAGTCACATGAACTGCACCCGGAAGCCTTTTACCCCTTCTCAGCAATCTCCAATGGGAACACCACAGAGCTGCACGTTTTTAGAGTGTCTGTGATTACAGCTGGGACACCTCAGATCCCACTCTGCAGGGATTTTATTCCTTGAGAGAACCACACCAAAGGCTGAAACGCAAGCACACCCAAAATACCAGTTGGGTGGGAGAATTTCCACGACACAACACCAGAGCTGTGCTGCTGTGCAGGGTTTCGTGTCTATGTGCACGTATCAGAATGAGTCAACACTGGCAAGAGGACACACCATCTCTGCTGAGACCAGACGAGCAGGGAAAGTTGAGCACCCAAAGGTCACACACACCTCCTTACCTCCCTGTTAAAATCCTGCCTGAGGAGGATCGAGGAACCAACACGGCAACATCAATGGCTGTGGAAACTCCTGTAGATGACCACGATTACACAAGGACAGCAGACGGAATCTGCCTGGATGCTTTGTGCTTTTTCAGCAATTTCATATAGAAATGGAGTTCTTAAGGATTCTGCGATCAGAGCTCTGACACCTCTGATCCCACTCCACACAGATCTTATTCTTGGACAGAACCACACCAGAGGCTGAAGCGCAAGCAATCTCACCATGTCAACCGGGTGGGGGAATTTGTGCCACCTAAAACCAGAGCTGGGCTGCTCTGCAGGCTTTTCTCTGAACATGCACACATCAGAATGAGCCGTGCATGCAATGGCACACCACACACACACGTTCCTACCAAAGCCAATGTGCAACTGCACAAGCAGGGGAAGTCAAGACCACAAAGGCTACATCCACCTCATCACGTGCCCTTACAAATCCTAACTGAGGATGACCACGGAACCATCATGGCAGCATCAGCAGTGCAGAAGCTACTATAGATGCCAAACAGCACACAAGGACAGAGGTTGAAGCACTAACCTCCCACAGCACCCTTCCCAAGACAGCAGTGAAAATGTTCATCAGACAACATTCAGCAGTCTGCATTTCATCGCCTCTTACCAACACTTTGCCTATGTCAGGCAGGCAGCAGCACCAGGGCCACTATGGTGTGGCATCTTCAGAACTTCAGACAACTCTATTGGGTCTGGCTGAGCCTCATAGCAGCCCTTATAATGCTGTGCTTCTGTTGGTAGATAGAAAGGCAGTGGTAAAACACCACTGTTTTGACTACTGCTGAGCAGTGCTTGCACAGCACCAAAGCTGTCTCTCCAACCTTTCCCCACACTCTCACCAGAAGGCTACAGGTGGGCAAGATCTTGTGAGGGGACATATCCAGGGCACATGACCCAAAGTGACCAATGGCATATTCCATATCATATGATGCTTGCTCAGATATAAAAGCTAACAGAAAGGAGGACGACGGTGGGGCATTAGTTATGATATTTCTCTCACCGAGCAACCACTACTCCGAATGAGGGCCTGCTTCCTGGGAAGTGGCTGAACATCCCCTGCTGACTGGAGGTAGAAAATAACACCTTTTGCTTTCCTTGGATTCCACATGTGCGACTTTTGATATTGAAAAGGACAGGCCCTACTCAGTGCCACTGCAACATTCACTTCTGGGACATGAAAGAGTTTACTTTCTCACCTCAAGGCTCAAACCTACTTTTGCTTACCCTTCCCATCAATGACAGCAACATTAAGAACATGTGAAGGCATCAGACACACACAGTGTCAGGCAGATACTTTACTGCTGACTCCTTATCTTGGACCACAAGTGGGGTTTTTTCAGCTCGTTTTCTCCCTGTGTTTGACTGTAGATAGGAATGACACAGTAGTTCGAGGAGGCACCTGGCATCCAGCCAAGGACAACACACCACAAGGACATTGTGGGCATCTCAGTAACACACACTGTCTCAAGATCCAGATGGCCTCCATCTCCAGGCCCTTGGAGCCTGGGAAACAATCATCTTTAAAAAAATCCTTTATGGCCATCCTGCCCCGTGCTTTCCTCTAGGCATCCTACATTCCCCACTCTGGGAAATGCATAAAGAACACAGAAAGGCATCACACACACAATATCGGGCAGATGCTCTACTGCGGACTCTTCATGCTCGGCAATGCCTCAGCCAGCTCAGATGGAAATGGGGCAGCCCTGGGAGCAATACTCTTCCTAAAGGTCATGTCGCAACAGCTCTAAACAGCAATGGCGTTCATTCCAGCCTCTGACAGAAAAACCCAAACGCTGATGAGCAAACCTCAGCTGTGGACAAGAACTGCTGCAGAGTGCGGCCAGATCTTCACTCCTCCCGTACCCCAAGAGTCAAGGGGCTCCGGCAAGGACACAAAGGCAGGTGCAACGGTCCCGTCAGGAGCCTCCAGCACCTGCCCAGCGACCACCACCCTCGGGCACCGGGGGCTGAGCACGGCCACCGCCACCGCCGGCCAGGGGGGCGGGCGACAAGGGCGACAGAGGGGCAGGGGTGTCGCGGGAAGGGGCGGGGAAGGGGGGGGCACTGACCGTGTCCAGCAGAGCGGGCGGCTCCGGCTGCGTCTCCTTCGCCGCGGGGCCGGGCGGCGGCGGGAAGTTGGGGCTGAAAACCATCAGGTCGCTCTTGCCCGCGCCGTCCGTCACGCACAGGCTCCGGCTCTGGCGCTGCGAGTACGACCAGCTCCCCACCTCGCTGGCGCACACCAGCGTCGCCGGCCCGGGCCCCGACAGCACGGCCGCCCGCGGCGCCCACCGCGACGCCCCGTACAGCACCACGGCCAGCAGGAACAGGCTCGACACCGCGCAGATGGCCACCACCAGCCACACGTTCGTCGACGCCGCCGCCGCCGCCGCCGCGTCGCCCTCCGCGCCCGCGGCCGCACGCAGCCCCGGCCCCGGCCCCGACGAGCCCGCGGCCGCCAGCGCCGCCTCGGCGCCCTCCACCAGCGACACGCTCAGCGTGGCCGTGACCGAGCGCGCCGGCTCCCCGTGGTCCCGCACCACGATGACCAGCCGCTGCCGCGGGCCGTCCGCCTCCTCCAGCGCCCGCGCCGTGCTCACCTCGCCGCTGTACAGCCCCACGCGGAACGGGCCCTTCCCCCGCGGCTCCCACAGCTCGTAGCGCAGCCACGCGTTGTAGCCCGAGTCCGCGTCCACCGCGCGGATCTTCGCCACCACCTGCCCCGCCGGCGCCCCCCACGCCGCCCACGCCCACAGCGCCCCCGAGCCCGGCCCCGACGCCGCCTCGCCCGCGGCCCCGGGGCCCGGCCCGCCGCCGGCAGGAGGCAGCAGCGCCGGCGCGTTGTCGTTCTCGTCCACCACGAAGAGCTGCACCGTCGCGTTGCCGCACAGCGGCGGCTCCCCCGCGTCCACCGCCCGCACCTCGAACTGCAGCACCTGCAGCTCCTCGTAGTCCAGCGGCTGCAGCGCCCACAGCCGACCGCTCTCCGCGTCCACCGACACGTAGCTCGACGCCGACCGCCACACCCCGCCCGACACCGCGCCGCCGCCGCCCTCCGCCACCGAGTAGCTCACGCGCCCGTTGCCCGCCTCGTCCGGGTCCCGCGCCCACAGCCGCGCCAGCTCCGCGCCCGCCGCGTTGTTCTCCCGCGCCAGCACCGTGTACACGGCCTGCGCGAACGCCGGCGCGTTGTCGTTCACGTCCGACACCGGCACGCGCACCCCGCGGCTGGCGCGCAGCGGCGGCGCCCCGCCGTCCTCCGCCCGCACCTCCACCTCGTACTCCGCCACCCGCTCGCGGTCCAGCGCCTCCCGCAGCACCAGCGAGTACGAGCCCGCGAACGTCGCCACCAGCCCGAACGGCGACGCCGGCCACACCGCGCACCGCACGCGACCGTTCGCCCCCGAGTCCCGGTCCGACACGCTCAGCAGCGCCACCACCGTCCCCACCGCCGCGTCCTCCGGCACCGGCACCGACAGCGACGTCACCCACACCTCCGGCGCGTTGTCGTTCACGTCCAGCACCTCCAGCTCCACGCTGCAGTGACCCGACAGCGGCGGCCAGCCTTTGTCTCTCGCTTCGATTTGTATCTCGTGTAAATGCACGTCTTCAAAGTCCAGGGCGCCCGTCAGACGGATCTCGCCCGTCTTCGGATCAATGGTGAAAAGGTCTCTGTTACCGGCAGGATCCAAACTGACGATGCTGTAAGAAAAGTCCTTATTGATTCCCTCGTCCGGATCCGTGGCGTTCACCCGCGCCACCAGCGTCCCCTCGGTAGCGCTCTCCGGCAGCTGCACTTTATACACCGACTGGTTGAACTGGGGCGCGTTGTCGTTGGCGTCCAGCACCGAAATCACCAGCTCCACCGTGCCCGTCAGCGGCGGCCGGCCCCCGTCACTCGCCGTCAGCACCAGACGGTGCACAGCCACCGACTCGCGGTCCAGCGGTTTCGCAAGAACCAGAAACAGGGATTTCCTATTTTCATCAGAGGACTTAAAATCGAGCGTAAAGTGCTCGTTGGGGCTGAGCGCATAGGAGAGCTGCGCGTTGGCTCCGATATCTGCATCCGACGCGCCCTCCAGCGGGAACCGGGACCCGGCGGGGGAGTTCTCCGATAAACTGAGGTTTTTGCGGGCGGCGGGGAAGAGCGGGGCGTTGTCGTTGATGTCGGTGACCTCCAGCTCCACGTGGAAGACGCGCAGCGGCCGCTCCACCAGCACCTCCAGGCGCAGGGCGCACGGCGCGCTCTTCCCGCACAGCTCCTCCCGGTCCAGCCGCGAGCTCACCACCAGCGCCCCGCTCGCCCCGCTCACCTCCACGCTCGCCCGCCGGCCCTGCGCCACCAGCCGCAGCCGCCGCGCCTCCGCCTCGCCCGCCTCCAGGCCCAGGTCCTGCGCCAGGCGGCCCACCACCGTCCCGGCCTTGGCTTCCTCCGGCACCGAGTAGCGCACCTGCCCGCCGCCCAGCGCCCAGGCCGCCTGCAGCACCAGCACCCGCACCGCGGGCGCCCACCACACGCCCATCGCACCCGCCGCCCTTCCCGCACGGGCCCCGCACGGCTCCCCGCCGCCGCCCGGACGCGCCGGCTCTGCTGACCGCACCGCGCCGCGCCGCGCCGCCCCCCCCGCGCTCACAGCCGGGCTCTCCGCCGCACCGGGGCGGAGCCGACGCGCCGCTCCGCCGCCGTTCCTGAGCCTGCAGCGACACCGTGTGCTGCTCCGCCGCCTCGCACGCTCCCCGACAGCGACCGCGGACCCGCGCCGGCCACCTCCCCGCTCGCTCGGCTGCTCCTCCCGCCTCTTCCTCTTGCTGTCCTTCTCCTCACTGCCTGCCTTTGGCTTGCATGCCTGCCTTCCTCCTCTTCCTCCTCCTTCTGACGTTTCATTTCATACGGTCCCCTTCTTTCTTCCCACAATTCCTTTTCTTCCCTTCTCTTGCCTCGTTCCTTTCTTCTCTTTCTGCTCTTTTCTCCTTCCGCCTCTTCCGCCTCCTCCTTCTCTCCCTTATCCTTTTCGTTCTTGCCTTCCGTGCCCTTTCCTTTACGCCCCTTTCCCTTCTTTTTCCACCATGCTCCCTCCTTTACCCCACGCTGGCACATCGCCAGTCCCCTCACCGCCGCGGCGGTGGCCCTCAATGCCGGGGCCATCCGCGCTAATTGCGGACCATCAGCGCTAATTACCGGCCACCGGTGCCGGAGAGAGGGACACTAACCAAGGCGGAGGCTGTTAGGGACCGAAGCCGTTCAGCGTCTACAGGTGATGTCGTCCCGTCCTGGACATCTTCTCATCAGCCCTTCCCTTCTTCCTTGCTTTTTACTCCCATAGTTTCCTTCCTCCTCTTTCACCTTCCTTCTGCGATACTCCTGCAAGGTAACATCGGCGCGCCCTGGTCATCTGCTTTAAGGTTTCTTCATCATTCCCGTCTTTGTCATCTTTCTTCCTTCCTTACTCACTTCCTCTCTTCCGCTCTTTCCTCCTTTCGTTATCTCTCCCTTTATCTCCCTCCCCGCCTTTCTGTGTATAGCAATCCAGAGCGATCGGGCATGCTAATAAACTCATCCATCCTATCATCCTTTATCTTCTTTCTCGCTGTTGCTTGCTTCGTTCTCGTTTCCTTCACTTTCTCTACATTTTTCCTTCCTTCCTGCTCTTCTTCCACCTTCTCGTCCCTGTCCTCTCTTTGTCTCTTCCTTGGCTCCTTCACCAACATCTTTTCTAGATGACTACGTCACCCTCACCCCATGCAGCACGGACATGCCCTCTCAGGCATGAGCTCCCATTCCTCTTCCTCACCACCTTTCATCAAGCCTTGCACAGCGCCTTGGAGCACCCAGGATGCCGAGCTCCTCACCTCCATTCGGCATGCAGAGATAACGGCGGTGATGCTGGTCATCTCCCATACCATCTCTTCCTTCTTTCCATTCTTTCTCGCTTACATGCTTGCTTCTTCCTTGCATACAGTCCTCTCAAGGATCCAGCGAACAACACAGCAAGGCCATCACATGGCAAAGAACAGCTCTGCCACATCAGAACACAATCCACCGCCATCAGAGACAAAAGCCCAAGGCCAAGGTACTCAGACCTTCATGAAACAGGCTCCAAAGAGTTCAGGAAATCCAGGGCAGTCTTCCCTTCGGGAAATCCAGCCCAGCAACCAATCCTCCAAGAAAGCTGAAAAGGCATGGCGCAACCACAGCTCCCAAGCACTCTCCCTGCACCTCGATGAAGAGCTATTTTTTCCAGCTGCTCACCACATGTCAAGCCCTTGCCTCTTCTTGCAGGCAGGCACGCACTGCCAGAACAACACTCCAAGAACCTTGGTACCCATGAACTCCATCATTAATGTGAGCCATGCGTCACTCAGCCAAACAAACGCCACGAAGGGAAGACCACAGAGGTTTGGATATGAAATCCCATCTATGCTAAACACATCCACTCCCAGAAACGCACTGGGGTCCTCCCCATCTGTCCTTCTGCCATCAGCTCATGCTGTTCCTGCAAGCAGCAGAAGCAGGAACAAAAGCAGGTGGCGGTGCTTTGCTGTCCAAACCTATAGGCATTACGATCCAGGACACATTTGGTTGACCCAACGTGAAGGTACCACGGCTGAACGGGAACAAAAGTACAATATCTCAAACACAGCCTCTTTAGGTACAAGAAACTCACCTGTAGAATTCGTGGTTGCTTCTTCTGGAAAAGAAACATTTTCGGGACAGGCCAGCTGGCTCTGAGAGACATTTTATCTTACAATTAACAGTGACTTCTGTCAAGAAAGAAACTACTATAGTTCTCCAAAAGCCTTGAAACCACTCAGTGGTGGGTAGTGCTCCATTATGTACTGCTATCACAGCGGAAGCAAGAGGGAGACGTGAAAGCCAAGGACATTTTGTGAATGTCAACCTCGGCTCCAGAGAGTGGGAAAAGCAACATCTTACACTGATGGCCAACCACCCAAATATCTGCAACCTGACTGACAGCTGCAGAACTCAGCAGGCTGCATCTCACCAACCATTACCAACACACTGCCAATGAGAGAGAAGAAAAACACAAAAGGGTGGGAGGTTTTGGTAAGAGCAGAGAAGAAAACCAAAGGGACCCATTTCACTGTACTGAAACCCAAGGACTGCACACATCTTGAATAGAGAGAGAACTTCTTCTCCTGCCTAGCAAGATTCAGAGCAGAAAGATAACACAGACACATTCGGTGAAGGGTGGCTCCGTGACCAAATGTGCAAAATTTTCCACTTGAGCAGTAACATTCCATGTCAAAAGAAAGGAACTAAAGGCATGTCTATCATGAGACTTAACAATCAGTAATACCACAAAGATCACCAGTGCCTTACCATATGTGGAACTTCTGGAGGTCCCGAGAAGGTTGTGGGAAAGTAGCAGAGTGTGCTGGGAGTCTTCTCAAGGATTTCTACTGGAATATACTCTGTCCCGTGCCATGGCAAATGTCATCTCCAGGGCTGAGCAGACATTCTCCAGTCCTTCCACAATGACACAGGCCATGTTCAACCCAGCATCTCCATTCCCCCCAGGCAACCCTCTTCCCCGCTCAAAGTCACCCTCACCCTTAACACATGACCAGGCCCTACTCGGTGCCACTAGCAGGATCACAACGGCAAGACCCAGATACTGCTCTAACCCAACAACACGCCCCAGCTCTAAACCCCACTCTGAGCACAACCCAGGCCTTTGCACATCCTCACCTTCCCTCACAACTGGCAGAAAGAAACTATGGAGGAATGCAAAGCCACACAGTGCCTGGCAGACTCTTCCCAGTCACATGAACTGCACCCGGAAGCCTTTTACCCCTTCTCAGCAATCTCCAATGGGAACACCACAGAGCTGCACGTTTTTAGAGTGTCTGTGATTACAGCTGGGACACCTCAGATCCCACTCTGCAGGGATTTTATTCCTTGAGAGAACCACACCAAAGGCTGAAACGCAAGCACACCCAAAATACCAGTTGGGTGGGAGAATTTCCACGACACAACACCAGAGCTGTGCTGCTGTGCAGGGTTTCGTGTCTATGTGCACGTATCAGAATGAGTCAACACTGGCAAGAGGACACACCATCTCTGCTGAGACCAGACGAGCAGGGAAAGTTGAGCACCCAAAGGTCACACACACCTCCTTACCTCCCTGTTAAAATCCTGCCTGAGGAGGATCGAGGAACCAACACGGCAACATCAATGGCTGTGGAAACTCCTGTAGATGACCACGATTACACAAGGACAGCAGACGGAATCTGCCTGGATGCTTTGTGCTTTTTCAGCAATTTCATATAGAAATGGAGTTCTTAAGGATTCTGCGATCAGAGCTCTGACACCTCTGATCCCACTCCACACAGATCTTATTCTTGGACAGAACCACACCAGAGGCTGAAGCGCAAGCAATCTCACCATGTCAACCGGGTGGGGGAATTTGTGCCACCTAAAACCAGAGCTGGGCTGCTCTGCAGGCTTTTCTCTGAACATGCACACATCAGAATGAGCCGTGCATGCAATGGCACACCACACACACACGTTCCTACCAAAGCCAATGTGCAACTGCACAAGCAGGGGAAGTCAAGACCACAAAGGCTACATCCACCTCATCACGTGCCCTTACAAATCCTAACTGAGGATGACCACGGAACCATCATGGCAGCATCAGCAGTGCAGAAGCTACTATAGATGCCAAACAGCACACAAGGACAGAGGTTGAAGCACTAACCTCCCACAGCACCCTTCCCAAGACAGCAGTGAAAATGTTCATCAGACAACATTCAGCAGTCTGCATTTCATCGCCTCTTACCAACACTTTGCCTATGTCAGGCAGGCAGCAGCACCAGGGCCACTATGGTGTGGCATCTTCAGAACTTCAGACAACTCTATTGGGTCTGGCTGAGCCTCATAGCAGCCCTTATAATGCTGTGCTTCTGTTGGTAGATAGAAAGGCAGTGGTAAAACACCACTGTTTTGACTACTGCTGAGCAGTGCTTGCACAGCACCAAAGCTGTCTCTCCAACCTTTCCCCACACTCTCACCAGAAGGCTACAGGTGGGCAAGATCTTGTGAGGGGACATATCCAGGGCACATGACCCAAAGTGACCAATGGCATATTCCATATCATATGATGCTTGCTCAGATATAAAAGCTAACAGAAAGGAGGACGACGGTGGGGCATTAGTTATGATATTTCTCTCACCGAGCAACCACTACTCCGAATGAGGGCCTGCTTCCTGGGAAGTGGCTGAACATCCCCTGCTGACTGGAGGTAGAAAATAACACCTTTTGCTTTCCTTGGATTCCACATGTGCGACTTTTGATATTGAAAAGGACAGGCCCTACTCAGTGCCACTGCAACATTCACTTCTGGGACATGAAAGAGTTTACTTTCTCACCTCAAGGCTCAAACCTACTTTTGCTTACCCTTCCCATCAATGACAGCAACATTAAGAACATGTGAAGGCATCAGACACACACAGTGTCAGGCAGATACTTTACTGCTGACTCCTTATCTTGGACCACAAGTGGGGTTTTTTCAGCTCGTTTCTCCCTGTGTTTGACTGTAGATAGGAATGACACAGTAGTTCGAGGAGGCACCTGGCATCCAGCCAAGGACAACACACCACAAGGACATTGTGGGCATCTCAGTAACACACACTGTCTCAAGATCCAGATGGCCTCCATCTCCAGGCCCTTGGAGCCTGGGAAACAATCATCTTTAAAAAAATCCTTTATGGCCATCCTGCCCCGTGCTTTCCTCTAGGCATCCTACATTCCCCACTCTGGGAAATGCATAAAGAACACAGAAAGGCATCACACACACAATATCGGGCAGATGCTCTACTGCGGACTCTTCATGCTCGGCAATGCCTCAGCCAGCTCAGATGGAAATGGGGCAGCCCTGGGAGCAATACTCTTCCTAAAGGTCATGTCGCAACAGCTCTAAACAGCAATGGCGTTCATTCCAGCCTCTGACAGAAAAACCCAAACGCTGATGAGCAAACCCCAGCTGTGGACAAGAACTGCTGCAGGGTGCGGCCAGATCTTCATTCCTCCCGTACCCCAAGAGTCAAGGGGCTCCGGCAAGGACACAAAGGCAGGTGCAACAGTCCCGTCAGGAGCCTCCAGCACCTGCCCAGCGACCACCACCCTCGGGCACCGGGGGCTGAGCCCGGCCACCGCCACCGCCGGCCAGGGGGGCGGGCGACAAGGGCGACAGAGGGGCAGGGGCGTCGCGGGAAGGGGCGGGGAAGGGGGGGGCACTGACCGTGTCCAGCAGAGCGGGCGGCTCCGGCTGCGTCTCCTTCGCCGCGGGGCCGGGCGGCGGCGGGAAGTTGGGGCTGAAAACCATCAGGTCGCTCTTGCCCGCGCCGTCCGTCACGCACAGGCTCCGGCTCTGGCGCTGCGAGTACGACCAGCTCCCCACCTCGCTGGCGCACACCAGCGTCGCCGGCCCGGGCCCCGACAGCACGGCCGCCCGCGGCGCCCACCGCGACGCCCCGTACAGCACCACGGCCAGCAGGAACAGGCTCGACACCGCGCAGATGGCCACCACCAGCCACACGTTCGTCGACGCCGCCGCCGCCGCGTCGCCCTCCGCGCCCGCGGCCGCACGCAGCCCCGGCCCCGGCCCCGACGAGCCCGCGGCCGCCAGAGCCGCCTCGGCGCCCTCCACCAGCGACACGCTCAGCGTGGCCGTGACCGAGCGCGCCGGCTCCCCGTGGTCCCGCACCACGATGACCAGCCGCTGCCGCGGGCCGTCCGCCTCCTCCAGCGCCCGCGCCGTGCTCACCTCGCCGCTGTACAGCCCCACGCGGAACGGGCCCTTCCCCCGCGGCTCCCACAGCTCGTAGCGCAGCCACGCGTTGTAGCCCGAGTCCGCGTCCACCGCGCGGATCTTCGCCACCACCTGCCCCGCCGGCGCCCCCCACGCCGCCCACGCCCACAGCGCCCCCGAGCCCGGCCCCGACGCCGCCTCGCCCGCGGCCCCGGGGCCCGGCCCGCCGCCGGCAGGAGGCAGCAGCGCCGGCGCGTTGTCGTTCTCGTCCACCACGAAGAGCTGCACCGTCGCGTTGCCGCACAGCGGCGGCTCCCCCGCGTCCACCGCCCGCACCTCGAACTGCAGCACCTGCAGCTCCTCGTAGTCCAGCGGCTGCAGCGCCCACAGCCGACCGCTCTCCGCGTCCACCGACACGTAGCTCGACGCCGACCGCCACACCCCGCCCGACACCGCGCCGCCGCCGCCCTCCGCCACCGAGTAGCTCACGCGCCCGTTGCCCGCCTCGTCCGGGTCCCGCGCCCACAGCCGCGCCAGCTCCGCGCCCGCCGCGTTGTTCTCCCGCGCCAGCACCGTGTACACGGCCTGCGCGAACGCCGGCGCGTTGTCGTTCACGTCCGACACCGGCACGCGCACCCCGCGGCTGGCGCGCAGCGGCGGCGCCCCGCCGTCCTCCGCCCGCACCTCCACCTCGTACTCCGCCACCCGCTCCCGGTCCAGCGCCTCCCGCAGCACCAGCGAGTACGAGCCCGCGAACGTCGCCACCAGCCCGAACGGCGACGCCGGCCACACCGCGCACCGCACGCGACCGTTCGCCCCCGAGTCCCGGTCCGACACGCTCAGCAGCGCCACCACCGTCCCCACCGCCGCGTCCTCCGGCACCGGCACGGACAGCGACGTCACCCACACCTCCGGCGCGTTGTCGTTCACGTCCAGCACCTCCACCACCACCTTGCAGTGACCCGACAGCGGCGGCGTCCCTTTGTCTGTTGCTTCAACCTGGATCTCGTATGAACGGACGTCTTCAAAGTCCAGGGCGCCCGTCAGACGGATCTCACCCGACTTCGGATTTAAAATAAAAAAATTTAACCCCTTTAGGGGAAAAACATTGTTTGATGTAAACCTCATTTCTCTGTTGCTTCCCTCGTCCGGATCCGTGGCGTTCACCCGCGCCACCAGCGTCCCCTCGGTAGCGCTCTCCGGCAGCTGCACTTTATACACCGACTGGTTGAACTGGGGCGCGTTGTCGTTGGCGTCCAGCACCGAGATCACCAGCTCCACCGTGCCCGTCAGCGGTGGCCGGCCCCCGTCACTCGCCGTCAGCACCAGACGGTGCACAGCCACCGACTCGCGGTCCAGCGGTTTCGCAAGAACCAGGAACAGGGATTCTCGGTACTCTTCACTGCGATGTAAATCCAGAGCGAAATGCTCGTTGGGGCTGAGCGCATAGGAGAGCTGCGCGTTGGCTCCGATATCTGCATCCGACGCGCCCTCCAGCGGGAACCGGGACCCGGCGGGGGAGTTCTCCGGTAAACTGAGGTTTTTGCGGGCGGCGGGGAAGAGCGGGGCGTTGTCGTTGATGTCGGTGACCTCCAGCTCCACGTGGAAGACGCGCAGCGGCCGCTCCACCAGCACCTCCAGGCGCAGGGCGCACGGCGCGCTCTTCCCGCACAGCTCCTCCCGGTCCAGCCGCGAGCTCACCACCAGCGCCCCGCTCGCCCCGCTCACCTCCACGCTCGCCCGCCGGCCCTGCGCCACCAGCCGCAGCCGCCGCGCCTCCGCCTCGCCCGCCTCCAGGCCCAGGTCCTGCGCCAGGCGGCCCACCACCGTCCCGGCCTTGGCTTCCTCCGGCACCGAGTAGCGCACCTGCCCGCCGCCCAGCGCCCAGGCCGCCTGCAGCACCAGCACCCGCACCGCGGGCGCCCACCACACGCCCATCGCACCCGCCGCCCTTCCCGCACGGGCCCCGCACGGCTCCCCGCCGCCGCCCGGACGCGCCGGCTCTGCTGACCGCACCGCGCCGCGCCGCGCCGCCCCCCCCGCGCTCACAGCCGGGCTCTCCGCCGCACCGGGGCGGAGCCGACGCGCCGCTCCGCCGCCGTTCCTGAGCCTGCAGCGACACCGTGTGCTGCTCCGCCGCCTCGCACGCTCCCCGACAGCGACCGCGGACCCGCTCGTCTACTCCTCTCTCTTTCCCCGCCCCCTTTCTTTTTCATTATTTGCTCCTTCTTCCTTTTTCTCGTTTTTTCCCCTTTTCTCTTTCTTTTACCTTCCGTTATTTCTTTTTGTCTCGTTCTTCGTTTCTTTCCTACTTTATTTTTTTATTATCTTCCATTCTTCTCTATTTTTTCTTTCCAACTTATGCTTTCTTCTCTCCTCTTCCTTCTTTGCCTTCTCTCCCTTCTTTTTTTTTCTTGTCGTCCTGCCGTGCCCTGTTCTTTATGCCCCTTTTTCTTCTCTTTTCTTCGCACATCGCAAGTTGCCTCCGGCGTCGCGGCGGCGATTGTTTAAGTCGGAGCCATCAGGGTAATTAGAGGACAGGAGCTCCAGAGTGCGGTACTCTAAGCAACAGGTAGGCTGTTAGGTACCAGCTCCGTTTTGTGTCTAGAGGCGACATATTTGCGTTATGTAAATCCGGTCTATCGCCTCTTCTTTCCCTGGTTTCTCATTGCATACAGTCCTTCTTTGCCTTTTTCTTTTCTGGATCTCCCGGATCCTTCAATAAGATGATCTGGTGCATCCTGTTCATCTCCTTCATGGTTTCTTCCTTTTTTCCTCTTGTCATCTTGTCTCCTTCCTTTCCTCCTTTCTCTCCCCCACCACATTTCTGTGTGCAGCAATAGCGTTGGTGACATGCTAGTAAACGAATTTATTTGTTTCTTTTCTCTCTCTTCTTTCTATTGCTTTACTTTGGTTTCATTTGCTTTTTTCTCTGCACTGTTCCTTCATTCCTTCTCTTCTTTCCTCTCTCTGTGTCTCCTCTTCCCTGTTCTGCTTCCCCTTCTGTTCTGCTCCTCTCTTCGACTCTGCTTTGTCTGCTTAACCAACAAGTTTTCTGTATGACTACGTCACTCTCACCATGAAGCACGGACGTGCCCTTTGGCATGAGCTCTCATTCCTATTCCCTAGTCTTGTTCCACTTCCATCTCTTCAGACAAGGAACACCCTTCCTGATTCCCTACAGTCTATTTCCATCTGCATGATCCATGTAAGGTATTTGCTTCTTTCAGTCAGGCATGCTCTTTCAGCACAACACAGCAAGAACCTCAGTACATGGGCGCATTAGTCCCCACATAATACCTCTTACCCCTCAGCATGCAAAATTCACAACGGAGTTAAAACCATGGCACTACCACTGAGAACATCCCCTTGACTCTCAATACAACCACTCCAAGAAACGCATTAGGGTCCTTCCTCTATCCATACTCTCTGTCACTTGTTCACACTGTGCCTGGGAGCGGCAAGAAAGGAATGACAGCAGGCAGTGCTGCTTTCGTGCTCCAATCATAGAGTATCTTAAGTTGTAAGGGTCCCAATAAGGATTATCGAGTCCAACTCCCAATCCAGGCAACATTCAGTCCGTCCAAGATAAAGATACCATAACGAAACAGGAACAAAAGTACAGCCGTCTCTCAAATTCATGAGCGACTTACCTGTAGCATCACTGGTTGCTTCTTCAGAAAAGATTTTCAGGAGAAGGGAAGTGGTTCTGATTCTAAAAAGGACAATTCCCCTTTGTGTTATCAGTGCTTTCTGGGGAAGATGGATGGGAAAAAATGACCCACGTTCTGCTAAAGCCTTGGTATCACTGGACAGTGCACAGTGGTCCCTTATGCACTTTATCACAAGGGAAGCAGGAGTGACACCTGAAAACTACGGACATTCTTTCAGTGTCAACCTCAGCACAGAAGACTGGAAAAGCCATCACCCACACTGGAAGCCAGTTCTTCATAACAGGAGAGAGAATAACCAAAGGATCCCATTCTGCCATACTGAAACACAAGTTTTGCCAAAGTGCGAGGATATGCAGGACTTCTGGAAGTCCTGAGAGGATCCCAGGTAAACAATCTTGTGCGCCAGGCACCATCCCAAGTTTTTCTACTTTAATTCTCTATCCCAAGCACTGGAAAATGAGGTCTCCAGCTAAACAGACATTCTCCAGTTCACTAATGACACAGTCCATGTTCTACACAGCATCTTCACTTCCTCAGGGAAGACTCTTCCCTACTCAGTCACCCTTCCCATGGTAGGTGCCCCAAGCTCTACTCCATGCCACTCAGAAGTTCGCTGCCACAGTACCCAGACAGGTCTCCACCACAACAGTAATACATTTTTTTTTTTAAAGAAGAAAAAGTTACCATCTCCCACCTTAGCAAAGCCAGGTGCATGGCTGTGGGAGGATTTCAAAAACTATTTGAACCTTCAGGGCAAAATCCACCACCTGCCCACAGAGCTCTCGTCCACCCTCATTCACATTCACCATCACCTGCCCTGAACTCCCGCAGGCAGCCAGGTGCAGCACACCAAGTCTTGCAGCCACCACATTTCCCACAGCTGGGTTAAGGATGAGAGTAACTTCTGCCATTACCTCTGCAGCTCATGTACACAGACCACGATTCAGAAGATTATTGAACATGATTGTGCCTACTGACCTTTTTGTATTCCTGCTGCCTGATCTCCACAGTGCTGCTGGTTTATATGGAAATCTGTTGCTGAAGGTAGTCAGGCTTTCTGTTGACAGCAATGACGTCTTGATTCCAGATCCATCCTTGATGCCATTTTTATATGGCCTATGCCATCAAAACACAAAGATTAACTCTTCCTACTGCGTCTTTGTAACTTACCTGCGTTTCCTCATCTCAACCAGTGACAGTGTTTTCTCCCCAAGGAAGACAGACTGATCATATTTCATATCCCAAATCCTTGTGGAAGTTTAGCCTTTGAAGAGTTGCCTTTCCCTCCACCGCTGCTCTTGAGCAGAGCAACCCACAGTAAACAGCAGAAAGGACCTTTGGCAGACACTGCTGCTGCTGGGGACTGACTTATTAAGGCCATTAGCACATCTCTATTGCATTTGTAACACCCACACAGGTTTTGTCCTGTTGTTTAGGTCTCCACAGGGATTTTCTGCAGTCTCACAGAATTATTACTATAGACCACATGTAAATGGACAGAAACAAATCTATCCTACCAAGCAGAACACCATTTGTTAACTTTTTCCAGGTGCACACAACAGAATTGATATTTTTGATAACAGAGGATGGAAAAGTAAGATTCTACAAAGCACAATTTTTGCCAAGTTAATCTGGAGACAAGTTTCTGGCTTCTGAGTTTCCTCGAGTTTTCCATCAGTTTGTTTTAATTCGTGTAGCTGAAGAAAATAAAGGTTTGGGTAGAGATCACTGTCTTGACTTTTGCATAGGAAGAGATGCTGGAACATCTTCCATCAATAAGTTCATCATGCTCGCTCCATGTGCATCCAGGATGAGAAGTGTTTAATCAGAATAGGTTTTGGTTTTGTTCCACACACACACCCACTCTCCACTTATCAGCTTGCTAAATTAATCCACTTACCTAGAATAAGTACATCTTCACTGGAGAAATATTTCATGCCATATTAATAGGGATGAAAGTATAATGTTGATGTCAGTAAAAAGAGCACCATTTTATTTTCAAGTATCTTAGGGCTGTGCTAGGATCTAAGTTAAGTTTGCTGTAAAATGTATTAGAATGTTTTAAATCAGTAAAAAAGCTGTTAACGAGATGACAAGCACTGATGTCAAGCATACAGGACACGGTGTCCTTTTTCCTGTGGTCTGAACACTTGTCAGCATCGTTTCTATCTCCACCAAGCAGAAGCTTGAATAAATGGTCCGTGATCTGAGCTTTAGTGAAGAATCAAAGTGTTTCTACATGTAAAAAAATAGTTAAAGAATCCGATATAACCTACATGTTGGAAGAGTTGTTTCTTGCTTACTCAAATCCAGTGCATGCGAGATTCTCGCATTCTGATGAAATCCAGCTACTACCCGAGTAACAGTAGGATAGTGGGTGGCATTGGCAAATCCTTAAGCACTTTAATGCTATCACAGATGTACAACTAAGATGTCTTTTATAACACCTGCATTTATAGCAAGAAGCTACAAAGGTCATAAGAAAAAGCTGAGATGATCCTGAAAAAAGCTCCAGGTTTGTGGAAGGCTTAGTTTAGCTACTCCAATTTTGGTCAGTCTCAGAGTATTCCCTGTGCCTCTCACTAAGCAGTAAGACATGAGGAGTGGTGATCCACATCAAGAAAGAATCTGTACAGAAAAATCAGTAAGAACTACTCACCTTTACACCTTGAAAGCTCATCAACTGTCTGAGCATTACCCTGAGCCTCTTTCATTAGACAGGAAGGAGTGGAAGCCTAGTTAAACTGCTGCAAAAAAATCCCACGAGTTTCGACATCCCAAGTTCAGTTTATCCATCAGAGCTCATGAAGTCAACACTGGATTCCTAGATAAACACGTACAGCCGAATGGCAAACACCAGCCGAAAGGTTCGCTTTTTCTGCCGTTCTTTAGACAGTAGAGACGGGCAAGACTTTTCCTGGCATATTTGGAAAGCTCTAGTTCGACGTCCACTGAACTCAAAGCATGACTTCAGTTACACTTTGAGACAAGTAGAGGAGAATCGTCAAGAAACAGAAAAGCAGCAGCTCCGGCAGAATCGCTCCCGTGACACAGGGCGCTTCCAGCTTTAACCATCCTCGAGATGGAAAGTGCCGCACTGCAGCTCCAGATCATCCCGCTCAGGGCGACTGTCCCCATCGACAGGGATGCGGAAAGAAGAGCCCGTCCCCTCCTGAGAGGCAAGCGAGCTCCGAGCTCACGCTGTCGAGTTTGGTTTCCTGCGAAGCGGGTCCTTCACGTCTCTAATGCAGTTCAGCAGTTAGAGCAGGGCACAGAAAAGCCGAGGTCTGGTTTCAAAGCCTTCCTGAGACCGAAAGCTTTTAGACCAGTCTCCCCCACCATTCAGTAGTGCCCTAATCACCGGGAGAGGGACCGCCCGTACGGAGTCCCACCGGTCCTTCAGCGGGGCGCTCCGCCCTGGGCGATGCCGGCGGAGAGGCCGGGAAGGGGGGGTCACCTGGTCGCTCAGCGGCCGGAGCACGCACCGCCGCGGGGTTCAGTCCCCGCTTCTGCACATTCCCTTCGGCAGCCGCCGAATATAAGGGGGGCAGGCTCGGAGAGCAGGGAACGGACAGCAAATCCGCCCGTTTCCACCTCTGTCCTTCAGGACACTGGCAGAGTGGGAGCCTCCGTCCCCTGGCCCCCTCTCAGAAAGCTGCCGGCGGTGCCCGCTGCCGTGTGCCGTTCCCCCCCCACCCCCCGCTGCCCAGGCGGTGACGGGAGCCGCGGCGGGGTCCGGGGGAGCCCCCCGCAGGCCTCCTGCTGCCCGGCTCTCCCCGCCAAGCCCAGCGCCTCCTGCGGGCCCAGCACCCTGAGCCAGGCGCTGCTCGCCCGGGGAACGGCTCGGCTCGGCGCAGCCCTCCCGCCGCCCTCCGCGGGAAGCGAATAGCCGTCCCACTCGGAAAGCGCATTAAAAAAATATAATAAACAGTAAAACCCCCAGCCACTTCCAAACCGCTCCCAAGGCAGCGCGCCCGTCCCCGGCAGGGAACGGAGCCACCGGCCGACCGCGGGGCACTCCGCTTCCGCCCCGCCGCCGGAAGTACCGGCGGCCTTTGCTGCTGCTGCTGCCGCCGCGGCGGTGCGGGCCGGGGCCGGAGCCGCAGCGGGGCGGTCGGTCCGGGGCAGGGCTGCCCCGCAGCAGCCGTCGCGCCGCGCGGGCCTGGCCCCTCACTCATCCCCGTAGATGGGGGAAGCGCCGGGCTTGCCCGTTCCCAGCCGCGGCCGGGTGGGGCTGTGAGGAGCCAGGCCCTCGCCCTCCCCGCCGCCGCTCCGTGCTTCACCCCCAGCTGCCCAGGTTGTCGGCCGGGGTTACTCCCAGCGGGGTTTATGGGCCGTCTGGGCTTTCTCACGTCTTCAGTGTTTCAGGGGTACGGTGCCCCCGGGCTGCCCGACCCCGGGTTCCTCCGCTACGGCAAGGCGCGTCTGCTCACACACAGACACCAACACCCCCCCCCCCCCCGAGGGCGGGCAAGGGGAGACGCCCTCCTGCAATACCCGTTTTTGCTATTCACCCCGTGATGAGGCTCGTTGTCAACCCCTCTGCGCCCCCCACCGCCCTCAATTAACGCAGCTGACAGCGAGGTGTCCGCAGCACCTCACAAACCCGTTTTCCCGGGTGATAGCGGGCACCGAGGCCCGTCGGCGGGCTGAAGGGTAGCGGCCCTGCCCGCACCGCTGCGGAGCCCCACAGGCAGCTGCGCTGTTACAGCCAGCCCGCCCCCTCGGCTGCCCGGCCCTGGGAGGGGCTGAGCTGGGAAAGCTCGCCAGCTGCTCCGGGAAAACACACCAGGTACCGTTAGAGGTGCAGGATAAAACGTGGAGAGTAATATTTATGGGCGGCAGTTAGCACCGACCCAGGGGAAAGGCGGGCGAGATCAGCTTCCTCCCCCCCGGGGGTGGAGGATCTCGAAGGTAGGCGCAAGTTCCCCGGGAGCTGGCCGAGCCTGCGAGGCTAGAGAGATGGTGCCCATGCCCGGCCTGAATCCCAGTTCTCCGCACATTCGTGCGGGATCCTGTCCCGGGGGGTGGAGCCCCCATGTTGTACCCCCCTGGAAGAATTGTGCGGAGACCAGGCATCCCGGGGAGCTCGGCTGCCCGATCCCATCGCCTTTCATTTGCTAAGTTCTTTCCCCAGACACCATTAGAGCTCCCGCTTGGGAGCAGATGGTTCGCCTCTGTCCCGAGGTTCATCCCGGACAGATTGCATACAATTTATTAATAACGCAACAGATGCTCGGGCACTTTCCAGCTCAGATTATATTTCCTGATTGCTCAAATCCCGATGTGGGGGAGCTGCTCTCTTATCTTCCACGGCCCCTTTTTGTGCCTTACTAGCACCGACCTGACAAGGAGGGAAAGGCTGAAGCCCGTCCTTCGCCCCGCACCGCCCCCCACTCCAATCCTGCCTATAAGCGTACAGGAACCGAACCAGGTCTGCTGCTAGCCCGGGTTCGGTCCTCCCAGCCCCGTGTCCCGGAGGGAACCGGCGCTGCGTGCTGCCGGGGCCGCCCCGCTCCCCGCGGGCACAGCACAGACGAGCCGTCGGGGCCCTCCGATGCTGCTCCCCACGGCGGGGCTGGAAGCCACCTCGCCCGTTGGCAGTCCGCCGCGTGGGTGCCTGGCAGGGAGCGACATGTTGTGACTCCTAGTAAAACAGCAGGAGTTGGAATTTAAACCCTTTATTTCCAAGGGTTATGCTAACTGGGTGGCGGAGATCCAGGTTCTCCCTCCCGGAGATGCTTTCTGAATTGTGGCAATCGCTGTATGGAGGCGAAATTAAAAGAACCCCATGAAGAAAAGCAATACTGCCTTTGACACGAACCTCCCCCAGCCTTGGGCAGTACGGGCAGCGAGACAGGCAGAGCTGAGGGCCAGTGACCCCACACCTTCCTCCCTGACACAGGGTCTTAAGAGAGGAAGGGTATGTACAGGGAGAAACTGCTTACGCCCTGTGAGACCTGTCCTGGAACTAATGACGATGCTTTAAGCTCCAGAAAAAGCCATCACAGACCTTTCAGCAACACTGCGTTCAATTTTAATGTATAAAATGGGCTTTTCTTTGCTCTGTAGGGAGAAGCACAAAAGCAACAGGTTGTTTATACTACTGAATAAACTAAATGCAGGTCTCTGAGGGATCTTACACAAACCACTTACCTTGAAACACAACCCCACGGGAAGGTGAACTATGAAGGGATGCATGGTTAATGTTTTACGTCTTCAGAGCAGCATCCAAGTGGCTGGCTCAGCACCAGCTAGCATTAGGTATCACGAAAGGTAGGGGCTGTGGTTATAATCTGGAATGTAGAAATAACTTGTAAGGTATAAGCAGCTGGACATTTGGGGCTGCAGTTTAGTGGAGCATGATATAAAAGTTAACCCTAAAGGCTAAGGGCTTAAATTAAGTCTTGAAGCTGAAGGTTAATTGTTAGAGTCTGAAGGGAAAGTGCATTTATTATTAGGATGCATGCCATAGTGTGGTTTTAAAAAAGAAATAGGAAGCATGGCAATCTTTTCTGCTCAGTGGCAGCTGGGCTCAGTAAAAGGCACTTCTGTGAATGCAGGTGAGAGACACTCTCAGCAATAACAGCAGAAGAATATTAAAGTCTGTTACATTTTTCATAGCTCCTGACATTTACAATATAATTCCACTTCCTTGCATTCACCATGCTTCCCATGCCCAACAGATTTAGTGCAGGGGTGAGTTTTCTTCATTTCAGCCTCTGTAAATAAAGTAAGACAATTATGCACTTGCAGGAAAAAGAATTCTTTCTTCCTTGCTCTGCAGTAGGGAGAATTGTGTGAAATGATGGCTTGCCACAGAAAGGAGAATCAGGTTGTAAAAGTGGGGGATCTTGTGTTAAGATGGCCAGTGAGCATAATGTGAGGGGTGTGTGTGTGGGCTATCAGAGATGGAGGTCTTTGTAATTTCAGGCAGAAACCATGTAAAACCTCACACCCTGCTCCCCCAGCAATTTTCTTTCCTACCCATAGGTTCCCCTAATAACACAGATTTCCTGAAATGCCCACCAGAAAGGGAATGAAGGGAAATTCCAACACTGGTACAGGGTTCCTGGTCAGATAGTGGCTGGTTTATCCAGTTTTCAGTGTTCTGCCCATCTTTCTTCCTTCTTTCTGTAACAACAACTACAAATATCGCACAGCAGAAATTCTTACAGACCGTTAAATCGGACAAATCTCTCACCATACACCGTAGTTTTTTCTTTCACTTTCCTTTCCTGCACATCTGCTGTGCAGGTCCTGAAGGCCATCTTCTTTTTTCTTTCACAGACCTCCCAAACACATATGTCCTCAATGAGTTTCCTAGGCCAGGTCACAGAATAAAGCAGAGAATGAGGAAAACCCACAACAGCAACAAAATTGTTTTCTGCACTGATAAGTGTTCTTCAATTACTTATCACTTTGTCCCCCTGACAAATTGTCACCACAGTGAGCAAATCTTTTAAAATAACACACACATTTTAAAGGAATGTGTAATGAAATGATCTGTTGCTGTTTTGCTAATTTTCAGTGATGACCTCCTCATTAACAAACTCAAAAAAGGGAAATATAAGGCATATCCAAAATAACAAACTTGCAAAGTAGAACCTTCTAACAAAATAAGCAAAGCCAGAAGGATTAACTTCCTCATTTTTTTCCCTTATTCCACCATAATTGCCTTTAGAGTGAAAAGCTCAGCTGTACTGTTCATCACTTGGAGGACACATCCATAAAGACAAAATGGAAGCATGCTCTGAAAGATCAGCCAGATATACATGCAGACGAGAACTCAGCCCTCCCCAGAGCAAAGGCATGTAGAAGTGTTTGGGGAAGAGAGAAAGAGGTGGGGAATCAGGGTGGAGGGAGCCACTATTCAAAGCAGGAAAAAAATGTTCATTACCCGCATGCAGACTCTGCTTCTGCTGGTACAGATTTTTAAGCAGGTACTGGTAGTGATGAGGGTGCAGGGTTAGGCACTGGGGGTTGTCCTTGTACAATTTGACAGGAAGGCACAAGCTTCCCTTTGCACAAGCTTTCTCTAAGCTGCAAATCCAGTACAAACCTCTGCCCACATTGCCAGCAGAAAGAGGTGAATTGTCATCAGTGATTCCCAAAGGCCTGGGCAGTTTGGAAAACTGATAGGACCAGCTGGTCCTCTTCCACCTCTCCTAGGTCATACCACAGTCTTAGCAAAAACTTAGCAAAAGCTCTTCTCAATGCCTTATATTCCCCAGACTTCTGATGTTTAAGGTTAGATGAATGATCCTGGGCATTGTCAGGGAAAGACACTTCTGCTCAAGCAGTACCAAAATTACGAGGTTGCCTATGTTTGAGGTGGGAGTTCAAAAAGCTGGGGCAGTCAGCAGAGCCTGGCTGGTGTGCAACCAGTAGCAAGGCATGGTTAGTACAGGGTACATCCAGGCCTTGCTAGGCTCCTGGAATCTCGGTTCCAAATGAGTGAAACAAACTGGTTTTCTTGATAGCTGTGCAGAATATTGCATTGGGCTATATGTTGTAAGCAAATGTAATGCAAAAAGGGAAATGTCCAAATTGTCTCTTTTCTCTCTGTGGCCACAGCAACATGTCCATCTCTTTTAGGTTAAAGAAAGGAAAAACATGTAATCACAGAATCACAGAATAGTTGCATTTGGAAGACGTCTCTGGACAACATCTAGTCCACTCCCCTCAGCTCAAAGCAGGTTGCCCAGGACTCTGTCCTATAACTGATTTTACTCCCCGTGTTTGATTCTTTGGGATCAGCTTTCAGCATTTGCAAGCTGAAAAAGTGGATTTGTTTGAAGAGTTTTGCTTGGTTTGTTTTCTTAGAGATGTGTCTGCATCATTCTTGTTTTGGAAGCCTTTTTATGTACATGAGCTTAAAAACATTCTCTGTCTTTGTCAAGCCTGCTGTTCTCTACTCATCTTTAAGGCAACAACCAGCAGTATGCATACCAAAAGATTTTACTGAAAAAAATCCACTGTAAAGCAGCAAGCAATCCAGTGAATCCAGAAATGCCAATGAATGACAGCCCCACAACCCCAACCTAGAAAACACTAAAAGCTGCATCTAGATTGGGACATAATTTGCCACCAAAATTAAATAAACAAACAAACAAACAAACAAATAAATAAATAAATCAGGCCTTAAGCACCAATGACGTTCATGAGGAAAACAAAAGCTAGTGCAGATTAGCAGCCTTTTCACTTGGAACTGGTGTTAAAAACAAACAAACAAACAAAAAAAACCCCAGAAGCCTGACTCTCAGTCTCAGCCCTTGTAACAAATCCAGATAACACACAGTCCACTGTGTTTTGCCAACTGCAAGATACCAGGAACTGCAAATTTCCATCAGCCACCCTGGTGGCAGCATGCACACCTTTCCCTGGTCTCTAATTTTTTTCCTTTCCTCAACGTTTTGGTCTCTTTTGGGCCGGTGCACACTCAGGCCCGCTCCACATGAAAACACACGCTTATGAGATCTGCTGTCTCTGGTTGCTGCCCAAGGCCTTAGTTTGGCCAAAGGTCTTACTAGAAAGCTGTAGATTGAGGGATTCTGCAGCTGCTTTATTTGTTCCCAAGGATGTCAGGCAAATGCTGTTCTCCCAATTTTTTGCTAACATAGTCTCCTAGTCCACTGCCTTGTTTACCATTTCTTGGCTTTTCCACTGAATTCCAGAAAGAAACCAGACACAATCCTAATGAAAAGCTCGGCATGTAAAGGGAGAATTTATATTTCACTTCTTTCTTTTGTTATTGGTTTTACAAGTGATTGCTCATCAGAAACCAATTACCCCAGAAAGGCTTGGGTTTGGGTCCCTACTGATGTTAGCAGGATGAATAGCCTCATTTACAATCTCTCAACTGGAAAACAAAAAGTAATGATAATAATAACAATAAAAAAAGTCTTTCCTAATTCTCTCTGCCTCTGCTGTAATTCACAAGAAAATTAAACTAATAACTCTCTTCTGTGAGCATGTTATGCAGATGCCAGGAGTCAGGGATAAATGGATGAAACTATCCCAGGCAAAGTCCCTGGGGAACGAACCTCTGAGCAGACAACTGTTATGCCTTGCAAGATTCAGAACTTCTCCAGAAATGCAATCTATACAGAGAGAAGGCTGTTTCATTTTTCTTTCTTCTTCCCCCCCACTCCTTTTCACTTGAATTCCACCTTCAGACAACAAAAACTTCCATGATTTTTTTGCTGGACTCATTTCCCACTCCACCTCCATTTACTGTATGCATATAGATGTTCTTTGTGAGGACAATTTTCAATGCCAACAGAATCAAGCTTTTCACAAGTGGCTGCCAGAGTGGTCTTCCTTCTTAATTCCTTTAGCAGACAGACAGTGCTTTACTAGATAAGGAAGGGTTGAGGGAAGACAGGACTGTCCCCATTTTGTTCCCAGGCTCTGTGCTGTGATTTGTCCCTGCAGCTCAGATCCAAGTTTTAATATTTTTTTCATCTTTTAAAAGACGATATAACATTAAACCAAAGTCTGTGACTCATCCCTGATGGTCTCCAAGACAGAAGGAGCAGACATGATCTTCTAGTTCCTCCCTTGCAAGACTGCAAGTGTCTTGCTGGTCAGCTGGGATATCAGGTGTAAATTCACCCTGGTTTTCAGACACCACAACACTGCACACAAAATGGCTCAGTAGACACAAGCAGCAGCAGATAGGATGGTTTCATCCCAGCTGAGTGCTGGTGGTGCTGTGCAGCATGTGGGTAACATGGACAGGGCACAGTTTTTACTGGGGCTTTGGCAGTTTGCAGCATGGGATCTTCATTGTTTCACAAGATGACTGAGGCTGAAAGGGATGCCTGGAAGTGACTGGGTCTGCTTTCTGTTCACAGCAGGGTCAGATTTGATCCATCCTCACCAGTAAACTATAACAGATATAAAACTTGAGCCAAAAGAGTGGCAGAAAAGAGGGCATGAGGGTGGACCCTGCAACTACAGTAGGAGCATGCTGAAGTCTGTTCAGATATCAAAGGAATACAACCATCATGGTAAGTGTCATCTGACAGGCACTGGGGAAGTCAAGTGGCTCATGTCATGTGGCACAACCAGACCAGAGGACTCTTGGGGAACATGGGAAAAAGTTGAACCCCAGCTGTAGATCTCCTTACATACTGGGACAACTACCAGATTATTTTGCACAGGGAAACTAAGGGGAAGAAAAGATGGTTTAGGTAAGCAAAATGAATATAACATTGCATTTCCTGGCAATAGAAAAATTAAGCTTTAGTTTCAGGGTCTGATTTCAGGATTACATTCCTGAGTTTGGTCTTCTAGAGGAGACTCAAAGCAAATACCAAATATGTTCCTCTGGTCTCTGATAAAATGCCACTGACAGACAGGTGCTGGGCACATAGGGCTTTATCTCCACTTCTGGTAAATGATATTAAAGAAAGATCAAGAAGGAGATTGGGGACAACAGGGATCCTACAGTTGGGATTCGGCCTCAGGTCAAACTCCTTACATTTAGATACCTGGATGGAGTATCTGTACTTAGGGGAACTTTGGAGATTTAGTCAATACAGACTGAAAAACTGCAGCACAAGAGCAGTGATAAACCGGGTGCAAAAGAGCAGCAGCTCTTTAACAGAAAAATAAAGCCTAGAGCCCTCAGCTCTCACCCTTGTCAGTATGAAAAATATTTGCTTTTAGTTAAAACACCAGCAAATATGAACATGGACTTAAGAGGAGACTCATCAGACTAGTCAGGCTTCCCTGTGATGCTAGACTCTAACCTCTGAATTTCAGATAGACTTGGGCTGAAAAAAACCCTGTAGAGATCTGTCTTTGCGCCACAATGATTTCCAGTGCTTTTTAGGGGAAGATTTGGATAGAGAAATTCAGTGACTCATTGCAATGGAACAGAACAAATTCAGACAGCTCCTCTTTTCTCTGGGTTCACATAGCAATTTAACCCCAATTTTTCTATTTCACGTGCAGTCTGCTATCACAGAGTCTCTGCATCCCAGCCTATCATAAATCCTACTAATGCTCGTAATAATTTTCTTGATTGATGGTTGCTTTTCCCACTTCTTTTTAGGTAAGCAAAAAGTATAAGTATGATCTGTTTTCTGTGCAGGCAAAATGTATGATAAGACATTTCTGGAGCTATTTAATGATATTTTCTGTTGTAGACATTATTGAAATGAGCGGATTTAATATGAAGACCTTAGTGAACCTTCTGGGAATCTTTGCGCTCTCTTCATTTCTTCTGATGCATTTTTTCACCTGTTGTTGCAGATATTCCTAGCAATGAATTAAAATAAATATCTTATCACAAATGCCTGCAGTTCCTCTGGATGTATTTCTGATGGTTGACTGCACAAATGTTTTATTTTTCAATCCGTTTAACATGAACTTGTTTGCCCTGCTTCCTGGCATTGGAGAAACACTTTGAATTCCGAATGCTGAAATAAAAATCACTGCTATTGTTTAAAACATGCAAAAATGTATCATTTATTCAAATGTAAGATTTGTAAATCATTAAATTTCATAGGAGGCAAATCATTAGTCAAAGTGCAGACTGCACTAGAGGTCATATTTAATTTATTTTCAAAGCCTTCATTCGTGCTTTTTGGTCCAGTATGTCGTAAGTTATTCAATGCACAAAGGTGTCTACTTATGTCTCACAATAATTAAGCTGATTAAGTCATATTATCACTAACAGGAAGCATTAATTTCACTTGAGTGAACACTGCAAACAGAGTCAGTGACATTTCCACCACTTAGATTGAAAACACATTATAGGCAAACCAGGGAGGCAAAAGCTTCACTTAGCCCCAGCCTGTTTCTTCATCTGATCTCTGTGGAGGAGTTGGCAACTGATTTTTTCAGAGCAGTAAGAAAAGAAGAGGTGCAAAGGAGCAGGCAAAATCAGCACGTGACAACCATGCAGACCATTTTTCAGTGTGGCAGAGGCTAAATTATTATGACAAAAACTAAAGGATATTTATTTCTACAAAATATCTACTGAGCTCAAAAAGGAAGCAGGAGGAGGCGATCCAGCCAAGAACAGCAGGCAGTTCTGTACAGTGAGTGCAGGGAGGTATTTAAGACACTGAGGCAATTTGAAAAGAAATCAGGATGGACCTTGACCCCGTCTTGGCTAAATTAAGGTGTGTTTGTTCTGGCATCATCTGCAAGTGAGAAGAGAAGAAAACAAAGCCCTGCCATCTTTGGAGACTGTAATTAGCCACTAAGTGCCACAGACTTCAGGCTGGAATCAGGACTCTCCAAGGTCAATGAGCAGACTCCAGTGGTCCCCATGGATTTTAGCGCTGTCCTGCTGATACTGACCACTCTGGGGAGCTGAAACTGCCTGTATCCCTGGCTCTACCCAGCCTAACCTGACTGTATGCCAGTGCTGTGTCCCTGCTAAGGTTTCTGGGAGCTTCACCAGCTGCTACTTGACTTCATGCATGGCAGACCGAAGTAGAGCTGAGCACCAGCCCCTCTAGGTCTTCCTCTTTGTCCTCTTTTCTCTCTACCTCTGGATTAATTTTGTCTCTCTGGTACATATTTTCAAGTCATTACAGAGAGATAAGTCTATCCAAAGAGTCTCTTCAACAATAGCAAGAGCATGAAAAAACCCTATTTGTGCTGTTGCCCAGAAGCACTATGGGCCTGCCTAGCATGGCCTGCAGCGTTTTTCAGCCAAGTGCACCACATGGCAGCTTTCCCGTTGTTGTAGAAGCAAATCTCACACTGGCTGGCAGGTCCCTGAAAGCCAGATATGCCTCTGGATCTCTGAGAGATCTGGAATATATGAGAGGGGCATACAGAGAGTGTTCTGTTTAGTATGTCTCCAAAGCAGCTCTCATGCCCAGTGCATTACCACACTACAGAACCTTGCTAATGCTCATGAACTGTGCAGGACTGTAAGCACAGGAAGAGTTGTAAAAATAACTGGTTATAGGGCAAAGACCTTGCATTTTTAATGACACCCTGTACCTATGGGAGCTCTTCAGAAGAGATCTCATCTATTAGATGGACGATTCTGACCAGGCATGCCCTTTGAAGAAGGGATAGTAGTGTGGCTGAATTAGGTTTAAGCAAATCCTCTCTCTGCTAAAGCAAGCTCCTTTTTATTTTCCTTTTTATCAATGTGTTGATTGAGAGAAAAGATTGAAACTGAGCTCTTGTCAGCCCAGGATTTCCTTCAACTAAGTAAAAGGAGATCATCAGGGAACGTGGGGTGTCAGGACGCTAGGTGGGCTTTGTATTGACCCTCAAATCTCTTTTGGAAAAGGCCTGACCTGAACATGCAAACCTGGGGATCAGCAAGAGGCACAGACGTGTGCGTATCTATCTCATCTCTTGTGCTGGGGATGGCCAGGAGTAATGGAGAGGAGAGGGAGGCAATTTACTGGACATCAGTTGAGCCGTGGTAGTAGGGGTTAAAAAAATGCCAAGAAAATACACTGGAGAGTGACACACTTGTGGGGAGGTGGCAAAAGCTGGCTGCTTGGTTGCTCCACCCCAAGAATTTCCGAAGACAAAAATGTAAAGCATCACTTTCAAATACCTGTGGCTTTGGGGATCAATTTTGAGACCAATTTCCCTATGGGAAGCCACACTTGGGAATCTGATAAAAAATGCCAGATCCATGTGTTCATTTAGTTCCTGGATACCATGAAGTACATGTACCAGGTGCTTTTGCTCTGTAAGCTAAAATATAGCTAATGGCTTGGCTCTGCTGCAAAGGGGCTGTGGCTGAACGGCTGAGGGCTCACAGGAGAGGTGCTGCAGCCCTCTCCTAATGCCTGACCAGCTTCACCTGAAAATGGCAGGGAAGATATCGCCAGAGATAATCCAGGAGAGGGAGCTGCTTGCTGCCCCACAGGGAATCTGATCTATTTGACGCTTTTGTTACTTCTTGAAGGCAATTATTAATTTTATTATATCACTTTGCATAACTCTCTTGTTCTTTTGAAGGAGTAAAACAGGCTAACGCTCTACAGAGGTCTCAGGCAGTGGCTGTCTGGTTTTGGTTTTTTTTTTACCCTCTGCAGAGGCTATTGAAGAATGCACTCAGCATAAGATCCCTCATCCTACCAACTAATTGGGACAGGGAATATTTCATCTACTCACAGCCAGGCACATGTGAGCTGGGACTGAAGTCACCAGAAGCAGCCAGGTCCCTTTCATGTCCAAAGACACTGTCCTCCTGAGTCGCTGGCTCCCAGGGGGCTGCTTTGAGTGCTCCCTGCCTCCTGCTTCCACTAAAGAGCACAAGCACGTTGCCCACTTGTAGACAAGGGCTTTTCTGGGTTAATCCCAAAAGCCGCATTGCAGCCTCCCCAAGCCAGTCGCTGAGTAAGCAGGGGGTAAGAGAAGGACAGCCATGGTGTGGCCATCTCAGGGCTTCACCCAAAGCTGAACCACTTCCCACATCAAGTTGAGAGCCATCCCACCAGCTGATACTGACTTGCCTGTTCCCAGGCAGTTGGTCCCTACACCTGGCACACATCCAGATTATCTCTGTGACTCCCGAGACAAGCTGGTGGGTGGAGAGCATCCAGGGGAAAGCTTAAGTGAACCATAGAAAGCAATGCACAATACCAACAGCAAACCATTACTGCCAGATCCAGCCCCTCTCCCCAGCAGTTCAAAGCTCCTTATGCCCATACCTTGCTGCCAATCCCTGCAGAGTCTCTGCCCAAGCTGGAGCATAGAGCAAGATGCTGCATGACATCTCCAGCACACAGCTTCTCCTGGACAGGACCCTAAAGTTCTCCCGCATCCAGGGAAAGAGGGAAGGGGACCTTGAGCCCCCAGTATCCAGGTGAAGTGAATAAAGTGAGCTCTTCTGGGATGCTCCAACAACTAAGGAGGCCAGAGGGGGACACATCTCCTGGAGCCAAGAGCTCTGCTCCAAGAGCTGACAGCAATTCCTGCTGTCATATGCAGCTCAGGGACAGCCAGCAGCCAGGGTGAGCTATTAAAATACAATTTATTGGTACAAATCAGACATCATGAAACAAACCTGGTTTAGAAAAAGCTGTCATGTTCTGCACAGATGGATTGGAAATGAACTGTCCCATGACAGGAGCAATTGGCAATGGTGGCAAACAGACTGGGTGGACAGGTGTAGGCTGGGCAGGGTAGGGGAGAGACTGTTCTGGGGCTGGAGTTCTGCCCTGGAGGGCTCTTGACAGCCAGCTAAAAGTCCTCAAAGAGAAGCAGGGCACAGCAGGAGGTATCTGTCCTGTGCAGTGCAGGGGTTCCCCAGGTGTTCAGGACTTGGGGAAAACAGAGATCCAGGTGAGGGCAGGGGGAGGAAGGAGGAGGACTGTCACCTGCGCTGGGGCCCTCTCCAATGGCTTGAAACTGTCTTTTGTTCAGATGATGTTGCCTTGAACTAAGAGAGTTATCCAGCAGGGCCTCACCTTGTTCATCTCTCAGCTGCTTAAGCTTTCAGCTCTTCTGGCCATCCAACCTGTGTGTCCTCCAGCCCATGCTGTTCCTGAAGCAAAGGCTGGTCCTGTATTCTAGGCTTTGGGTCTCCAGCCCTGCAAGTGTTGGGTCATGGTTTGAAGGGCAGCACCCAAAATGGCTGGGGTTTGCACTCATTTCCTGGAGAAGACAGACACCAATGGCTGCTCTGGTCATGCAACACATCCCACTGGATCTCAGGGACAGAGAAACGGTCTCTGTCCCAGTACATAAGGTCAGGCTTGACTGAACCAGGCTTGGTCTGCATACATTTTCCATGCCTATTGGGACAGAAATACAGACATGCAGCTCAATACATTCACACAGCCAAACAAGACAAAGAAGTGACAATGTTTACAGAGATGGACAACCCCTAAGGGGACATGGGAATAGGTAAACTCAAGGCATATTTGCTTAAATCTGGTTATATGACTCCCCATAGCACTTACTGCCAACATAGCTCTGCAGAATGAGATGGGAGTAATGCCCTCCTGCCCCCCCCCCCCCCCCCCCATCACTTTTCAGTCTTTTGTCCTTAAATCCTTTCCCCACACTCTGGTGAGCCACTATCCCAGCAGCCCCACAAAGTCCGGAGTGGTCCATACATGGAGTGTGCTGTGGGTGGACCTAGCAGCTGAAATAATGCGAATGATTCCCAGGGCTTTGGGCAGAGCCACCCAGGCCCAGTGCTGGTCACTATTTCAGGTCATTGTTGATAACCACACTGTCATGCATGTCACTGTAAGTTGTCATCTTTTTCCTCTTGCCAAAGGTGGAGAAGCTGTTCTTGTTCTCCCGGCTCAGGAAGAGGGGCCCGTCTTTACTGGAGAGTAGGGTGGGCGTGCCAGGGATATAGACATTGTGCTGATAATCCAGGGCTTCGATGTGCCCTGGGTACAAGGGGCTGTACTGGGGTGTCCAGATGCTGTTGGTGCCTGTTGAAGCCTTCTGAAACTCTGGAGGAAAGATGAGCATAAGACTGGCTCAGGGGAGGTCACACCCATAGCTCAGTGAGACAGTAACATCCATGTCCCAGCATGCAAGCCTGTGCCCATATGTCACTGACCTCCCCTCTGAGCCTGGACACCCTTTCCACCCCACAAACCTCTACCGCTGCTAGTAACAGGGATGTGTTCCCCCCACAGCACCTCCACCAAGTGACAAGAAGGTCTGGTTTTCCCAGCCCCGGTGCCCCAATACTTACCAGAGACAGGGGTCACCAGTGTGCACAGCCTCTCATGCTCCTTCTGGAGGGCTCTGCGGATTTCCCCCATGTCCTCCAGGCTCTGGGAGCTAAAGAGAAGAGACCAACTCAAAGCTGCATCAGAGATAACATCCCTGTCCCCACAGCCCCCTTCCACCTGCTCCCTCTGTTCCTGCAGTGCTGGATTTGGTACCTCTTCAGGGCAGGTTGCTGTGTGCTTGGAGGCAGCCAGTCCGTGTTGGGCTGCTTGATCTGGAAAACACAGGGAAGGGCAAGGGTGGTTATTGGGACCCTCTGTTAAGCAGCCCAGACCTGCCAGCACAAGGCTTCAGTAGCCAGGGATGCAGGACCCCATTGCCTCTTTCTCCATGCCCTTTGTGGAGAAGCAAGCAACATGTTCCGATTTTAAGGAAACTGAGGCAGTGTTGAACCAGCCTCAGTTCTGGACCTTCCCCACCCTCCTGAGATATTGGGGCGTCTGGGAGTTTAAATGTCAAAGTCTGTCCTTCCGGGGAGGGAGAGGGGCTTCTCCTATTTCTGTTAATTTTAAAAAGCCTTTTTTGCAGGTGTGAGCCCAGGTCTCAGGCACCAAAGGGTGAGAGGTACGGAATTTGGCTGCATACGCGATGTCCCAGGGGGATTGCAAACAACTAGGGGGAAATCCCATTAACATATTAGAGAAGTGAGTCCAGCAGTTCGAGGAGACATGTGGGGAGAGCCTCTTGGCAGCGAATCTTGGGCTCTCCTTGGAAGGGCTGTTTTATTAAAGTCAAACGTAAGTGGATTAGACGCCTCATCACTCTCCATCCTTGTAATCGTGTTTTGATGAAAGAGTCTTTCATCGGGAAAATTAGGCATTCCTCATTTCAATACCTAACAAATGTTGACATCAAAATCCCACCCCAAAGACCCCACCCCCCTCCCTGGCAGCACAGCCTGCTGCAGCACAGGCCAGGCCTAGGTGCCAGAACTGGGGACATGAGCAGTGCTGGCAAGACCAGGAGCAGCCCCGGCTGAAGCAGTGGGACACTGCAATCAGGCTTTTGCAGTGTGAACTGCTCACCCACACAAAGGAGATGCCACCCCCACCACCCCACCTGCTCCCCAGAGCACTGCAGCACCTCCATTGCCTATGATGGGTGCAAAAGGTGGCGGGAAGGGATTTCCTCTCACCTCAGCTAGCCCTGTCAGGAAGTGGTGGAGTTTCCCACTGCCTGACAGCTCCTAATTCCCGCATTGGTCAAAGGCACGAGTTATTCTCTGGGAAAATCCGTGCCTGGTTTCTCTCATGGCAGAGGCTGAGGGAAGGGTCTGGGGGGACCCGCAGAGTGCCGATAAACACTGCCAGGCACAGTGTTACCTGCTTGGAGACCTGAAGCTGGTGGCCCAGCTGGGACCGCTTACTGGGGTCCTTCTCGTTGTTCCGTGGGGGGCTGCAGGGTTTGAGGAACATGAAGTCACTCTGGGCAGACTCAGGACCAAGGCAGACCTTGTAGCAGTAGCCTGGGGGGCCAGTCCCAGGCACATCAAGGCAGGTGGCAGCTGTGGTCCCTGCAGGGGGCTGCACCATCAGGTTGGATGTCTTCAGGCCATCAGAGGAGGATCTGGACCTGGGGCAGCAGTGGCAGCGGGACAGTGAGCAGCTGTCACCTTGGCAGGAGTGCTGCTCTCTGCGGCACCGAATGGCTGTGAGGATGAGGATGGCAAGGAGGAAGGTGAAAGAGATGGAGCCCAGGGAGACAAGGAGGTAGAGAGTGACTGGGGAGGATGAGGAGGCCTCAGGGGGGAGGCTGAACTCGCTGAAGTCGGAGAGAGTCTGAGGCATGGTCTCCACCACAGAAAGCAGGAGGGACACGGTGGCAGAGAGAGCTGGCTGCCCACCATCCCGCACCTGCACCACCAGCCGCTGCTGGGTTGCATCCTGTTCCAGAAAAGAGCGGAGGGTGCGCAGCTCGCCGGTGTCTGGTGCCACACTGAAGAGGGTGAAGTCAGTGGCCTGAAGGAGCTGGTAGGAGAGGCGGGAGTTCAGCCCCGCATCTGCATCCACTGCGGATACCGTGCCCACAAGGTAGCCAGGCCTGGCTGATCGCGGCACCAGCTCGGTGGCCACGGAACCATTGCGTGGCATAGGGGAAATGATGACTGGAGCATTGTCATTCTGGTCCAGCACAAAGATGTGGACGGTGACATTGGCACTGAGTGGGGGGAAACCCGCATCCTGTGCTTGCACCTGGATCTGGAAGCTGCGGATCTGCTCGTAATCGAGGGAGCGCAGGGCATACATGTGCCCACTGTCTGAGTTGATGGACACATAGGTGCCCACAGGCATGCCATGGATGTGCTCATCAGCAATGGAGTAGGACAGATAGGCGTTTTGTTGGCAGTCAGGGTCCAGTGCACTGACAGAGCAGATGGAGGCACCTGGTGCATTGTTCTCCAACACGTAGACGCTGTAGGAAGGCTGGAGGAAGCGTGGGGCATTGTCGTTCACATCGGACACTGGGACGGTGAGGGTGCTGCGTGTCAGTAGCGCTGGAGAGCCCATGTCCCGTGCTGTGATGCTTACATTATACTCAGGCACAACCTCCCTATCCAGTGCCTGTGTGGTGACCAGCGTGTAGTAGTTGCGGAAGGAAGAACGGAGCTCAAATGGTACATCAGGGCTGACCTCACAGCTCACACGCCCATTGTCCCCAGAGTCCCGGTCCAGAACGCTGATGACAGCAATGACAGTGCCTGGTGGGGCATCCTCTAGCACGGGTGTGGACACAGAGGTGAGGGTCACCTCTGGTGCATTGTCATTCACATCAAGGAGGTGCACAAGTACCCGGCAGTGCACGGCCACAGCTGAGGGTCCACGGTCCTTGGCTTGCACGTAGAGCTCGTGGAGGCTTGCCCGCTCATAGTCCAGAGGGCCCTTCAGCAGCACCTGCCCACTCTGGGGCTCTATGTGGAAGAGCTCCCGGACGCGCGGGGGTGCATGCCCACTGAAGGAGTACTCGATCTCCCCGTTGGGGCCCTCATCCAGGTCAGTGGCATTGAGCTGGATGACCAGGGTTCCAGCAGGGGCATCTTCAGGAAGACTCACGCTATAGGAGGGCTGGTCAAAGGCAGGCACATTGTCATTTGCATCCAGCACCATGACGAGGATATGAGCTGTGCCTGAGCGCTCGGGGACACCGCCATCGAGAGCAGTGAGCAGCACCCGGTGCGCGGGTTGCTGCTCGCGGTCAAGGGCACGCTCCAGCACCAGCTCTGCAAACTTGCTGGCATCACTGCGTGTCTGCACCTCAAGCGAAAAGAAACTGTTGGGGCTGAGCCGATAGGTGTGCACCGAATTGGTACCCACATCAGGATCCTGGGCACTCTCCAGTGGGAAGCGGGCACCAAGCACAGCGGATTCAGCCACCTCCAGCACATACTCTTGCCAGGGGAAGGTGGGCGCATGGTCATTGATGTCCAGCACTTCCACCTCGATGCGGTACAGCTCCAGAGGGCTTTCGACGAGGAGCTGCAGGTGGAGCAGGCAGGTCCCCCCGGCCTCGCACACCTCCTCCCGGTCAATCCTCTCGTTCACAAAGAGGATCCCGTTCTCCAGGTTCACCTCCAGGTGCTGCCTGGCCCCGGCCCGTGACACGATGCGGAACCGCCGCGCTGACAGCGTGGACACGTCCAGCCCCAGGTCCTCACCCAGGTTGGCCACGAAGGCTCCGTGCTCCAGCTCCTCCGGCACGGTGTAGCGCAGCTGCCCACCCGCCGGGCGCGGTGCCGGGGGCCCGGCCAGCAGGAGGAACAGGAGGCAGCGGAGGAAAAGCTGCCCCCGCCCGGAGCCTGCCCAGGCACCCATGGCCCCGCAGCGCTGTCGGGGGCGCGGGGTCCCACCCGCGCCCCCGCGTCCCCCCCTCGCCTTCGCTCGCCCCTCGCACTTCCAAGGAGTTTCGGGCCCCCGGGGGCGGCGGAGTGGGGGCCCTGCCTGGAGCAGGGGGGCCGAGCCGCGGCCACCGGCGGCCACTTAACCCTTTCCCTGCTGGCCTGCTGGGCGCGGGGAGGGGATGCAATCCGGGCCGCGGTGCCACACCAGAATAGCCAGAATAGGTCTACCGGAGACGGACGCACCTGGGGAGGGGGCTCGCTCCGGGGAGGTCCCGTTAACGGCGGTGGAAGCTCCCGTGAGACCGATCGCTGCCGAGGGCACCGGTATAACCCCGCAGATGCTGCGCTCGTCCCCGCGGTAGATTAAGAGGAGCCCGGATCGCGGCGGCTGCCAAATCCCCCGGCCACGTCCCCCGCCGCGCTGGTCCTAACCTTTACCAGATGGTTAAGCCCCTCCAGACTTGATTACATTTCCCTGCACACCGTTTTCCTTGTAATGCGGAGTTTTTAATTACCGGAGCAGGGGGGATTACAGCCCTGGATAAAGCTGAGCCCATCAGTGCGGAGGCACAGAAAGACCCCCTCCCTTCCCCTCCTTCCCCGCCTGCTCCCACCCCCGACACCCCGCCTGCCCACAGCACCGCGCCGCTAATCCCGCTCCCCCACCGGACAGCCCGCTGTCAGCCCCCTCGTGCTCTCGGGGCACGATCCCGCCAGAGACCCGAGGACCTTTTCCCCCCACCCCCCAGCTCCCCCCACGGGCACAAACTTTCCGACCCCCGCGGAAGACGAGGTGGGGGCGGGCTCGGACCGAGCCTCCGGTCCCCCACCGGCCCCCGCAGGGCGGCAGACGGAGCCCCCTGCGCCCCCCCTCCGCCCCGGCCCGGTACCGATCGCGGTCCCTCCGCTGGCCGATCCGTTCTCCCCGCAGACCCGTCTCCAGCCGCCGTCGTGCCCGGGCAGCTCCGCGCGGCGCCTCCCACCGGCGCCGTCCCCGGGGGCGCTCGGTAACGGGACGGGGCGGCCGCCTCCCCCCCCGCCCCGCGGCTGCTTAGGGCGCGGATAATCCTCTAACGATCTAGTTAAGGGCTCGGCGGGGCTCGGAGCGGCTTTAGCTGTGCAGTGATATTTCACCGCCTTTGTCTCTGCCTCACGGTCCCCGGTGAGAAGGGAACCGCCGGCTTCAACGCTCCCCCCTCCCGGGGACCCGCGGGGGAGGCAGGCTGCAGGGGCGACCAGAGGGCGCGAGAGGCGGCGAGGCTGGAGGGGCTCGTCGGGCTGCGGAAAGGGGGTTTGGTCCCTGGGAGGGCAGCACGACCCACGCGGGACGTGCCGCGCTCGTGGGGCGGCCGCTTAGCGGGGGGGGCGCGGGTAGGGGCGGGGGGCGCCGCGGGAGGGAGCGGTGCGGACGGGTCACGCGTGGGCCCGGCCGCTCGCAGGTGGAATCGGGACGGCTCCCGGTAAGTGACGCCCGGGGTGCGTGGGAAGCGCCGATCACGGCCGGCCCGGCCCCCGCACCGTCTCCCACGCCAGGGCCACCCCTGGCGGCGTCGTAGTCATCTCCCCCTCGTTTCTTTCTCATCCCACCACCCCCCCCCCATCCCCGATCTGACCCCCCCCGCGCCCTGCCTCACCGCCCAGCCCTACCCGGGGCTGGGACCCCGGAGGTGGGAAGGCTGGGGCAGGGCTGCTCCGGGAGTCCCCCGAGGGCTGGCCAGGCCAGAGGGAGGATCGGGGGGGTGGTGGGGGGGGCGTGGGGGTGGAGGAACGAACGAACTAACCACACTGGACACAGAGATTTTCGAGGGTTTCGTTTCCCTTCAGTCCTCCCCCGTCCCTGATGAAGAGCGTTGTGGGAAATCCTCAGAGAGACTCTCGCCCTTTTGTTTGATTCAGATAAAAATATTCATGCCCCCCGCCCCCCAACAGGTGCAACCTATTCCGGCAGGATCCGTGCCCCCCGCCCCCTGCCCGGTCCTGCCTGCCCTTTTCCTGCTTGGCGGCCCCTGCCCTACTCCCCCTGCCCAGCTCTCCATGGCTGCTTGCTTCCTTGGGGGGAGATCCATCCTCGTGTCCCCCCTCACCTGCTTCCCCCCACCCCGAGGGACGTCACAGGATAGTCCCATCCTGTTCCTTTTCCTGCCTCCCCCAACCCTGGGGTCCATTCCTGCCTCCCCCCAGCCCCCACGATTCCAGGGGACCAAGGTCAAAAGTGGGGGGCTTGAGAGTGGGTACAGGCTTGTTTCGAGGATCCCTTCCCTGAAGGAAATAGCACAGGCTGAGGGTGGTTGGGGGTGCTGCAGAGGGATGTGGGATGCAAAAAAGAGCCTTGTTTGGAGCAACATAGCAGAGGAGGGTGAACAGCAGGATGGGGGAGATGACATGGGGACAGTCTAGCACTCCAGCTAGCACCCCACTTTATGTCCTGCAGATCTTAAGTCCCCTCTTGTGATGCAGGGGAGTGTTCAGCTGCCAGCCCTGTTCTCTTGGGATAAGGAATCAGGACGCAGCTAGAAACTTGTTTTTGGAAGACGCTGGAAGCTAGAAGAAGGAGGGGGGTGTGTGTGTCTCTGAGATGTCTTGGCATAGGCAGGCGGGTGGCCGGTTGCCGCAGGTCAGCACTGATGTGCCTTGGCAAGGCCAGCCAGAGAGATCAGGGTGCGATGTAGCAGGAGATGCCGCAGGTTGAGCCGCCTTGGAAAAGCCACGCAGAGAGCAAAGGGTTGGGGGACTCACCCAGCTGCCTGCAGGCAACAAACCTTGCCCAGCCACCACCATCACTCCATTTTCCTGTCCACTGCATTCTGGGGCAGCAGAAGGGTCCGTAAGAAAAGCTGTCCCTGCCAGAACACACGTCCCTTCCCCCACCTCCCCAAGGCGCCCGTCTGCCCAGCCGTGCATGTGGCTGCTCCTTTCTTGCTTAAAGCAAGAGCAGTTATAGTTTGCAGTGCCCAAGAGGGCAACCACAGTGGGAGGCGGGGGTCTCCTGAGTGAAGATGAGAGCAGCCCTGGCCCCGCGGCTGGTAAGTCAGTCCCTGGTTGCTTGTGCGGGGTCAGGTGCTAGGGGCTCTCTCTTTGAAGCTGCAAAGCTCTGTGCAGCAGGATGCCCTGATCAGTGCTCCTTCCCTTCTGAAGCTCTGGCTGTCTTCCCTTGGGAGGACAAAGTGGTGCCCTGAAAGGGATAGTGGCCGTCTTGGTGTGTTTTATCAGGGCTGGTGGGGCACTCTGCCTACCCTTGGGTGCTGGGATGCAAAACATGAAACATGCCCCATCTCCTTTCAGAGGAGCACAGGGACACGATGAGAAGCTACGAACATGAGTTGGAGAAGGGAAATTCTTATTAGGCATTAGGGAAAAAATCTTCACTGCAAGGCTGGTAAAACACTGGTGCAGGGACCAGACTGTGGCAGGAATTGTCATCCTTGGAGATCCTCCTGAGCACCCCGATCTACTGGCCTTGCTCTGAGCAGGGATGCACCAGGGACCTCCAGAGGTCCTGACGGATTAAAAACTTTGTGTGATTTGGAAAGCCCCAATCTGTAGCAACCCAAACTAAGCAGAGGGGAAGTGGTCACCAAGATGAGGGAGTTCACTGCCCGGAGAGCCTTGGTTTCAAGAGATTGTGGGTCCCGCGCTTGTCAAGGAGCCATTTCTTTTCACAGACGCCTTGTCCAGAGGTGGGGTATGGAGCAATGAAGGATGCTGGAGCTCCATTTGCACTGGAAGTCTTGGTCCATGAGCTCTGTCCTGCAAGGTGCTTGAGTTGCTCAGCACCCTTGTATTCCTTGGCAGCAGTGCAGGTAGACCTTTTGCACCAGGCAGGTTTAGACTCAGAGGATGTCAGTAAAGTTTTCCTGAAGTCCCATGTGGTTTGTAGGTGAGAAGAAGATGTGGTGACCAATGCAAGGGCCAATACTGGTACAGTACACTGGATTCCTCTGGCCAGCAACACATGGGAACAAGTGCACAACCCCTCTGCCTGGGGCAGATGGAGGCTGAGACACAGGCTCAGCTCTGAGCAGACCCTCTGTAGCCATCGTCTATGTCTGAGCATTTTCAGGACATGGGAGGGCCAGTCCTGCTCAGCTTCTAGGTGAGCCAGTTCTGGCTCCCTGTAGGACACAAACTTCACTAGCAGCTCCAGCAGCCAAGGTCTCTGCTCCTGTTTCAGTCAGGGTTTTTTTTTTTTGCAAACTCAAGCCTGCAAAGGGAGCTGCTTTCACAGCTGGTGGCTTGTCCTTCTTGAAGAAAGAGACCTTGGACTCAAAGAAGAAGAAGAGCTGTCTCCCTATTATCCTAAGAGCTGGGCCTCATGCTGCCGTGGGCATCCTTTTAGAGACTCTCCCCTAAGATGTCCTGTGGGAATGCCTCCTTTCCTCCGGGAAGGACTGAGAAGAAAGGGGGGTCACTAAGCAGGAAAGTAAACCTTGGACTCAAAGAAGAAGAAGAGCTGTCTCCCTATTATCCTAAGAGCTGGGCCTCATGCTGCCGTGGGCATCCTTTTAGAGACTCTCCCCTAAGATGTCCTGTGGGAATGCCTCCTTTCCTCCGGGAAGGACTGAGAAGAAAGGGGGGTCACTAAGCAGGAAAGTAAAGGTGGGCAATGGTGTGTTGCTTGCATGGGGGGAAAAGCAGAGGCCTTGGAAGAGAGGAGGTAACACCTCGCCTCTGTCAGGCACCAGTGTGACTGATCTTGGAATATTGTGCACAGCGCCTGCGCCTGAAGTTTTGAAAGAAGATTAAAAAACTGATTTAAGGCTTGGAAAAATATGTTACAGGGAGAAGTGTAAGTGAAACTGTCTGAACTCTGTGCAAAAAGAAGCTGGAGGAGGTTTGATGGTAGAGCCAGGGAGGTGTCACAAGGATGACAGGACAGTTAAAGGCTTGCAGACCCACGGCTTGAGCCAGCTTCACACACTGGGCAGTGAGAGCGGATCAAGGTGTCAGAACTGTTGATGGTGTCTATGTCTTTTGGTGTTTGCAGATCCATGTGGAACAGCTGATGTGTTTGCCAAGCCCAAGTTCCCCAGTGTATCTTGATGAAGTGGGAAGACTGGCTCTGGCGAGAGGGATTCCAGTTCACCTCACCTCCTCCAGCAGAGAAATTACTGCAGCTGTCCCCTCCATGTGGGTGGTCCTACAAGAAATGTGACCAATGTGACCTGCTCCTTCCTATAAGAAGGTCCTGTAGCCACAAGGGAGTACCTTGTCAGCTTCCACAGAGCTCCAGGGAAGGGGCTATAACCCTAACACAACCCAAACACAAGGCTAACAGCTTCCCTTGGCCTCTCCTCTCCTCTCCTCTAGCAACGTGCTAAACAGCAGGGGGAAATGTTGGAGTTGAGACCCCAGCCAAGAGGCCAAGCGGCAGGAGCTGGGGTGGATGTTTCCTCTCCCCACACACATCTCTTTGCAATAACACCCAAACAGCAAATGGATGCCCACATTTCATTTTGAAGTCCCACATCCCTGGGCTAGGTTGGTGGTTTCAGAAGGAAAAGGTAGAAAAAGGCACATTCTCCTTTGTCCCCGTTTCTGGGGTTTAGCCATCTGCTTGTATGGAGCCATCCTGGATCTCTGGGGATGCATTTCTGGAGAAGAAATTCCAATTCTTCTAGTCCTGGAAAGATATGGGGATGTTTTCTGCTTCTCTGTCCCCCACATCACTTTATTTCTCTTTCCCCATTCCCAAGAAGGGACCACCTTTACCTTCCCACCCTCCCCTAGACCCTGCTGGGGATTGTGTGGCCCCCTGAGACACCCCCCAACATCCCCACCTGCTCCCAGGAGCTTTGTAGATCCTCCAGGTCTCCCTTTTCTCCCCCACCAGCCCTACTTCTTTCCTCTCCGTCTGGGAGATCAGTCATTGAGGGTGTCGACACGCACACACCCGACTCCCCCGGGAGGATGGGGAGCGTGAAGCTGGGGGTGGTGTTCTGCTGCGAGAAGGCAAAGCTGCCATCAGCAGGCGCTTTGATCTACAGACAATTACAGACGAGTGTAGGACCTCGCTCTGCTCAGCCAATAAATAATGGAATTTGTGTGTTGACACAGACAGATTTCCCCCAAACTGTCAGAGAAGGGGAGACGAGAGTGAGTGAACGGGAGCCTGAGTGGCTGGAGGGAAGGGGAGAGGAGCGGGCAGGGGAAGGGGTGAGAAGGGCCTGTGGGAAAACAGGGAGAGGGGGCAAGGGAGGAAAAAAAGACCATGTTTGGGGAGGCAGTGCTGATGGGGGGAGCTGGACAGGGAGGAGGAGAAGAAGCCCTAAGGAACACATATTTGTAGAGGGGAAGGAAAATCAAGACAGGAACTGTGGGTGGAAAGGGGGAGGGAGTGCTGCATACACAGCAGGCTGGAAACAGTGGGGGAAAAAAAAAATCTGAAGGTGGAAAAGAAAGAGAGGGAGGAACAAAGCCATGGCAGTGCCCCCGGGGCTCCCCGGCTGCCTGGCAGATCACAAGATCTCCGCTCTCGAGCAGGGACCATATTCCCACAGCCCTCCACAGAGCGGCCCTGACCTCCCCAGGCGCTCTGCACCGCGAAGCTGGTGACAGGGAGGCAGGCACAAGTTGGTGAAATGGTGCCGCTGGTATGCAGCAAACAGTAGAAATTTGCTCAGAGATCACAAGTCCCCAAAAAACCTCCTGTGATGCCCTGTCCCTGTGCTCCCTCTGCTCCTCCCCATCACCCTCCCCATCTCGCCCTCTCCCTGATCCTTCTGCAGCCTGGAGCTGTTTATTCTGTGGCTGATAATGTTTTTTTACTTTACTTGTGACAAAGAAATACCTCCCCTTTGCTCAGGAGCCCAACCACCGAGCCCAGCAGAAAACCATCCATTCTTCCAGCAACCCTCCAGCCCAATGTGGCTGTGGCAGCAGTTCCAACAGGGATGGGGGGAGCCACTGGGGCTGTCTCCTTCCTCCCAGTTTGGAACACTCAAAAGCACTGTTTGTTCCCTCCTGCCTCATCTGTGGCCTGACCTGGCTGAGCCCTAAATGAATGAACAAAGATGCACTTGCTGAGTCCTCCAGGCCAGGCACCACTTCACTGTAGGTGCCCCCACTCCCTCCTTGGCCCTTCTTGAAAAATGGGTGTCCATGTTTCCCATCCAAGCTCCAGATGGGATGCAAACACCTCCCAGCCCAGGGACAACACCCCACACCCCCCCCCAAGTCTTTACCTTCCCCTAACCCAGCCTTCCATCCCTTCCCAGCTCCAACCAGCCCTTGCACAGATCAGGCTCTCCCCTGCAGCCACCTTGTCCCTCGGCATGAGCACAGGTTACAGGTTGGGCCAAGGGTTGCCTGACCGGGGTGGCACTTAGTAAACCGGGTGTCTGCAGAGCTGGGGGCAGCAGCAGTGCTGGCTCCAGGGCTGTGTGGGATGGTGCTGCAGCAGCAGGTCATCTGACAGGCTTGGGGGACCCAGGAGCCTCACAGCCCATCCCCAGCGGAGCGGGGCTTTGGTGGTACATCCCCTGGCACTGCTGTACCGGGTCAGAGCGAAGCAGAAGCAGGGGCTTCTGGGGATATCGCCTATGGATGTTTTTTAGCTTAATGACGGCAAATGGCAAGAGTGGCTGCCTAAGTGGGGCAACGGTAGCTTATGGCCTCAGCAGTGGGAGGACTGGAGCTCCTGCCAAGCTCTTAAACCTCTCTTTTGGGAGGGAGGGATGTAAAGCTGGTGTAAATTGCTAAAAAGCTGGGTCTTTTTGCTAATAAAGTCACTGAAGCAGGTAATGATTCAGCTGGCCAAGGCAGAGTAACACACAGGGCCAGGCTGGGACCCCTTCTCCAGAATTGCTCCAGGTCCCTGATCTCAGCCATTTTACCGGGACAGTAGGAATGCTGGGCTGGATCCAGCTGCTGCTGCTCTAGTCCACAGCAGGACCGGAAGAGAGTGAGGAAGGTGGGCCAGCAGGAGAGGGCAAGGCTGCAGGTTGCCCGAGAGCCTCCCGGGTCCCTCTGAAGGAAGGAAAGGGGAAAAGCAGCTGGATGTTTGCGCTCAGCCCCCCCCTCCATGAGGCTTCAGCCCTCCCTCCCAGGATGAGGCCAGGGAAGACAGCAGCTGGGAGTGAAGTGGTGGGGGAGAGAAGTGGTGGGAACAAGAGAGATTTCTGTTTGCTCTAGGGTCTGCTGTGCCACCCAAGTGCTTCTCCAAAGCATTGCCATCAATGTTCAATGGGAAGGGGCTGTAGCAGGCTGAGCATGGTCCCCAGCCCAGCTGGGACAGACGGGGTGCAGGCAGGTCTGCTGAACTGGGAGATGCCTCCTACAGGTCCTCCAAGCTGCACACAGTGAGGAACTGCACTGTGACAGGGGCAGAGTCCTCCCTCTGCCCAGGCACTGAGAACAATGACCAAGCTAGCTCCAGGCACCTCAAAACACTTTCATGGTGAGACCAGGCAGGATACCCCAGCCTTGATGTGGGAACCATGAGAAACACCCCTCCTTACCCGACCAGATGCCAGTTTTAACTCGTGGAAGGGCTGCATCCCCTTTAGGCAAGAGGCACAGAGCACCCCAGCCCTGTTTGCTGGTGGGGGAAAGCAAGGAGAGCTGCAGGGCTGGGGCTCCCTCTCTCCAATTAAATCCCCAAGCCCTGACCCACACGGGCACATTCAGCACCAACAGCCTTTACAACTCAGCACGGAGATGGCGAGTGCTAGCGAAGACTCATGGAGAACCACTGCTCCAGCGTTGGGGGCCATGAGCAAAGGGTTAACACCCCACAGCAGCACTAAGCAGCGGTGGAAGCAAAGGGTTAATGCGGTGGGTGCAGGGAATGTTATCTGTCTCTTCTCTAAATACTATTTCCTCCCATGAAACCAGCTTTTCATCCTTGGCTAGAGGCAGCTCCCGCTGCTGGGAGTCCAGCAAGAGCTTGTATCTGCTGCCGCACACACCACTGCTCCCAGCAAGCCGCCGAGACAAAGAGTTGCACTCCCCAGTGCTGGGCCCAGGCAGCAGCAGCGTGGAGATGCTGGGGCTGGGGCTTAAGCCCAGAGGATGCAGATGGCCTCCAGACGGAGTGCAGGTACGACAGGCTTTTTAACAAAGAGGAATCTCGGTAATAAAAGCCCTCTCCCATGCTGCTGTATGGCAGAGGGGTTTCCTCCCCATCTTGCAGGGACCAAGAGCAGCAGGCCCTGGAAAAGTGGGCACAGGCCTGGGCAGGCTCCAGCCAGCAGCGAGAGGCTGCACAAACAGAGCCACCTACCCGGGAAGGTTTTTCGGGTGCTGCCCATTTCAAACCTCACCCCTCAGGTGCACCAGAATGGACAAGAACGGCAGGATGCTCTGTAGGGAAACCAAGGCAGCATCCACTGGCTCCAAGGTCACAATCCAGGACAGAGGGAGGGTGCAGGGCAGCCTCCGCCCCTTCCCCAGCAGCGCAAACCAAATTCAGGCTGCAGCAAGGCTCTGGTTGTCTGCAGAGCTGGTGGCTGGGATAAAATGGCTGCTGCTAAATCTTCTCTGAAACGTCCTAAACTTTTAATGCATATGAAACCACGGCAGCATCCCTTTCGCACCCCGGAGGGCACAAAGGCACAAGCGTCTCCTCTCTCCCATTCAGCCAGAGCCACGTGCTGCAGTCTGAACAGCGCTAGGTACGTGGCTGGAATGAAAGTTGCCCTTGCAGCTCGTGTGCTCAGAGAGCGTTTGCCGAAGTCAAAGGATTGCCAAGTTAAAAGGGTCAAACCTCCAAGGACAGTTGTATCTGACTGGCTATATATCATTTCAATAGCATCTTCAACGGGGATTATAATCTGAATTGAAGCGGAAAGACCTGAGGCAATGAAGCTGTCAGCAGTCTAAGATTAAGGAATTAAAACAGCAGCACAACATTACAGGATTTGTTCTAGATGTATTAGAAAGAGCAGGCTAAACACACTGCAGCCTTCCTTGGGTTGGAAATTTCATACGAGTACAGAGAAGGGCAAGAGCAAGGATTTCATCAATATACATAAACAGAGAGGAGAGTGAGACAGAGCTATGAAAACCCAGCCACGCAAGATATAAATCCTAACTGTAGACGGAAATGAGTCACACAAGGTTTGACTGAGGCAAATAAAAGCAGAAATGAAGTGGATTTAGGGAAGGGCAGAGGTGAAAAGACACTGATAGCCAGTAGACAGGAAAAAAATGGCCCCTAATATACTAAAGCTGGTAAAATCTGGAATGCAGCCCAGCCTGCTTTTGGATCACCTGCTGGAAATGCAGGTCCCCAGTGCTGTCCTCCCTTTCCCTTCCCCTTTCCACATTGTTACAGCCATCTCCATAATTACTTAAAAAAGCCAAGAATGATGTCAACTGTCTGCATAGGGCAACCGTCAGAGCCATGACAGAAGGGGGCAACAAACCTTGCCTTTGCCACCACCAGCTCTGCACAGCTTGGGAGGTGGGAAGCAGAAGCTCTCGAAACAAAGAAGGAATCAAACTCTCACCAAAGGACCCATTAAAATGATCCATTTATTTCTGGAAAATTGCACACACCTTTCTTTCATTCGCTTTATCCTAGATCAGTTGTGGGGAGGAATTTCTCCCCTGCCTTAAAGATACCAAAGTTATGGGATGAAACACAAAGAAAAGCGGGGAGGTATCCCTTGCAGATAAAATACACAGAAAAGTTTCCGCAACCCAGGCTCCATGCAGCCACCAGCTCTGATCAGCACAAGCCATAAAGATGCAGTTGTACCACTCAACACCGCTTGTTGTGGCACATTTCCTTCAGTTATGTGATCCAAAAAGAAACTGAATCACTCCATGTCTCAAACACACAGCCCAACTGACAACTAGAAAAACTAGGGCCCAGAACAACAATGCCTGGTTGACAACTAGATTAATCCTGAACCAGGCCACCTGTAAAGAACTGTTGCACTTTATTGACACACAAACGTACCCAGCAGAACACTTCCCTGCACGCACAAGGCCACAGAGCAGTGATGAGCAGCCAGATCTAGGACACAGAAGGAGATAGGAAGCTAATGACAGGTGGAGCTCGTTCTGTAGCACAGGTAGAGCATGGAATCGCTTTTTGACTCCTCCAGCCAACTTCTACTGGGAGATTTACATACAAGTCCTCAATCAAGTCTTTTTAAGAGTTATCCAGAGTCCCCTGGTAAAAACAATCTGTTTCAAGAAAGAGGAGAGTCCAGAGCTGCTCAGTGATTCTTTTTGGTTGAACCAAAACCAGAGAAACCCATCACAGCTGCCATTTCATCATCCTCTTCAAATGTCAAATCTTCCTCTGCCCGCCTTTTCTTCTCTCTCTGCTTCTCCTTCTTGTAGGCTTTGGCTTTCTCCTCCTGCAGCAAGGGACAGAACAGCAAAACAATTTGAACCTCCGGAGCCAAGTAAGCTTTTGAGACACCTGGCACAGCACAGTTAACCCAAGTCCTACCAACAGCACCCAAGCCGTGTCTGAGGAAGTAAAATAGCCAGCAGAAATCCTGGTCTGCAGTCTCTGAGGAGGAGGCTTCCCACTGTTTCCAGACCACTCTACCTACCAACCCAAGAGCAGAGTCACACACACAAAATGTAGCCAAAAATAAGCGTTAAGGAATGCTCTCTTCCAAACAAACTTCAGAAGTTTCGTCTGGAATCAACACTGAGGCAAGAAGGAGCTGTTTTTAAAGCAGCAGGCCTTTCCCTCATACAATGCCCCATTCCAGTGACCGTGATGCTGAATGTTGCTGTCTGTTGGCTTTCAGCTTGGCAGAGTGACAGCTGCTCACTGGAACAGAAGCTGAAGCTCTGAGCGGCTTTGGGGGGTTTTGGCATCAAAGAGTTTGTGCTGCTCTAATCAAAGTGTTTTGCTCTGCAAGGATCACAAGCCCTGGAACAGCGCCAGGCTTGTACCGGGCGACACAGAAGCATGGCTTCGGCTCCCAACTTAGCAACTGCTCCTGCCATTCCCATCACCGCCCGCTGCACTGCAGCTACCGAAGACAGCCATGCCCTGCAGAAACCTACACCTAAAGTTGCTGCTGCTTTCTTTGTTGCCATACATCGACTAGCAGTAACTTTTCAACCCACAGCACTCCCTGCCCTGCCAAGGCACCCGTCTTCTGCCTCCCCCAAACAGATCAGGCTCAGCAGCACCAAAGACTGCTCGAGAGCAGAGCACAGGGCTGCTCTGTGTGCACCCCAACAGAGCACCTCTGCAGTGAAGCAAAGCTTAGGGCTTGAGCAGAGACACCCAAACAGGCCCCAATATTTAACATTTCATTGTTATGCGACTGCTGATGGAGGAGAAGCACCCATGGAAGCTCCTCAACTGTCAGAACTTTGTCAGGTTTTCAAATAAACTTGATCTTCATGTCAGGGAGTTGACACTTAAGCCCAGGTTTGAGAGGAATCTGCTGTCTTTCACTGCCTCTATGCACATCTCACACCACAGCACAATGCTCATGAAGTCCTTCCACATTCAGGGAGGCTACACAGAAGCAATGTGCCACGTGGAGGATCACAGCAATCCTAAGAACCATGAAAGATAAGGGACAAAGACACAGGTCTGTTTATCAGAGCACACAAGTTCAAACACAGCCAATAGGAGACAAAAAATGGGTCCACTGTCAGGTTTGTGCTGCTCTCAGTGGAAACCTGAAGCATCAGAAGTTATCCTCACACAGAAATAGGGGAAAAAGGTTTCCAGGGACAGCAGCAGCAAACTTTTTAAAAAGCAAACAATGAAGAAACAAAACCCACTCACAGCAGCAGATAAGCCCATGATACCAACAACAAGGCTTCCGTGGAACAAGATTAGGAACGAGGGTTGATTTCCTCACAAAAAATGTTTCCAGGGAGCTTTGCTTCATCAGTCATTGCCCAGACTCACCTCCTCGCGGAGTTCCTTCATCCTCTCCTCAAAGTCATAATCTTTCTGCTTCTCCTCCATCTTCTTTTTGTTCACCTCAAAGCGTTTCTTCACCTGATCCAGTGTGGAACGCTCCACCCGCATGGACATGCCCAGATTTCTCTGGTCTAGAGAACAGGAGTGGAATCAGCCATGTGCAGCAATACTTGGAGCCTTTGACAGTCTGCACATAGTCCCTGTCCCCAATGCCAATTTAAGCATTTCAGTACAGCAGCATCTTCCTGCCCATGATCCATCCTCTCAAAGCAGCTTCCAGGCCAGACTACACTCACGCACATGGCCATACACCCACAAGGCTCAGTGCTCCAACCTGACCTAACTGCACTGACTCGCGGGCTGCCCACCACTCCAAGTGCAGGGAGCAGCACTGTCCCCCCATACTCCCGAGTGGCAGAGCCTGGTATAGCCCAGCCCTCAGGGACTCCACACCATATCTCACCACGAACGTGCCAGGTAACCCAGAGCCAGCCCGGGGAGTGTGACACAGCAGTGCCTCCTCTCACAGAGAGGCACACACTTTGTGTCCTCATCTGATCCCATATTCCTACACAGACTGGGATTTCTTATGTCAGAGTGGATGGGCTTTAAAGAGACAACATAACCTAAACAAGCCACTGACTACAACAACCCGTGCATCACTTGTAACAAGAAGGAGAATGCAGCCTATTCTTTTAAGGTTCCTTGTTAGGATGCTCCCCATCATGTTGATGTTCTGACACTTCAGGAAATTTAATCTTAGACGGGGGGGAAAAAAAAGGGTTGGAGTGTGGAAAGAGGAGCCGGAATAAAACTGACAGGCTGGCATCACTCAGCTGTGGGAGAAGCTAAACAAGTCATCAGTGGCACTCACTCAGAGATCCTGATTACACAGGACATTTCTAGCTAAAGCAGAGACATGAAATCTTAAGCCAGGCCTCTGATTCAGTGGCTCTTTAGAGCAGATTCCCAGGTTACTGCTCATGAGTAAGCCTAGGTTGAAGGGCCCCCCCCTGCAATGTGTCCAGCCCGCACTGCCCGGTGAATCCAAACAGGCTGTTGTCTCCAGCAGCCATGCACATTGTCCCAGGGATGCATCAGTCCTTGGAAGCTCAACCTACACACCAAGAACGAGTAAGAGAGCTACCAAGAACAAGCAGGTTTCAGCCAGATTTACAGACTGGATCAAAAGCTCCCAAACTTATTCTGTAAATCATATTACACTGAAGCCACTTTCCAACCCCAGCTTAACTCTTCATCTCAGGCCCATGCACAAAGTCATGCCAGGATTTTTGATTCCAGATGCTCTCATACAGACTTACTACTGATCTCCCAACATGGCAAACAAGGCATTTCAGCATCCTCCTCCCATTCACATAAAAGCACAGGGCTTTAACACGTTGGCTTTTCTTTTCCTAGCTACAGAAAACTGGCCCTCAGGTCCTCTTCTCACACACACACACACACACATGTCTTAACGGTTCAAACAGCCAAGTGTGCAGGTCTGGTTTGCCTTTTTGTAAAAGGGCCATTCCTTGACTTCCACAGGGAGCCAAATCACCTTCAGGAGCAGAACAACATCGCAGGAGTGTGTCAGTGCGTCCTGCTGCTCCTTTACTTTCTCCACTTTCCCCACTGTCTGAACATGTCAAGGAGAAGCAGCACCCACATTTGTGAAATGAGAGTCAGCTCAACGAGGGTACAGTCCTCTTTTTCAAGTTAAACACAGTAATGGAACAGACTGATAAACCAGGAATTATTTTCTCTTGCCTTTATCTTGGCCTAGGTTGACTGCATCATTACAGCAATGGAGAGAAGAACCACAGATAGGTACAGGACAGTAACATCACCACACTGCTAAACTCCAGGGTCAAACTGCCCCACTCCTATTCCCACTCATCCTCATCCTCATCAAACCACAGCCTCCATCCTTGTCAACTCTATCCGTACTCTGGAGCTCAGGGGCTAGCTAGTTTTGAGCTTCATACTCAAATTCTACAAAGAGAAGCTTCCAATCCAAAAATGGGCTAGTCCCATACCTTTTACTTATCTAAGAACTTCTTTAAAGCCTTGGTGCTGCGAAAAAAGCCTCCTTCCAGATTTGCAGAGGAGACATCAGGATTTGCTGACTCTGGGCTTCTTGCAGCACAGGCACTCTGAGAGGGAAAAACATGACCAACCTAACCAGAGTCACTGATCACTGTTTCTTCTGGGCTTATTCCATAAAAATGGTCCAGCAACCTGGAAGGTGCCAGGAGATAAAGGCAGCACCTCCACAGCTCTCACGAGCAAACACTGCCTACATCCTGATCTCCAAAGCACACTTTCATACATGTATAAGCATCCAGCCCTCAGGCACTGGTGGTGCACGGAGGGAACAGCCCACAGCACTGCAGCAGCCCTCCAACAAGGCAGAAAAATTCTCCTTACGTTTTTTGCCATTGATGTGATCCAAGAAGTTAATGGAGTCTTTCACCACGCAGTCGCATACGTTACAGTAGTACCTGGCAGGAGAGAGAAAAAATTAACTCCAAAGCATGAGACAAACCTCATCTCACAGAACTACTATTTGAGATAATCGACAATGTGTAATCTGCATATTGCTTGACATATGGGTCCTTTCTCCACATCAAGAGGGAAGCTACTTCCATTATGGAGAGCTCCAGTGAAAAGAAATGTGCAAGAGCACACCTGACTGACAGAGCTGCCTGGGTTAACACTGGAGGTACCAACTCTTATGCTGACAACACTCTGACAAATGACAGAAACCAAATTATGAGCTGATCTGTAATAAATATGTGAGCCGCAGCATCTTCCCCTTCCAGTCCAAAACCGACAGGGTGGGATGGACTCTGTGACACTGCAGGGCTCGACTGCCCTCCTCCAAGGCAGCGCTAGCCATGCAGCCCTGGTTTCTGGACTGCAGCCTACTGAAGGCTCTCACCTGGTTGAAAGGTGAGTCCTCCTGGCCCTATCACCTCACAGGAACAACTCCCTGATTTATATAGCAGGGCTTTCTGCCCATCTTAAGAGCTGTTGCAAAAATCCAGCCAGGGTCTGCACTTCCATCCCTGGATGCTGTTCAGGGCTGTGCATCTTCCTGGCACTGCTGGCTATTAGGCTACGACAGTGAGACACTAACAGGCTTACCCTTGAGATGACACAAACTCAGTGCATTCTTTTCAAGCTCTTGACGGCTTAGGGTGAGCTAAGAATCCTTTCAGCCTTTGGTCAAACACAATCCACACAAACAGTGGCCAAACACCATTCCTAAGGACAGGTATCTGGATGTTTCTCCCATTCCCAGCACACATATATCCAGATCAGAAACTCAAATCAACAGCAGATAGGCTCTCACTGCAAACAGGCCTTCTGGCTAAAGAAACTCAAGTGGACAGCAGAGATCTGCCTCAGTTGTTTCTACAGCTGGGCAACACCAATATCAAGAAATAATGTCAGAAGGAGCTCAGCCAGCTGCCATCTCTTCTATATGTTACCTGAGAAGACCCAGTTTAGGTGTAATACAGTGCAGCACCACTGCACCAGGCTCAAAACACAGGGGGAAATCCACCTGGTGCACTGTAAGGGCTCCCTGCTGTGTAACAGACCCCCAGTCCCACCACCAAAATTCTGAGACTAACAAAAAGACCACAACCTACCCTCCCATCTCTGACTGAGGGGTAGTTTTGGTGATAACAATGGTTTTCCCCAGCTTCGACTCCAGGTCCACTTTGTAGTCTCGGTGCCGCAGAAGTTCCCTTTTGACAGGCTGAGCTGGTTTGCCTAAAATATAAACAAAAAAGCAAAGCATTTACCAAAAGATGGTCAAGTTCGACATGTTGGATTTCATGTTGCCCTTGAAGAGGGACCTGCCATGACCTGGGAATTACTTGATTCATGCAGAAAGTGCACCTTTTTTTTTTTTCGTAAGTCAGTAAAGGATATAATTTCCTCCTCACTATTTCCTGGTTCCTATTAGAACCAGGTAGGTCTGTGAGCTACCTCCAGCTCTGACTTGGGTCGTATTCTGAGAGGTCCTTGTTTCCAAGGGCTGATTGCTCCTCTTCCTTCCCAAAGTAACAGGCAGATAGAGGAAAAGGTTCTCAGTAATTACTTTTGACAAAAACATATATTCAGTGGCAAGTGGAGGAAAAAGGATCGGAGGAAGCAGCCTTGAACTGCTGCTATTTCCCTTCAGGATTTCACTTCTAGCTGTTCTCTTCCTCTCAGACTCAAAGGGTTTGGGTGACTCGCTGCCAAATGAGCAAAGTTTGCCTGGAGTCAGTACACTACGCACCATCTTTCTTTTCTCTCTCTTCTGTGAGCCGCTTTTCTGCAAGTTTCTCATATTCATCTTTGTCCCACTTTCGGCGGAAGTCCAAGTTCTTAGTCTGAGAAGGAAACAAAGTGTATTAACATTTATAATATAGTTTCACTACCTCTGAGGGGAGACTGGGGAAAGAGGTGGAATCACTTGGCCTGTGCATCCACAGCAGTAAATTAGGGGCACTACATTATATCCCTATATCCTCTGTTTTCATACCTAGGAATTAAAGATGCAGCTTAAGATAATAACACTCAGCAGGCCTACACCTACTTCTTCTAGAAGGATTTCAAAGTACTGAGAAAAGTAATGAGTTTATCTTAATAGTTCCTGAGATGATCACCCAGGCTTTTGGTTTAAAAATCAGATACAAATGGCATTTAAATTGATTGACCTAAGACCTCAGAAGTGCCACCTGGCAAACACAGCACAGTCATTAGCACATCACACATACTTCTTCCAAAAGTCAATTAAACCCAAGTTGCAAATATCAGATGAGGAAGCTGTGAAACACAACACCAGCTATAAAGAGTTTGATTAAAACGCAGGAGCACGGAAGGCTGTGTATGCCTACTCTCAGCAGCATGTCTACACATTGCAGGAATCAAAGCACCAAGTTTGCTATGAAATCATAGGAACTAGTATGGGTTTTTCAAGTGAGACACGTGTACAAGCAATTCAGAAAAAAAAAAACTCTGAAACTCCATCTGTCAAGGCAGGGTGTGGAGATATCAGGGAAGCACCTGCACCAAATGCAAGGTAAGCTGTCCTGCTCCTGCAGCTTCATGCTGTTGACATGCAGAGAAGGGAAGAAACACCTCTGAGGCAGACCGGCCCTTCGGCAGCTCCCCACAGCACTCTACACTAGCAGCAACAGGATAAATTGCATGAAGAGGAGCTGAATTCAGGTGAAGCTGGCACTATAGACACAAAAGACTATTCTTTTCAGGGGGATTTTTACCTAGTCACCAACACTGAGGGCAGAGGTCACAGGACAAGAATCCCACTTCCTTTCATGTCTACTCTCACCAAATGAGCACAGCCTCTTCCCAGTGTCTGCCCCATCTGCAGTTAAGGCCCCTGCACCTGGTATCGGTCACAGCTTGTAACTCAGACACTTGTTACTTTCTTGAGAAGATAACTCTCCTGTGGTTAGAAGCTGCATTTAACTTGGCACTGCAGTGAGAGGCTCTCAGTTTCATATCAGAAAAAGCATGGATGTGTTTTAAAACACCTCTGGGAAGGAAGGAACCCCCTCACACCTCACTGCCTTCTCCGTTCAGCCAAATCAAGAATCCAATCACAATCCAAAGGAAATAAATCCCATTTGAAGCTATAGCAGCAGCAATCATTTAATGTTTTCTCCTCTGGCAATCCTTCAAATGGAACAAACAACTACTGATAGGAATGAAAAAGCCCTAGGGAGGTATAGAAAAATTCTCATTTATTCCCAGAGCTTCTTAAGCACTTTAAGCATGTCATAACAGGTTTTATTAACCACCCTGAGCCAAAGAAAAGAAAATATCACCGACTGTAAATTAACATTTGGGGGTATTTTCCAGAATCTAGACATTCCTGCATACCAGTGTATTATCACAAATCATAGCTGGTGAGAGTCTGGAGAGGAAGCAATTTACTTGCTGCTTCACTCTTCTGTTGTAATAAAAGGAAATGTCTTTTGCTGCTCTTTTACCAACCTCTCTTGTCCAGGGACAGGCAAAGAAATCAAACCCAACTGTGTAACAAGACCCTGGCTAGAAATTATCTGAAGGAACTCTTCTTAATTGGTCTGGTGGAGGCAGGGGTGGCAGTAAGCCCTAAAATCTTTATCTAAAAACTGCTTTGGGTGACAGAAAGTATTGATGAAATAAGTAAAAATAATTAAAAGCCAGAAGTGCCCCAAAGCTTCCTGTTCCCTCCAGAGTCAGACAACAAGTGATCTGCCCCATATGAGCATCAAAGCTCACCAAAGGACTCTCAAATCTGGCTCAATCTAACAGGAACACAACCACCAGCAGCTGAGAATGAACCACAGGCCCCATCTCACGCCCAGGCAGATAATCTGCTCTTGACCCCTCTCAGCACTGCTCACTTCTCAGCCGGCGGCTTCAAGTGAAGGAAAGACTGGCCAAGAAAGGCAGGAAAACACAGCCTCCCCCAGTGCTGACAGCTGCCTGAGGTATTACTGGAGGTGTTTAAACCAGTCTGGCTCTCCAGTCAGGCTACACCAATGGCATCTGATCTCAGCATTCCTAACAGCAAATCCTGTGGGATCCATAAAGGCAGAAAGACCTCATTGCCACACTACACAAACCAGCAACGCCAATAAAATAACCAAGTTACAGAGGAACCACTGGAGATTTCAGAATCAGCGTCACAGAAAGGGCAGTTTCTCCATGCAGAGCAGTCAGCAACAACTTCAGCAGGACAGCGTGAGAGCCAGGCAGGAAACAGGCAACCCTTTCCCAGAGGAGCCGAGAAGCAACAGGGCAGGTCAAGAGAGGGAACAGGAGCAGGAGGCTGCCTGCACGAGCTATTGCCCAGCCCCAGGGGACCGCTGTGATGGGCTGATCCCCCCGGGAAACTGAAGGTAGGTGGGCACCCCCCCTCTGGGCATTGGGGCAGGTTCGGATCTAGTCACGCCACCCGGCTGGAACAGGGGCTCCCACGGGGGAGGCCTGGCCTCAGCAAGGGAAGATCGGCGCGAGGTCCCCCCCCCCTAGCCCTGAAGGAATCAGGGCCTCTCGGCGAGTCCCAGAACTCCCACCGCCCACACACGGAGAGCTCAGCAGTGCAAAAATCAGGGACGTGGCCTCCCCACATGCTCCTGCCCACCCGGGCATACCCAACCCCACTCCGTCCCCAGTCGAGGGGTCCCTCACCCCACGGCCTAGCAAGCAGGTCCCGAGCGCGGCCCAGCCCCAGCGGCGCTGCCCTTCCCGCCACCTGCCCCTCCCGAGCGGCCCCAGCCGTCGCGGCTCCAGCCTCGGCACGGCCCAGGGCCTACCGAGCAAAAGAAAGCGACAGGGGCGGCCCAGCGGCCGCCAGCACCTACCCCGCTGCCCGACGCCATGTCGAGGGTGAGGGCGACAAGGGAACAGAAACTGTCGCGCGATGGCGCCCGGGCCGTAAAGCGAGGCAGTCCGCCCAAGTACCAACGAGTGCCCGCCGCTCTGGCTTAGAGTGCCGCGAGGCGGCGGCGCTGGGCGATCACGTGGCCCGCCCGCTGCCACGCTCCCCGCGACCGGCTATGCTGCGGCTGGGGCCGCTCGCCGCTGCTGGGCGCTGGCTGCCCGCGGGCCCTCGCCTCGGGCTGCCGTGTCTCGCTGCGGGCCCGGTGAGCTTCTCCCGGTCCTGGCCGCCTCGTCCGGTCGGTGACTGCGGCCTGCTGCATCGGCAGGTGCGGCCGGCGGCGGGCTCGGCCACCGGCGGGCGGGGCCTGGCTCTGAAAACGCCCAAGGTAACGGCGGGAGTGGGGGCTGTGTCGGCGGTTACCGGCCGCTCTCCCCTTTCACCCGCCCCGCCTTTGACGGCCGCTCTCCGTCCCGGGCCAGGGCACCCGCGACCACCCCCCCGCCCGCACGGCGCTCCGCGACCGGCTGCTCGCCGCCGTGGTGGCATGCTTCAAGCGGCACGGGGCGGCCGCCATCGACACTCCCGTGCTGGAGCTGCGGGTGAGGTGGCGCCGGGACATACCTCCCCCTCTCCCCCTCCTCTGCGAGACTGGGGAGCGTCCCTTTTCCCTGGGGCTGAAGGGGCAGGGTTGGGGCAGGGCTGGGAGGTCCCCCCGTGTGGGTCATGGCGGGGGGCACAGGCAAGTGTGACCAGTCCCTCTTGGGTCCCCACGGCGTGGGGGGACGTGAATGTGGACCCTGCTTTTGCCCCATGTCAGAGGGAGCTGGAGGGGGGATGTGTCATGCCCTCCCTGGCGATCTCTGCTCGACTCCTGGGATGGGGTGGGGGGCCAGACTCCGTGCTCTGTCCCCCATCCCAAGGGACCCTGTGCCCCAGAGCCACCCTGCTCCTTTGCTGCCCCACCAGCCCCTTCCCCTCTCACCAGGAGACACTGATGGGGAAGTACGGAGAGGACGCCAAGCTCATCTACGAGCTGCAAGACCAGGGAGGGGAGCTGCTGGCTCTGCGCTATGACCTGACTGTATCCTGCACTTGTCCCAGCAGCTCTGGTGGAGGGGAAGGTGCCATGCCCTGGTCCTACCACCTCTGCCTTGTTGGGTTGCTCTTGCCCTGCCCTGCCTGCAAATCCCATCAGGGCAATGGAAACCCCCTTCCCACCGAGCAGTGGGCACCCAGCCACTGTGGCTGCTGTTGGTGTGACCTCACCTCAAACCACCACACAGCCAGTCCAGAATCTGCAACAAAGCAGCCTGTTCTTCCGTGAGTAGTGGATATCCACTAGTATGCGCCACTGTACTGGTTTCGCCTCCTCCCAGTTACAGTCCCCACCTCTGCATTCCTGTCCTGCCCATCCCACCTTTCCAGTACCTTGGTAGCTCTGAGAGCAGTCCTGTTTGCTGTGGGTATGCAGCAGGTGTCCATTGCAGGCCATATCCGTCTCCATGTCTCACTAAAGAGCTCTTCTCTTTAATGTCCATATGCCTGTGCTGTGTGTTGAATTCTCTCTGATTGCACCTTAAGAGGGAAAAATGACCTAGCAAAGGTTGGTGTTTGCGAGGTGTTGATGTACTGTGGTTCAGAAGAAGGAAAATGGGGTTGTCCTAGTGTCGGAGGAGCACAGCGTGGTTCATCGTCAGCCTGGGCTGATGATCTCCCTGGAGATCGTGGAGTGGCTGGCAAAGAGAAAGGGAGACTGGGAGCTTTGAGGTTTAGCTTTCTGCAGCGCAGGGATTTTCCACGTTCTTGTCCTTAACTCCTTGGCCCTCCAGGTGCCTTTCGCTCGCTATTTGGCTATGAACAAGATCACCAACATGAAGCGTTACCACATCGCTAAGGTGTACAGGCGGGACAACCCAGCAACGACCAGGGGCCGCTACAGGGAGTTCTACCAGTGCGTGAGTGTTGTGGCTGCTGCCACGCGAGGGGCCGAGACCATGTGGGGCGCTGCGACTGTTCTCAGCTGCTGCAGGGCTGTGTGGCGTGCCTTGCGGAGCTGAAGCGCCTCAGCTGTGCCAGGAGCCTCTGCTGCTTCTTTCCCCAGGATTTTGACATCGCTGGGCAGTTCGACCCAATGATTCCCGATGCCGAGTGCCTAAAGATTGTGCACGAGATCCTGAGTGACCTGCAACTTGGGGACTTTCTCATAAAGGTGAGATCAGAGCCAAGTGGGTTTCATACCTGTGTGCCTTCGCCTCCCATGGGATTGAGGCACTGGTGAAAAGGCACCAGGGAACACCAACAGCTGCAGCGTCCCGCACCTCTGGGACAAGAAGAAACGGTGTTGCAGTGGGCGTCCCCTGAGCTAAGTGTGCCTCTCCCAACCCAGGTCAATGACCGTCGGATTTTGAATGGTGTGTTTGCTGTCTGTGGCATCCCAGAGAGCAAGTTTTTAACTACGTGCTCTACTGTGGACAAGCTGGACAGAGTAAGTATTGTGCTCATGGGGAGATCACTTCCAGTCTTAAGAGGTGGGTATCTTGGGCTGGGCAGTATTGTGGCTATTCTTATCATAAAAAGGTTCACAGCAGCTGAGCCACTAGTGTTTGTAAAGGATTTGGGGAGCTCTTGCTCTTGGGCGTGGTTAAGGGTAAAGCCTGGTGTTTCCAGTGGTTTCTGTTAACAGTTCCTGTGAGAGAGACGTGGATCATTAATGAGATTGCTGACTGCTGTCTTCCTGCACCTGTTGTGAATACATGGGCTGGTGGAGACAGTGGGTGATGAGAATGTCCTGCAGGAATACATATTCTTCCCCTCACAGATGCCGTGGGAAGAAGTGAGGAGCGAGATGGTAGGAGAGAAGGGGCTCTCTCCCGAGGCTGCAGATCGCATCGGGGAGTATGTCCAGCTTCACGGTGAGCGCTGTGGGTTGGAGCCCTTGGCCTTGTTCTTCTAGGCCAGGCAGGGAGGGCCAGCGGCGGAGCGGTGCGAGGCGCGCACGAGGCTGGCCAGGCCCATCGCTGCGGGTGCTGCTGCACTGGCAGACGTGAGGCACAGCTCGTTCCCACAGGTGGCCTGGACCTGATCGAGCGGCTTCTCCAGGACCCCAAGTTGTCACAGAACAAGCTGGCCAAGGAGGGGCTGGGGGACATGAAGCTGCTGTTTGAGTACCTGACCCTGTTTGGCATCACAGGGCAGGTGAGGGGGTGCAGAGGCAGGAGGGGGGGGCTGCCCTCGTGGCTGGGCAGCCTGGGCCCCCCGAGTGCACGCAGTGACGGGGCTTCCCTTGTGTCCTACAGATCTCTTTTGACCTGAGCCTGGCGCGGGGTCTGGACTATTACACGGGGGTGATCTTTGAGGCCGTCCTGCTGCAGCAGGAGAATGACCATGTGGAGGAGCCAGTCAGCGTTGGGAGCGTGGCTGGAGGTGGTCGCTATGATGGGCTGGTGGGGATGTTTGATCCCAAGGGACGGAAGGTGCCCTGCGTGGGAGTCAGCATTGGGATTGAGCGGATCTTCTCCATCCTAGAGCAGAGAGTGCAGGTAGGTGCTGCAGGCAGTGCATGGGAGAGGGCTCTAGGAGCCAGCTATTGCCTATTATAGAGCTCTACAGCTCCATTGTTTGAGGGAAAAGAATTTTGGGGGTAGAATGTGGTTCCTCTCATGGCTGAATGTCCATGCACAGGAGACAGAGCCCTTTCTTGCGGCCCATAAGGATGCAGGTATGGGCAGGTGAGGCCAGCATTTCATAGCAGACACCAAGGAAGTATTAAAGACAGCCCCAGAGCTCTGGTACTGGCTCTGAACTTTGTGCTCCAGTCACTTTGTTCTTGTCTCTCACCTGTGAAGTTTTCTGTCCCTGAGATTGTGATTTCTGTCCCTGGGATTGGTAACAGCTGTTGCACTTGTTCTGTACTGAGTACCCTAGGAAAGCCTGTGAGGAAATTAATCACTCTGTGTATAGTTCTGAGCTTGTGATTCATAGCAAGTGGGGTTGAGGCGATGTGTTTGTACCTAAGGAATCAAAGGAGACATTGGAAAGCTGTCCAGGTCCCACCTGGGATGGAGGAAGGCCAAGGTCCCACGGGAACAGCAGGACACAACAAAGTAGCATGTCACAAGGCATATTCTCTGGAGCAGTCATTAAATGTGCCCAGGTTGTCTTATCTGCGCACACTTTTAGCTTCTGGAAGGTTAGCCTTGCTGAGTAACATTCAGTGAATGGTCATGGTTAGCTTTTAAGTATACTTGTTTTGGGGAGCTAAGTTGAGATCTGAAGACAAACTTCTGTTGTGAGCTGCAGATTCCCTTAGAGCCAGTCACTCCCATGAGTGTGTCTGTCCCTGCAGGCTTCTGGGGAGAAAGTTCGAACAACTGAGACACAAGTGCTGGTGGCTACACCTCAGAAACACTTACTTGCTGCAAGACTGAAGCTCATCTGCGAGCTGTGGGATGCAGGGATCAAGGTAAAGTAAGGACATGGGCTTGGCACTGCTATGGGTGAGGAAGGGAGAGCCTGAAGGGAGCTGTAGCACAGCAAGGCCAACTCCATTAGTTGTTTGTCTCCTCAAGATCTGGGCCTGTCTGAGATTGCACAGGCAGAGAGGGAGAACAGCTGAGAATACTAAAGGCAACTGCTTGCTGCAGGTTTTGGTGTTGGCTGTTTTGTTCCAAGATCCATCAGAGCAAATTTTGCATTAATGATTCACCCTTTCTACTCCCTCCTAGGCAGAGATGCTGTACAAGAAGGATCCTAAACTGCTGAAGCAGCTGCAGTATTGTGAGGACACAGGGATCCCCCTTGCTGCTATTGTAGGAGAGCAAGAGCTGACAGATGGAGTCATCAAGCTGCGAAATGTCGCAACAAGAGAGGAGGTGAGAATGCATTTTTACACCAGGTTTCAAAAGTGCTTCCAAAAATCTAGATTACCGAAAGGTTTTCCCTCAGTGATGTTGTTCCTTTGGGGAACTGTAGCACAGATCTGTCAGGTGACTGCTCTAGAAAGCCAGTCACAAGCTGTGTTGGTATCCACAGCAAACCCCTAGGGCCAGATTGAGCCATGCTCTGCTCAGGGTTCCAGTGCTGTTATTTCCTCCTCTCTGTTTGCTTTGTAGGTTGATATCCCAAGAGAAAAGCTTGTTGACGAGATCAGGAGGCGGCTGGAGCCCTAGGACTTTTCTGGCCAGTGCTGCTTGGTTGAACTGCTGTACAACCGGGACCCCCCAGCACCCTTAGCTATTCACTTTCCACTGGTCTGGTGACCATCTTAACCAGAGGCTCATCTGCCTGGGCTGAGGCAGTGTTAACAGAGAGTATCTGCTTGGAAAGGATATGGACAGTGCAGTCACCAGGTTAACCTTCTGGTTAACTGCTCTGCAGGATGGGTCAACCTTGTGGGTTCCTAATACTGCAGTACCTGTAGCTGTACGGCCACTTCCATCCACCGTAGGGGACGGCACGGGCACGATGGATGTGGTGCAGCTCAAGCAGGATCAGGCTGAGCAGTGGCGGCCGGGGGGGAAGCCGTGGTGTGCCGGGTGCCCGCAGGCTCAGAACAGGGAGGGTGGCAGCCGAAGGCCACCCGCGCCCCTCTGCAGCCTGCACGGGGCTGCCCCACAGCCGGGCTCGGGGCTGCTGCTGGGGTGCGGCCTGCGGGCTGGCGCAGCTGCGCGGCCAGGCTCCGGCTGGGCGAGCGCGGGGAGGGGGGGGCTCTATATTTTTATATATTAAAAAAACAAACAAAACGCAAAAACCCACCGTCGGGCCCTTATTTTGGCTTCGCGGTGCGGCAGGGCGCGGGCGTTGCTGTGGCAATGGGTGGGTGGCGTGCAGGCGCAGTGACACGCAGCGCGCAGGCGCAGTGGCAGCGCAGGCGCCGTAGGGCGAGGCGCAGCGCGCAGGCGCGGGCCGGCAATGGCGGAGGAGGCGGCGGTGCGGGCGCAGGCGGAGGCGGTGCGGCGGCTCAAGCAGGACAAGGCCGATCCCGACGAGGTGCGGGGGGCCCCGGCGTCGGGTGCGGGGCTGGGGAGGGGTTGGGGGCCGTCGGGTGCGGGGCTGGGGCGGCGCGGCGCGGGGGTGCCTGGGGGCGGGGTGCTGGGGTAGGGCCGGGAGCGGCGGGCTGGTGTGACTGGGGCGGGGGGAGGCGGCCCGGGGAGAGGCGAGTGGGGCGCGGGGGGCGTTAGGATGGGGAAGCAGAGGTTGGGGGGAACTGGGGGTACAGGTGTAGCCGTTGCAGAAGTGATCGGGGTGCGGTTGGGGTTGCTGTGCTTAGGGGGAAGGTGCTGTGGGGAACTGGGAGTACTGGTAAAGGGGTTGCTGGGCTGGGGCAGTGGCACTGGGAGGAGTGTGGCGGGGGATGGGAGTGCTGGGCGGAAGGATGAGGTGCTTGGGGAGAGGCTGTGGGAGATGAAGTGGGAACTGGCGATACTGGTGGTAGATTGGAGAGGAGGATGCTGGAGGCTCCTGATGCTGGGGCATGCGTGGCAGGAGCTGGGGGTGCTGGGCCTGAGGCGGTGCACAGGGTGAGAGGTGTGGGGGCTGGGGAGGCAGGTGCTGAGGGCAGTGGAGGTTGTGGAAGCCAGAGAATGGGGGGCTGTTGGGGGTGCTGAGATTGGGGTGCTTGGCCGAACTGGTGAGTCCTGGAGAGGAGCAGGGAGTGCTCCTCTTGTTGCTGTGCAAGACTGGGGATAGTGGATGTATTGAGGTCGAGAAGTCTGGATGTACTGGCTGAAGTAATGCTGAGGCTGAAGGTACTGGGGAAAGCTTACGGGCTGGACTTGGCAGGTAAGCTTACCCTCAGCTCCCTCCCCGGTCCCTCCCTAGATCGCGAAGGAGGTGGCAAAACTGCTGGAGATGAAGGCGCAGCTAGGGGGAGATGAGGGGAAACAGAAGTTTGTGCTCAAGACCCCAAAGGTAAGCTCCCCCAGCACACGCACTTGCATGCCCCTCTGTACGCACAGCCCACTCTTGTGCATGCACAGAGCCTGCCCCACGCACCGCTGTGTGCAGAGGCTCAGCACAGACTCACCTGTCCTCATTTCTGTTTCCCTTTTTGCTTTTAGCAGCAGGGGGGAGAGGGGTGAAGATGTCTGTGACGGCATCTAACCCAGATACCCTGCTAACTTAAAGGCTTTTTTGTGCTTTTGTGGCAAGCCACCCATTAGCTGCTGTGGTCAGGAAATTAAATTCCCTTTTGGTCAAGCTTTATTGTAGCTGCCCAGCATGAGAGGTCTCCTGTATTCTTGGATTGCAGTATTTGAAGTAAGGTCGTGACTTCCGTTGCCCCAATGAGTTTAGGGCTAGGGCTTTTCAGCTTTTATAGCGCTGACCCCACTAGTACCTGCAGACATTGTCTCTCATGGATTGAGGATCCTCTGACTGGTCCTGTTCCCTGTTGACCCGGACAGGGTGGCTGAAGCTGCCTGGTAGGCTGGGTGAGCACGGAGTCCTGGGAAGTGCAGCTCTGATGGTGCAAGGCCCGTTGTGGAGAAGCTGCAAAGCAGAAGCCAGCCAGAGAAACCCAGAGGCCCAGCAGTGTTTGCCAGGAACGTTCAGCACATGTTGAAATGTGGGGAGCAAGAAAGGTCTCGTGGCTTTTGATCTTGCCTTAGTCTGTGGGGGTGGGTAATCCCATTTACTGAGCAGGTCTGGCCAGCAGCTGACATTTCTGTTCTCTTGAAGAAGGACCCTTCCTTCAGGGGTAGCTTTTTAGTCTCCAGGCATCTGAGAATAGTGTCCGTAATGCAATTTATGCTGAAATTTTTTGTAACCTGAATGTTTCATCACTAGCAGCTGACTGGAGACCAGCTGTGCTTCCATGCTGGGTGGGGGAGACAGCTGTGAGTGTTGCTGACAAATAAAACAGGTTATGTTAATGCCACTGACTAGGAAATGTCTCGAAACTCTCAGTTATCCATTTCCTTTATTTTATGTTTTGGTAAATGTAATTGTGGTGTGAGGTCTGGAAAGTGGAAGGGTTTTTCACTGTTTAAAGATGCGGAGAGAGGATTTTGGAGCTCTGTGAGTGCCAGGGAAACGGCTTGGGTGTCCAGCCTGTTTCAGCCATGTCAGCGTACTGTTGAAAGCTGCTCTTTGCTGTGCGACCTGCAGGTGGGGTGTCACGAAGTGCCAGCTCCCTGCTTCCTCCTGCCTAACTGCCAGTCCCTAGAAAATGAAAGTGGAAGGTCTAGTTAATTAACAGTGATTTATGTGTTGTTGAGAGCCTAAAGCTAAATTTCAATTATGCCATCGAAATAATTCAGTGACTCTTAACAGCAAAGAAATTAAAAGGGAGCACATCCCAGTGAACAGTAGATGGGCACTTCACAGGTATTGCACTTTGAGAAGATGATATCTCTTTATGTATGTTTAGACATAGTAGAGCAGCTGGCTGTTCCACAGCTTCAAAGTGTACCTTTCCTCTGATTCCACCTCTCAGGGTGGCTCATTGTGCAGAGGTCTGGCTAATATGTCTGAATCAGAGCTGTGGACAGATCCTGGCTGTGCTGTCATGCTCAGAAGCACTGAACTCGCTGACTGTTAGATCTGTGTCGGCTCCTTTGTCTCCTGTATTGTAAAACTCCTGACTTAAATTTACCTCTGCAGACCGTGGCAGATTGAGCTGTGTCCTGATGTATTCTAGTGGGTTTTGGTGCTGCTTTTTACTGCCTCTCCCGATATCTGGAGTCTGGACTTGATCTCTGGTTTTGCTAGCAATACGATAGCTTCACATTGCCTCTCACGTCTGTCCTACTGTGTGCCTCTAACTCAATGTGTCCTTTTGTGGTGAATGAAGAGACAGGACGTAGCTTGATGCAAGCAAGATGTGGAATTATTAGTGATTCTCTTATATTTATATATGTTTCTACCTTCTGCATGTTACACACTGATTGGTTAAATCTTAAGCGTGAACTACACTGATTGGTTATCTTCTAAGACACATCATTTAAACAATAGGTACCGATAAGTTTATCTTATCCTAGCAACATTCTCTATTCTAAGATTAGGGTTTTTTTTTTCCTAGTGACTTTTGTGAATAACAAAGTTCCTCATCAGCACTACCCATTCCCTTATCTTGCTGTTTGTTCTTCTTTGTCTGTCTGGTTGTCATCTCAACCGCTATGGCTCAAGAGCCTGTGGTTAACTTGTTCCTTTGTTCCCAGGGCTTATGCCTTACAAGTTCTAACAGGCTCCATTCATCAGGCTAACGGTGCTTGGACTCTTGTCCTTGAGGCCTTGCCCTACATCCTTTGCTGCTCTTCTCCTTATCCCAGGAATCTTTTTATCTTTTCCTATTCCCAGGGCACACGGGACTACAGTCCCAAGCAAATGGCCATTCGCGAGAGAGTCTTCAATGCGATCATCACTTGCTTCAAGCGCCATGGAGCAGAAGTCATTGATACACCGGTGTTTGAGTTGAAGGTGAGTGAGGACACAGCAAGTTGGCTGAGCTGAGGAAGATACTGCAGTTGAAAGCCTGTGATGTGTTGAGAGCTGAGTTTTCATCTTACACCTCCTAGTGTCCTCCCTTTCTCTCCTTGTTTTCTGTGTGCTCTAGGGCTGATCCCCTGTCACTGAAGATGCTGTTTGTTCGTGTGTCCTTTTGTTGTAGGAGACACTGACAGGGAAGTACGGTGAAGACTCGAAGCTCATTTACGATCTGAAAGATCAAGGAGGGGAGCTGCTGTCTCTGCGCTACGACCTGACAGTATCCTGCCACAGCCAGCACTGAGGGGTCTTGTCACCTTTGCTGCCCTCCTTCTGGGGCGGTGCTGTCCAGAGGGTGAGGGAAGAGGAGGGAGGACAGTCTCTTGGCTCTGACCCTGTACTGACAGGGAGGGCGTGAGCAGGCAGTGTGGTTCAGTGGGTGCAGAACCCCCACTCGGTTATTTACTGTACAATGCTTCTGTTCAGTGAAGTAACACTTGTACGTGGAGGTAAGGAAGATCTGTGTTGAGTGGGGTTTCTCTTACAGCAGGGTACCCACGCTAGGCTGCTGTGGTACACAGCCCACGTGAAACTTGAGATTCAGCCAAAGGTGGTGCTGGAAGATGCCTGTGGGGACACTTAATGGCAGCATGTATGGGCCATGTCTTGGACAGTTGTGGAGACCCTGGGGAGCTGTGGTGAGCCCAGCTGTCTCTTGGCAGCTGCTTCGCCCCAGGGGTGTGCACCACACTGTGCTGGGTGTTGGGGAGATAGTAGGGACCCAGCGCTGCTGGTGACTGATAATGGGGTGGGGTGATCCAAATCCGTTCCCATCCTTGACTCTACTGTCTCAGGTGCCCTTTGCTCGCTATTTGGCTATGAACAAGATCACCAATATTAAGCGTTACCACATCGCTAAGGTGTACAGGCGAGACAACCCAGCCATGACCAGGGGCCGCTACAGGGAGTTCTACCAGTGTGTGAGTTTGGCCATTGACAGGGATGCTGCTGAATGAGGTTGTAGGCTGGGCAGCACCTGTGGGGACATAACACCATGAAAACAGGAGCAAGGCTGTGTTACCCTGCAGCAGCCTTCCCTGGGCTGTGGAAAGCTCAGGAGGATCCTCTAATCTCCCTAGCATCCCCTTATGGATATGAAAACCATTTTGAGAGTGGGAGAGTGAGGACAGTGGCTGTGACACAGGCTGCTGGTGTGTCAAGAGAACTTTGTGATACAGCTCCCAGGTGCCCAGGTATGTGGCCTGCTGTGCACTGTGGAGGAGGGCAGCTCCTTGCTCCATCCCACAGTGCTTGCCAGCCTGGTGGAGAGGAAGAATTTCCTTCTGATCCCAAATTGCAACTGTTGAACTCCTGGAAGTGTCAGCAGGACACATGAACCAGGTGAGCATGTGACTCAGCTGTAGCATATGGTACTTCTGTCCCATGCATAGTCAGTCTTTATTTCAAAGGAAGGGGAAAACCCAGAGGTCAAATTATAGAAGAGGTAAGAAAGCAATTTCCTTTGTGGCTTTCTCAGATGAGTGTGGTAGCCCGGAGGAATGGCTTATGTTCCGCTGTACTAACACAGTTCCCAGGCCTCATATTGCAAACAAATTCCTGTTTGAGAACATTCCTGTTTTATCACACAACCCCTATGGATACCTGCCAGCTCTAGCTTGGTGAATTCCTATTTCCAGGCAGCTTGGGGTCTTTGCCTGCTGTCTCTCCTGAAAGACTTACTCAAGATCTTACTCCTAGGATAGCTAGAAATAGTCTTATAATATCCAGGCTAAACTTACTTCTGTCTGATTATTTACTTCACCTTGTGCCAGTGCAGCTCTTTTAAATGGTAGCCGTCATCCCTTGATTTGGATTCTTCCCCTTTGTCAGATAAACATTTGTGAAATACTTAAAAGAAATCTTCCCCTCAGGCCACATAAATAAAGCTCTGTTACCTTCTCTCCTGGGAGATGCTTTGCCTCTTTGCTCCGCCTAGTAGCTTTTTCTGCATCTTTTCTCAAATATAATTCACCGGTCTCTATTTCACCTGTGCCACATAGAGTGGTAGCAGCACTTTCCTGATTGTACCAGACCTTGCTCAACTTCCGTGAGGATTGCATCAGCCTTTCTTGCACTCAGCTAATGGGATTATTTGATGTGATCTTTTTCCTAATCCATTGCACCAATTTATTTTGGAAGCTTGGTGAAGCCTTGTTGAAATCTATCCACTTAATTAAAATTGTTTTGTGCTCAAAATCTCATTAAAAGGCCTTGCATTTGGGATTCATAAATGGGAGTCAAATAAGAGGTCTCTTGTTACTTCTGTGTTTTATTTTTCTCTGAACATTGATATTATCTTTGTTATTTTCCAGTCATGAGGTACCAGCCTATTAAAACATCTTGCTGTTGGGCTTTAGTTCTGTGTGCTAGTTCATCTGGTAGTCTCTGGTGGAGACCACTCAGGCTTTCCGATTTCTTTGTCTGTCTTGGCAGTTGAAGCTTTGGTTTGCCTCCACTGAGATCACTTCTCTTGTCTTCTTCCCTGATCATTAACTTGATTGGCATGTGTATTAAGAAAAGGAACACTAATTCCTAAGAATCAAGGTGAAACATTTGGCATTTAGGTCGTACCAAATAATAAGCAGTTTTCTCCTCCTTTCCTGGTTCCTTTGTTCTATTTATTTACTGTTTGATTGCTCTGCTGTCTCCTCTTTATTGTTTTCAAAGATCGCTGTTTCAAAGTGTATCACATAGTAAACTGCTGTGTCAGAGGCAGGGAGCAGGTCATGCAACTCCAGAAGCAGAAAGCAGGGAGGAGCAGAACGGTGTCTTGCAAACTGTCTGTGCTGGCCACAATGCAGTATACAAACTCTTCGCAATGCAGTGGACATGAGCACACTACTACCTTTGCTAAAAGAGGGTCATAACCCACATTCCATCCTTTCTGCATCCTATTGGCAAGGGCTAGTGCTCCCTTATGTCAGGTTACTGATGCTTTTTGTAGAGAAACTTGTTGGCGGAGTTGAAGCTGTATTGCTGCAGCTGTGCCAGTGGTGCTTAATTGCTTTTTCCTGTGCCCCAGGATTTTGACATCGCCGGCCAGTTTGACCCCATGATTCCCGATGCTGAGTGCCTGAAGATCGTGCACGAGATCCTGAGGGACCTGCAGCTTGGGGACTTTCTCATTAAGGTGAGACTGGGTGGGTTTCTCTGTGCCATGGTGGGAAGCAGTGGTCATTGTTTCTGCAGTTTTATGCAGCAGCACCTGTTGCTACTCAGTGCCCGCTAAGGTCTGATCCAGAAGTTCATCCCGGCTCCTCATGGTGTATATGCTAAAAGGCTGGACCTCAGCTCAGATTTGCCTTTAGCTGGGAATGCAAGGAGGTTTCCTGAGGCTGCAGTTAGCAGAGTTCTCTCTAGGACTAACTACGGTCCCCTGCAAAATGTCCAGCAGCCGGGTCATGTTCCCTGCCTGCAGTAAAACACAGGCGCTGGCCCAGGATCCCTGCCCTTGGCCCCAGCTCCCCCCTTAGTAGGGACAGTCACTCAGTATGTGCGCTGTGGTGTTCACAGACTTCTGCCTTCCCCCCGGGTCCTTTCTGGGGCTGAGGCCTTTTCAGGAAGGGTCATGCCCTGCTATAGGTTGAGCTTGCTATTTGCTTGAAAATGGCTGTTACCTTGGTGTGGCTGTGAATGGTGCTGGATGTGCAGATTAGGCAGGATGGGGAAGGGTCTACACCAGTAGGAGAGTGATGGGTAGGAGTGCCCAGTGTGCCGGAGGGTGGTGGGGTCTTTGAGGGGGACCCAGAGCCGAGTTGTTGCTGGGCTCTGCAGGGGAGCTGAGCAGTGCAAGCTCAGTGTTGCATTCCTGTGTGCAGCCCCCACTGGTTAGCGGGGCAGTTAGACCTTGAACTTGTCTGGGATGAGCTGAAGAGCTGTGCACAGGAACAGCCTGCCCAGCTACCATGTGTCTGGGCTGTGGTGAAAGCGGATGCCTTTGAGAATGAGAACACACCCTTGCAGTGGGGAACAGCAGAATAACCTGCTTGCAGTTATTCTTGTCTTCCGTGAGCCACTGTCTGTTTCATGTTGATGCTGGAAGATTACAAGCTCCCAAGCATATTTTGTTTCTGTCTAATTTAATTGTAAATGTTCTCGAAATGTTGAATCCAGGTGAGCCTTTGGCCTCAGTTACCTACTATTACAAAGCATAATTAAACTATGGAATTCACTATACTATAACAAAATAAATAATTCCTTACTGATGTTTTAACATAACCAGATGTCCTTTTGTTCTTACAGTGAGAGAGCAGGGTAATGCACTGATTTAATCTCCTTTGTCCGTGATCTTTTCCTGAGCTGTATTTACATGTCCACATGAGAGGACTCAGAGACCTTGATGTTTTTTCTTCTGTTGCGTGGAGGTGTCTGTAGCTCTAGAAGGAGAATGTGATAGCTCTACCTAGGCTTTGTAGGAGTCAGTTGTGGTAGCTGGTCTGCTGTGGGCAGAGAGACAGCTTAGCTCCACAGGAATGGGAAGAGACAGAAACTGCAAACAACAAAAAATCTTGGCAGTTATCTGCTAGTTTCACTTTCATGCTTAAAACTACAGATGAGAGAAACTGTACACAGCTGAAGCATCTATTTGAGTTCATAGTTAATGACTTGGTCCCTCTCCCTCAGGTCAACGATCGGCGCATCCTTGATGGGATGTTTGCAGTTTGCGGTGTCCCAGACAGCAAGTTCAGAACGATCTGCTCCAGTGTTGACAAACTGGATAAGGTACGGGCTGGAGCCCTGGGCTGCAACTGCTGCTGCTGGAGTTTCAGTGAGTCTCTGTCCCTCTGGGCTGCTCTTACCATGGTCCATGAGAACTGGCTGGAAAATGCTGATAAACTTTGAGTTCTGATTTCTGTCTTTCTCTGGAGGTGAGGCACATAGGGCACAGTCACATAGGCAAACTGGATTCTGTGCTTTCTTCTCCAGTATCCCACGAGGTCCTGACAAATGGAAAGGAGGGAAGGAAAAAAGCTTTTCATGTGGAGGTTCAACATCCCAAACCTTAGCCTTATTAAGGTGCTGCTGCTTATGAACCAGGATCATGAAAGCCTGCCCCCAGTCTGGGCCAGCACATTGAAAAGCCTTTTAAAATATATCAGGTTCAGTTGGGTGCTGTGAGGAATCGCAGTTGTGTCCTGGAATCATAAAGCAGCCCAGTTTGGAAGGGATTTCAAAAGATCATCTGGTTCAGCTGCATGGCAAACATGACATAAACAGTAAATCTCTGTGGTAATGCAGGAGTAGAGAAGTGCAATCATAAATGATAGTCTGTAAGATGGTTGGCTTGCAGGTGACAGAGTGGAGTTAAATGGAAATCCACAGGTGAGTAGGCTGCTAGAGTTGTTGTGTTGTCCAGGACCCTATTCTTAAATACTGTCCTGCAAGCTGGTGCTGTTCATGATCATGCCACAGACTCTACAGCATGTGCATGTTGCTGGCTAGGCTGTTTCAGCATGATCAGGGCAACAAGGCAGCAGGTACCCATAGGACTGCGCTCAGCAAGCTGTCTCAAGAGCACTGGCTGTTGTGAAGATCTGTAAGGGATTCAGGCCCTTATATGGCCCCTTGGGAAGAGGGAAAGGTGCCTGTGTTAGGTACAGCTTTTTCTTTGCAGCTGATTGTCTTGACTGTAGGCCCTAGTCAGATATAAAGATGCTGGAGATCAGTATATACATGTATACATATATAGTCCTCCGCTAAATGGCTAGGGAAGAGGAACCTTAAAATTAAGTGTAATTTAAAAATTCACTTTTCTTCACTCAGGATTCACAGTAGAATTTGGAGGTGAATTTCTGTGTATGTTCAGTCATGTGGGGGACACTGTGGGCTGACTCCTTAAAGGAGCGCTCCTAACCTTCTTATAAAACCCTTAACAAAGCACCCTTGTACGTTGTCTTGTATTTGTGTTGCTTTGTTCAAGGATGAACAGCATTTTCCTTTGGAGGCCTCGTGTGATGATTGAATGAAATCAGCTAGAGGAAGGGCTCACTTACAGTCCTGTTAGTAGTGACAGCAATTGCAAAGGCATGACCAAAGTGTAGGTTTTGGGGCTGTGTGTGCATGGAAAAGCAATAGGAAGGGAGGATTTGATTTTTTTTAGAATGGGATAATTGCCTTGGTTTCATATGGAAATACTGTGATTTATCTCGGTGCAGCTGCATGTGATCAAGACTCTACTTCTCTTTGACCCTTCTGTCGGTGAGAAAACTGCAGTGTGTTCTGCTTACATTGGGCTTTTGCATGTCCTCACACCTTTCCAGGTGGTAGCCATGACCAGCAACACTTTCTTGACTAGTATTTATGACTAGAGTACCTAACCAGGGAAACCACAGCAGCAAGACATCTCTCAAACTTGGTGCTTTTACAGTATGGATGTTCAGTTCTGGCCAGAAATCAAAACCAAAGTATTTGGCCTGGGGGACGGCTTTGCTGACTGCAGCGTTGGCATACAAACAGACTGTGCAGAGGTACAAGAAATGGAGCTGTGACTATATATATGGCCGTGGTCTGAGAGCATTTGATATGCTGCTTCTCTCGTGCACCTCTTAACCATGCTGACACTGATGGGGTTCTGCTGTGTAGAGATCTGTTCAGGGCAGATGGTCACCTGTATTGGGCAGAACCAGCAGAGACCTTCCCCAGGAGAGACCACATCCCTGGAGCAGTGGCTGATGTTCATCTCTCCCCTCACAGATGCCGTGGGAAGAAGTGAGGAGCGAGATGGTAGGAGAGAAGGGGCTCTCTCCCGAGGCTGCAGATCGCATCGGGGAGTATGTCCAGCTTCACGGTGAGCGCTGTGGGTTGGAGCCCTTGGCCTTGTTCTTCTAGGCCAGGCAGGGAGGGCCAGCGGCGGAGCGGTGCGAGGCGCGCACGAGGCTGGCCAGGCCCATCGCTGCGGGTGCTGCTGCACTGGCAGATGTGAGGCACAGCTCGTTCCCACAGGTGGCCTGGACCTGATCGAGCGGCTTCTCCAGGACCCCAAGTTGTCACAGAACAAGCTGGCCAAGGAGGGGCTGGGGGACATGAAGCTGCTGTTTGAGTACCTGACCCTGTTTGGCATCACAGGGCAGGTGAGGGGGTGCAGAGGCAGGAGGGGGGGGGCTGCCCTCGTGGCTGGGCAGCCTGGGCCCCCCGAGTGCACGCAGTGACGGGGCTTCCCTTGTGTCCTACAGATCTCTTTTGACCTGAGCCTGGCGCGGGGTCTGGACTATTACACGGGGGTGATCTTTGAGGCCGTCCTGCTGCAGCAGGAGAATGACCATGTGGAGGAGCCAGTCAGCGTTGGGAGCGTGGCTGGAGGTGGTCGCTATGACGGGCTGGTGGGGATGTTTGATCCCAAAGGACGGAAGGTGCCCTGCGTGGGAGTCAGCATTGGGATTGAGCGGATCTTCTCCATCCTAGAGCAGAGAGTGCAGGTAGGTGCCTTTGGTGCTCAACTAAGCATGGAGAAAGAGCAAGAATTTACATCTTCCCCATGTACCCCCAGTCCAGCAGATGCTGGTGAGTTTTCCTTGCTGCAGTCTTTGATGGAGAAGCCAGCTGGGCCTCTACTGTGCTCTGCAGCAGGAGTCAGAACCAGGATATAAGCTCCAATTTTCTCTGGCTTGGGAGGATGGTCTCTGTGACTCGCACTGGAGACAAGACCCTTCTTCCAGCAGCCCTCAGACACGGCTTGTTCAGCTGCAGCTGGAGGGGGCACTTTAATCCTCAGCAGTGCCAGATACCCAGGTCAGGTGCCTTAGTGTTCCCCACTGCATTAGCCATCGCGTGACGCCACATGCTCCTTGGCAAGGCAGCTCTGCTCTGCAAGGCTGGCGAGGTGGCAGCCCCCCACACCTAGTCTTCCTGCCCAAGGTGCTACAGAGACCAGATGGGGAACAAATGTTCAAAGTGTCCCAGATCCTTTTGATTGTTTTGGTTTTTTTCTCCTGTTCCTCCCTCCTTAGGGTTGCTGTACCAATGTGTTGTCCTCTGTCCCATTCAATTGATGTTAAATAGGTCTCTGTAGGCTTGCAAAACACTGCTGCATGTTTCTGTCCCCCAGAGACCTGTTGTGTGGAGTCCTCTCTTAGCATCTAGACACAACTGGGATTTCTAAATGGAGAATGTATTCTTCCCTACCACCTGCAGTTCTGGCTAGGTTTGTTTCTCTGCAGGTGACCTTTTAAAGGCTTCTCCCTTCAGCGAAAGGGGCAGCAGGAAAATGCTGCTTTCAATATCCAGCATCTGCCATGGGAGCAGGTAGCTCCTGACAGTGCTGCAGCATCTCAGCTTGCTGCTGTTAATCTAACCCACAGTTGCTAGCTCAGCTGTAGAATAGGCAACTGCCTCTATCCAGCTTCTTGGATCTGCTTGGAGCAGATTTCTGGGAGGCCCCTGGTATGGAGGGACAGCCTCCAGGAAGAAGCTGGCAGGGAAATTGCTCATTCTCAGCGTGTCTTAATCTGCACATACCTGCAGCACAGGAGGGAGGCTCTGTTAATCCCCTGTCATAGAACAGCTGCAGAAGATGATTCTGCTTCAATGGGGGGGGGGGGGGGGGGGGCGCCTCCCTGAATCTACTGAGTTTATGCTGTTCATCCCACTGAGCCTGGTCGTCTTCACCGCTAAATTGATGGCCCTGGGGTGGTGACCCATCCTGCTTGTAGGGTATCGGATATCTCTGTTATGTCCATGGCATCTTTTGAGTCTTGTCCCCTCTTTAGGCCTCTGAGGAAAAGATCAGGACAACAGAGACACAGGTGCTGGTGGCCTCTGCCCAGAAGAAGCTCCTTGAAGAGCGGCTGAAGCTCATCTCTGAGCTGTGGGATGCTGGAATCAAGGTATGACCAGGTGATAGCAAAGTCAGGGGCTGCCTGGCCTGCACTGTGTGCAAGGAATGGATGAGATCTGGCTTTGCTTTGGGAGGAAGGAGTCACGGGGAGAAGGTGGGCAGCAGACTGCCCTCCTGAATGGAGCCTGCCTTTTCTCAGTGTCCTGAGTCAGGTGTTTTCCAGGAAGGGCTGGGCAGCATGGCTTGGTTATCTCTGTAACACTGCAGTGGCTACTCTGTTATCTCAGGACAGATTCCCAAAGCAGGCCACACTCCAGCCCCTGCTGCGTGGCACCAGGGATACCATGCCACTTCCAATAAAAAGCAAAAAAACCCTATGGAGCCTTTCAAGGAGGGGAGAGTGAGGCCAGGGAGGAGCCTGGGCTGTTTTCTGCAGGCTGAAGGCAAGCTGTGTGGCAGGGCCCTGCTCCCTGCCTGCTGCGGGCAGACTCCCGTGATGGCTGAATGGAGGAGAGTGCCTGGGTGCTCTGCCGGGCTCCTGACCCTGTAGGGACACCACAGATGTTTGGCCCTGGTCTGACATGGACTAGAACTAATGACCTGCTATTTCCTGAGGATAAGCAGTGGCTTGTGAGTATCTTTGAGCTGAGTTGCATTACTTATTAGCTGTAATGCCCAGCCTTCTCCATTAGCCCATCTTCTCCTCCACCGTGCACCACCACACTCACCAGATGGCAGTTTGCACTCCCCCAACCAGGCATTGCTGAGCCAGTCTGCTGAGAGACAGGTCATTGCTGATCATGGTGGTATGCTCTGGTTCTCTTCCAGGCAGAGGTGCTGTACAAGAAGAATCCCAAGCTGCTGAATCAGCTGCAGTACTGTGAGGACACGGGCATCCCTCTTGTGGCCATTGTGGGTGAGCAGGAGCTCAAGGATGGAGTTGTCAAGCTGCGGGTCGTGGCAACCAGGGAGGAGGTGAGGCTCATCATGGCGTGAGGGGAATTGGCTACTTGATCCCAGCCCTCCAGACCCATCTGTGCTGTGCTCTGAAGCAGTGCCGTCAGGGTGTGCACAGCAAGGTGGCTTTGCTGGCCCACATTTTCAGTGTAGTGCCCAAAGGGGAGATCAGAGGAGTAAGGCACTTCCACCTGATGTGAAAAGCCTCCAAGGCATAACAAAGCTGCTCATACAGAAGGTGTGGCATAGGGAAAGCTCTCCACGCTGTAGGCAGAGAGGTACAAACCAGGGCTGACAGACTTGAGGTGAAGCCTGTAGACTGATGGTGGTGGCCTTGTGGGTGCACTTTTGGAGACTGGGCGAGGCGAGTTTCCTCAGCCCATCTTGACTTGCTGTGGAGCACATGCCCTCATGTCAGCCTGCCACCGAGACCCCTTATAACAGGTTCTCAGTATGGCTTGCTCATTGATCTTTTCAAGCAGTGGTCTCCTCAGGAACTTCTGTAACAGCTCATGTTCCGGTTCCTTACGCCATGCGGTTTCCTGGAGCCATGAAGCATGGTTGTCTCCAGTTCTGGAGAGTTTCCAGTTGTGTGGCCTCCTTGAATCCCTAGCTATTCCTCAGTTCAGGAGCCTGGAACATGGAGGGGCAATTCAGTGGGCTGTATGGCTGCTTGTGCTTTCCATCCAGGGTGCAGGACCAGCACTGATCTACATACTGGTCCTGGCTCTGGAACCAGTAGGAAACAGTGGGAAGAGTATTACTCCTGATGATTGGGCAGGAAAGTGCTTGGCAGGGTTGCAGGCAGGTTCTTGCGCTCACAGATTCAGCTCCACAAGTGCTGCAGCCCACTCAGTCCTCACAGAGGGACTGCTGCCAGCACTGCTGTGATCTCCCAAGAGACAGGGCCACAAACGTGCAGGCCATCCCTTGGGCATCAGAGAAGGTTGTGCTATGTCAAGCTGCTTGTGTTGTATTGAAGCAACTTTGTGCTCCCCCTGTGCAGGTCAACGTTCGCAGGGAGAGCCTGGTTGAGGAGATCAGGATGCGAACGAGCCAGCCTTAAATCCCTTCTGGACATGTCTGCTTGTTTGTTGGATTCTGGATGACAGATTTCCTTCTGTAAATGCCTTCACCAGGCCACGCAGCAGTGGGCACGGGGTTGGGGGGGCTTTTGAAAGTTGTATTTATTCTTGTCTCATGCCCCTCCTTTCCTGGTGGGAGCAGAGAGGCAGCACCAAGCCCTGGGACACGCCCTGACTCTCTAGTACTTCGCTGCAAAGATGTTTTGCAAGTGGCTCTGGCAAATGCTGGCCTCCCATCCGCTGTCACTGTGGTGACACATGGAGCCCGGTCCTGTCAGCAGGCCCCGGGGTCTTGGCTACAGCTTCTTGTTCCCGTCGCTTTGAATAATCATCCCACCCCATCTCGCTGCTCTGGCTGCGGGGAGGTGACCTTATCCAAGGTAAAATGTAAAGGCGCTGCTCCCAGAAACACAATAAATCTGTCCCTCCCAGGCCGTGGCTCCTGTCCCTACTTCCCACCCAGGGCAGGGGTTTGCTCGGCTGCTGTGGGGCGAGAGCTGCCCTGGAGGGGGCGGGGGGACGTTTCTTCAGCTGCGATGCGCCCCCCTCGCTGCCGGCCCCTGCGCCCTGGGCAGAGCAGAGACCCGCCAGCCAGCGAGGCCGCCCGGGGGCGACTTGAGCCGCCCTCCCCGGCTCCCTCTCCCCGTAGGCGGCAGCTTTAAGCCCGGGGCTCCCTCCCGTGGCCGGGCGGCGGGAGCGGGGCGGGCGCTGCCGGCGGGTCCCTCCCGCGCTGCCCGGGGCGGGGCAGCCGTGGCGTGGGGGGCGGAGCGGCGGCGCTGGAACCTTCCAGAGCCGCGGGCCGGGCGGCGAGGAGGAGCAGCGGCGATGGAGACGGTGGAGACGGTGAGCGCCCTTGGGGGGCGGCCCGGAGGCGAGGGGAGCCGCGGTGCGGGGCACGGCTCCCCTCGGTGCTGTCGGGCGGGGGCCGGAGCCCCCGAGCCCCGGCTGTGGGACCCGCGGGCGGGTGGTGCGGCCCCCAGCCCGGTCCGGCCCCTCGCCCGCCGCGGTGGCCCGGGGCAGCCCGTGCCGCTTGGAGACCGGGGGGGTGTTGGCACCGCATCGGTGGGGCCTGAGCTGGGCTCGGCCCTGTCATGCCTCCCCCAGAGCCCTGGCGCCCCCCGCAGCCCCCGGTACCGGGGGGGCCAGGTGGTGCCCTGTGCTGGGACCCGGCCCTGGGAGCCCAGGGCCGTGGCGGGGGATGCTGTTGGCCTTCCTGCTCCTCACAGCAAGATTGCCTCGGTTTGACCCCCACTGTCATCCAAAGGTGGGTTTTTGTCTTCAGGAAAGATGAAACCCCTTGGAGGGGGAGAGGTGCCTGGGGATGCGGGGGTGATGGGCGAGGTGAAGGCACGGTTTCACAGGCCCTGATGAGACCTTAGTGAGCTAAACCCTGATGGCATTGGCACACAGATGGTGTCTCCAAACCCTCTGTGATGGCCTCAGAAGCTTGAGGAGATGCTGGTAGAAGAGAGTTGGCTGTCTTGGGGTCCCAGCCTGTGTGGGATCTCACGGCCTGATGGTCACCTTGACTCCATGCTCCAGCCCCTTCTTGCAGCACCAGTGAGCAGCCATCTGGGCCTTGGCTCTCAGAGCCCTTGCAGGCAGCCACAGGGGAGCTGCTGGTGTCCTTGTGCTCTGCTGAAGTTGCTGGACTTAGTCACGTGGAGCAGGCTTGGGCAGTGGGCATGGTACTCCTTGGATGTGCAGTGTTGAGAGGCCCCTCAGGTTTCCTCAGGGCAGAGGGGTTCAGTGTTTGCTTCTCCACGTGCCGGTCGGTGCTAGGCCTTGCAGTTGCTTCGTGGGTTTGGGATGCCCCTAGTTGGGAGGCTGGAAACTCTTTGCCCCAGCAAGCCCCAGTATCATCTCCCTCTTCAGGCATGGATTACCAGTGTTAATAAGGCCAACAAGATGGCCCTGCTTGCCTGGGCGAAAGAAACCGGCATCAACCTGGTGCAGACCAACGGGCAGAGGCGGTATGGTGGCCCCCCTCCAGGTATGTGAGAAGAATATCTCAGTACCATGGTGCCCTGGGAGCACAGCACGTAGGGTGCCTGGCGGGCACGGAGGTGAGGTGGATCTCACCCACGTGCACTGTGTTGCTGTGTGCCTGCAGGCTGGGTGGGCGACGCACCACCAGCGGGCACGGAAGTGTTCATTGGGAAGCTGCCGCAGGACATATATGAGAACACACTGATCCCACTCTTCCAGAGCGCGGGGAAGCTCTACGAGTTCCGCCTCATGATGACCTTCAGTGGGCTGAACCGGGGCTTTGCCTACGCCAAGTACAGTAGCCGGCGCAGCGCCAAAGAGGCCATCGCTGCCCTCAACAACTTTGAGGTGCGGGAGGGCTGTGCCATCATGGTGTGCAAGAGCACGGATAAGTGCGAGCTGAGCGTGGATGGCCTGGCCACCTCGGTGAGCCGGAAGGAGGTGGAGGCCATGCTGCGGCAGGTCACGGAGGGGGTTCTCAAGGTCACCCTGCATACCAGCCCCTGCCAGAAATGGGCACAGCTTGCTGTGCTGAAATACAGCTCACACCAGGCTGCTGCCATGGCCAAGAAAACCCTGATGGAAGGTAAGTGGGAGGTTGGGGTGCTGTGGGACGCTGCTTGGGATGCTGGTCTTCCTGGTATCTCTAAGGAAGGACCGATCCCACCTCCAGACTCAGCTGTGAGGTGATTTCAGCCCTGAGACATCCCCTGTTCTCTCCCTGTGTCCCATGGGAGGCCCGTTGTCCTCAGTGGTCCAGATCCCCGGCAGCCCTTTTGCAGACCAAGTGGTGCTGAGGTAAAGGGGCTGCTGGAGGTCATCAGGCAGCTGCCTGCTCAGAGCAGGAGCATCACCAATACCAGCCCAGTGCATGCAGAGTGTTGACCAAGTTATTAAACCCTCCTCGGGGATATGCCCTACCCCTCAGTGCCCCGTCCGGCGGTTGCACAGCCCTGTGATGGGATGTGTTTCCCAGACAGAACCAGAACCTCCAGAGTCCTGGTTTGTACCTGGTTCTGCCCCAGCAGAGAAGTGCTTGGCTTTGACGTCTTTGCACCTGTCCCTAAAATCAGGCTGCCCCTAAAATTCCCTGAGCTTTGCAGCCCCAAGGCCACCTTGGCAGCAGCCGGGGGTGGAGAAGCAACCATCCTGTGGCTGTGTGAGTGGTTGTGCAGGCAGGGGAAAGGGTCCTGTGCAGTTCATACAGTGTGGGTCGGTGCCAGACCACCCGTGGGCAGGGTGTCGCTGTGCCAAGTGGTGGGGGACAGGACAGGGTGGGGGGTGGGTGGTACTGGATGGCTAGTGTCTGAACATCTGCCAGCTGCTGCCCATCTCTCCTAGGGAACAGGCTCAGTGGCCCATATGTGAGGGTGGATTGGCTGAACCCCGACCTGAAGAAGAAACTGCAGTCATGCAGGGAGAAGCCATCATTCAGCCAGGTCCAAGGGGACAAGTGCCTGGGAGTCCCCACGCAGGCACCCCTGTCTCCGCTGCTGTGCAGCGCAGTGGACCGCCTGAACACGCTGTGCTGGAGGCAGTACCGGGGGACCCCCATGTTCCTCACCAAGTGTGTCCAGGCAGACCCCAGTGGGTGGCTGAGGTTCTGGTGCCAAGTGGTGATCCCAGGGTGTTCTGTGCCCTTCAGTGGGTTCACGTGGGTCTGGCAGAATGGGCCAGGCAGGAGCAGGCACGAGGAGGCGAAGGCTGCAGCGGCGCTGCGCATTCTTCAGATGCTAGGTGAGTCTTTGAGCGGTGCCAGTGCCAACCCCCTGCCTTTCCCAAAGTCCTGGAGTGTCTCTGGGAGTGTGGAGCTATGGTGCTTCTAGTGCATGGGGGGAGCCAGCCTGGCGGGCAGGGCTGAAGGAGTCACTCCTTTGCTGGATGTGACCCCAGTGGCTCTGAGCTCCGGGTGGGATTTGTGGCTGGCAGCAGGGGATACAAGGGGAGGGGGTTTTGGGGTGCTGCTCCCTGCAGCACTGCACAGAGCCTGATGCTTTCTTCTCCGCTGCAGAGAGCCAGCTGACATAGGCAGCTGTGTCCTGCCCAAACCAGGAGCTGAACCTGAGCTGCCAGCCTCAGTGTCGCCAGCTGCAGGAGCAGTGTGTGAGCCCTGCTGGGGACCCGGTCCTGTTCCAGGCTTTCAGTTTGTTTGAGTTTGTTTTGAGAGCTGGGTGTGGAGGATAGGCCTGCTACTCTGGTCTGTGACAGCTGCCTGTCCCCTGCCAGCCTTTGGGGTTCGTTCTGTTTTTTGGGGACAAAGGTTTACCTGCCCAGTTTGGCTTTTACATTGGTTTGTGTTGTTCTGCTGTGGTGGAGACAGGCCTGGTGCAGGTCTTGGGAGAAGGAGAAGCTGCTAGGAAAGACTGCCAGCAGTGGCTAGGGAGAGGGGACAGTGGGGGCCACCTGGGCACCTCTGGGGGCCATCTCACCTCTGCTGGCATGCCTGGTTCCTGAGGAACAGCCTCAGGTGAGGACGAGGCCACACGTGGGGACTGTCCTGGTGGACAGGGGACATTCCGTGGGCTGATGGAGCTGTTTCTAATGAGGGGAGTGCCTGCAGGCTCTGGGGGGCGCAGGGCTCTTTGGGCTGCGGGGAAGTAGCTGTGGGGTTACTGGCTGCACATGAATGATTCCGTGAGACCAGGAGGTCCGGCCGCATGCTGTTCACTTGGTATTAAAGTAGCCTGGAAGGGACTGGCTGTGTTGTGTTGTCTTCTGCTCCCACATCCTTGGCTCCCTGCCTCTCCAGCACCTGCTCGATGCTCTCCCCCCACACCAGGCAGCCTGTCTTCTCCAGTGGCAGGAGAAGGGACAGTGTGGGACTTGGATCCATCCTGTAGCTTCCAGGCTCCGGAGCCAAAGCCTGCTGGGCCCCTGGAAACAGCGGTCACTCCTGTAGGAAGCAGCAGCCCCTGGCACCCAGAGCTTTGTGTCCCCAGCTTCTCACTGGGGTCATGGGAGTCTTTCTGCCTGACTTTTGGTGTGCCCCAGGCTCCTCCAGGCCCCCCTTGATGATGCCCCAGTGGTCTTTGGGGGTGCACCTCTGGGACATCATAACACCATCATGCTTTTCTCTGGGGCCTCCAAGCACCTTTCAGCATGCTCAGTGATGTAAAAGTGATTTCTGATGAGCTCTGCGGGGCTTCCAAGTGTGTTTCAGGGCATACCTGGGTGCCTCCTGAGCGCAGAGCTCTGGTAGTCCTTTCTGTGCAAAGGACCTGGGTGCTTTGCTGTTTGCCACCAGTGGTCTCCAAGGGCCTTTTGGGGCTTGTTATGGTCCCAGGTGCCTTCTGATGCACTTAAGGGACTCACATGTCTTTCTATGCTGCCCAGGTGCCTCCAGGTGCCTTGCACTGCAGCACAACAGACTCTGCAGTGCCTTCAGGTGTCCTCCAACAGTCATTCTGCACTCAGTACTGATGAACCAGTGCTGTTTGCAGTGCCCAAGTGCTTCCCAGAGCTTTGGGATGTGGCCCATGGGGGCTCAGTCCATTTGGTGCAACTTGCATGGCCTGCACACCTATCTGTGCTTCCCAGAGCTCTACCGGTACCTTCTGGCACACACCTGGACCCACCAAGTCCCTTTGGCAGCACCTAAGTGGTATCCTTACTGCTTTTGGTGATCCCCAGAGAGGATTGAGTGCCTTTTGATGCACCCCCAGGTGCTGCCAGGTGCTTTTCTTCTACTTCCCAGAGATCTGCCTGTCCCTCCTGATGCACACCAGTACCCTCACCATCTCTGTCTGTGCACCTGCAAGAGCCTCCAAGTGAATTTTGGTGTCTTCAGAGAGTTTCTTGTTGCACTGCAGGAGCTTCAGTGTGCCTTTTCTGGTGACGCCTTCCTCTGGGACCTCCATGTGAGTGTCTGTGCCCCCCAGAGATCTACCAGTGCTGTCTGAGGTACCCCAAAGACCTCAGGGGCTATGCTGGCCCTGGGGATGTGTCCTAGCTCGGGGCAACATGGGAGGCTGTGCGTGCCCAGGAGCAGGGCTGGAAGAAGGGTCACCCCAGCTCCCGAAGCAGCCAGGTCTTTTCTTCCCACCAAGGACCGCCTTGCTCTCTAAACACGCTTCTCAGAGGAGTCTAGGTGCAGCTGATCAGTCCTAGTAATAGACTTGGTCAATAGTTTAGGTCTAAAGGATTATGCCTGCAGCCGTTGACCAGAGTCAGAGATTTGTAGATTTCACACAAGGCAATGCAATACTAACAATAACAATCAGTATGATAAACATTAACGCATGCAGGATTAGATTCTGAATCCATCCACTAATTCTAATCCAAGCCAACTGAAAACCTTTGAAATCCACCCAGTCTGTTGCCACTGTCGTGTCTCGGTTTCATCTGCTCACGGAGCTCCTGGGTCTGGGCTGCAATTTTTCACATTTGGTTTGTGGCATGATACAAGGTAGCAGCCACATTCGGAATTGACACACAACAGGTTTCCTTGGGATGGGTGGTATTCAGCCACCCACAAAGACCTTGTCTATTTCATAATACCATATCTAGTGTTAATTTATTCTGTAAAACTATTTTAGCAGTCCCTTGCAATTGTGCATCTATTGCACTTACAAATATTCTTGTTCAGTTTGACAAAGATTCCACTTGCCCTGTCAAATTCTGTCTATATAGTTGATTGTAAACTATCTGTGTCCAAAACCCCCCAAATGATTTCACTGCTGAATTTACTTCCATTCCTGGGGTATAATAATTTAGCCATGGCACAGGAGGCAGTACGCTGCTCTTGGTTTCTGTGCCCTGCTCTATCAGCTAACCCTTGAACATAATCAAAAGCATATAAAGGGCATAAACTAGGGAGTCCTAAAGTACAATAAGTTATCCCAGAAGAGCTCAATATAGTCACAGGTTCTGCCGTCAGAGCAAGCCCAAACAGTGGTGCAGGAATCAGAACTTAACTACACGTGGCATTAAAAGTTCCCACACTCCAGTGGCCACGATGATAATGATTCAGTGGGAAGTGACATTTTCGTCCATTCCGTATCGCCCACGTACCTACAGAGGTCTGGTTGAGAGAGGGGTTGCAGCTGGGCTGGTTGCATTTACTGGGAATGGGGGCACTACAGTTACGGCATAAACAGATTGTCCTTAGAGCACAATATTTGCCAGCAGCCATCCACGCCCAGGGGTGTTCGTTTATGTTGGTGCCATTTAGAACAACTGTGCAGTTCCGACTCTCAACGGGAGTCGGAGCCCAGGTATTCAGAGGGCTCTTGAGCCATTTGGCATTTTGTTTTCGTGCAGCTGAAGACCAAACGCAAGAGGCCTCTTTGCTGCCAATGGGACAACCTGTACCACATCTTGCAGGGAACTCCAAGCACCATTCCACGTTAATGGCACCAAAGTGTTTGAAAGTAATCGGAGTTCCCCAGTGTGGTCTATGATCCAGATTGGTCATCCATGGAGTGAGGGTACACGATACATGGGTTGGTGAATTGTTCATGGTTGCGGAGTACACAGAGCAATTTTTATGCCATATATCTTCATATGTCAAATTGGTGGGCCATCAGTGAAGGAGAGCAGGCACCACAGGGATCACACTAACTTCCCTTACAGTGCGATTTGTTTCCCATAGTTTTAAAAGGGCTTCTGATATGTTTAATGGAATTACAAAAATAGGAATTTCTTCCTCAGGTAGTTGGCATTGACATGCAAGGCGTGCGTTGTCTCCAACTCATCATTTTACAAAATCCCTGTATCACGGCATAGGTCATATTATTACTGGTAGCAGGGATACCCTTTTTATTTTTAAAAAATCTGTCATTATGATTATTTCTTGCAACTATTATTATTACCACACATATACATACTAAACTTACATGTATCTTCCTAAAACTACTCAAACATAATAGGCTCATGTTGATCAGAACTCCAGTTGTGACTTAACAATCAATAGTACAAACAGAACAACAGCAGCAAGTACAGTTAAGCCTGGAGTAAGTTTCAAATCAACATCTTAATACACACAAGTTACTTCAGCTATGGCCCCAAACAATATCACAGGTTTCTTAGCTGTGGCCATATTAAATTTTGGGTTCCAGATAAGTATGAGGATTAGAAATAGAAATGCCCAACAAACAAAATTCAGCAGTCCTTGGGGCACTCCAGAGTGGTCTAGGGGAGTCCTTGATCTCGGGTGTGATCTGGCATTTGGAGTACCTGCAGGCACAAAAGCCTTTGCCTTTACCTCTTTTAATGTTTTGCTCTGCTCACTTCTACATTGTTCTGTCTGCCCTACCACTTTGGCCCTCCTCAGCTTTCCAGTATTTTTGGGCCCATTCTATCCCCACTTGGGATGGTGTACACTTAAGCTTTTGCAGCAGTTTATCCACGGCAACCCTGTCCATGATGACAGTTTACTGTCAGTACAGGTATGAGTCTGATGCATGGCTAAGGGGGGGAGAAGCCGTACCATTGAGTCACAAGATTCAGAAAGGACCCCCTTGCTTTCTAATGCCTTCTCAGAGAGGAGCCTGGGTGCAGCTGGATCCAATCCTAGTCCCAGAGTTGGTCAACAGTTTAGGTCTAAAGGATTACGTGCATGGCCACTGACCAAAGTCAATGGTTGCCTGTCAGCCCTCTCAAGGACTTTCACCGAGACAGCTTCACCAAGTCAAAGAGATAGATGATTAAGGCAAGATACAAAAAAATTTGGAACTGCTGTAAAAAAATACACTTACTGCAAAAATGGAGCTCGAGTTAAACAGTTCAGCCCTTTTGTTAATGATACTTTCCCAGGTAACATCTGATGTAGTCAGAAGCGTGAGTCTTAACTGAAGCAGCATCCCTGCCTGGGGAGGAAGGAAGCCCAGGGCTGCCCACCCGCCCGGTGGCTGGAGCTCTCATCCTCAGAACGGATGATTCTAAATGCCACTTCTATACCCCTGGCGAGGTGGGACTGTCAGCTACTGTGTGCCGGCTGGCCCTTCGCAAGGCTTCTCAGTTCTGGAAGGCTAGCAGGGCCCGATGGCTCAGCACGGGCAGGGAGTGCAGTGCAGACATATGGGGGGGTCTTTCTGGTTTTGCTGCAGCCACGTGGGGCTGTGAGGTCCCTGCCTAATCCCGGGCATCATTCAGTCAATATCAGCGTTAGACCGCAACCCATCATGACTATTTTGCAAGATAAGCACAGTGTTCAAGTCAAACCCGGCTGCTTGCCACTGACTTCTGCATTCGGCACCAACAAGCCCGGACAAGTGTGGTCCCTTGGCCCCCTGGCAGCTTTCTCACTCCCCCCACCAGGATGGGAGACAGAATTGGAAAAAGCGAGAAAACTTGTGGTTTGAGATAAATGCAGTTGAATAGGTAAAGCAAAAACCGTACAAGTGAGCAAAGCAACTGTACACGCAAGCAAAGCAAAGCAAGGAATTAATTCCCCACTCCCCACACAGGCAGGTGCTCAGCCATCCCCAGGACAGCAGGGCTCTTGTCACGTGTGACAGGGATGTGAGAAGACAAACACCATCACTCCAAACATTCCCCCTTCCTTCTAGCTCCCCACCTTTATATGCTGAGCATGACACCATATGGTCTGGGATATCCCCCGGCTCAGCTGGGGTCAGCTGTCCGAGCCGTGTTCTCTCCCAGCTCCTTGTGTCCCCCCAGCCTGCTCGCTGTGGGGTGGGTGAACAGCAGAAAAGCCCTTGGCTCCGTGCAAGCGCTGCTCAGCAGTAACTATAACATCCCTGTGTTACCAACTCTGTTTTTAGCACAAATCCAAAGCATAGCCTCGTACTAAGTACTACTGCAGCCCAGCCACAACCAGCACAGCAATGCTGGGGGTTTCAGTGGGCTTTTGCCACTCAGGTGCCTCATTGCCACCAAGGACACAGTCAGGGGTCCCCAGGCCAAGGTGGCCATGCCCTCAGCCAGGACTGACAGGCTGTGGGAGGTACAAGCCAGCGTGGGAATGCTGCAGCCCTGCGCGCCCGTGCCCCTTTCTCCTGGTCCGTGCTGCCAGTCAGCCAGCAGTGAGACACATGGGCCACCCTCTGCCACCCCCTAACCTGTGGTCTCCCAGGGTCCCTGCCTCACGCCAGGACAGGTTGGGCTTGATGTTGGCATTGAAATGCCGCTGGCTGCTCTCACTGCTCACACTAGCACTGTGCTCTTCCCCACGTGTGCCAGACCCTTGCAGGGTTGAGGTCAATGCCACTGAGGGGTGGGCTGCGAGGGAGGGGGGGAGAGCAGGAGAGCTGGGTGCTGGCAGTGACCCCCTCGCTGGAGGTGCCTGGAGATGCCCAACTGCTGGGCACATGTGGTTCCCCTGCCCAGGGCACTGCTCGAAGGTGGCATGATGCTGTGCCAAGGGGCTGTGGGGAAAGTGCTGCATCTGGCCGAGGCCACACCATGGGCACAGATGTCACCCAGCCCACAGGCTTCCCCATGGCAGTGGGAGGGGGTGTCGGGCCCCTGCCCTGGTCCATGCTGCCTGCAGCCTGTCCCAGGCCACCAGCCACCCAGCCCAGCAGGGATCAGCCAGCGCTGGCTGTTCTGCCAGGCTGGGCATCCCCCACCACCTGGGCAAGAGCCCTGGCTCCCTCCCAACGCCAGCCACAAGTCACAACACCCCAGTGCAGGGTGCTCTCCCCCCTGGCCCCCCCAATCCCCAGTGCCCTGCAGGGTCCTGGACATGCCCAGGCGTGCCAGGGAAGTGGGAATGAGCCAAAGCATCGGCACAAGGCGCTAGGAACTGAAAGGCACTGGGTTTATTTGTAATAGAGCTGATGTCTAAAGTAATTAACAAAGGCTAATTGATGCACCGGTTTGGACAGCAGTGCAGGCACAGCAGGGGCCAGGCAGGCCCTCAGGAAGGGATGAAGACCCGTTTGCCCAGGCCAGGCACCCCAGAAGCCCATGTCACACCCCCTACCCCCTAAGCAACGCCCTGCCTTGCCTCCTCCCCAGCCCAGCACCCCCAAATACACCAGCAAACCCCAGCTGTAGCCACACACACACATTCCCCTGCCCCCCAGCTCTATCCCCAGCAGGGTTCCCCAGCCATGTCCCCCCGATAACCCAGAGCCGCCCCCCCCCCCCCCCGCCATGTCTCCCCTGTACCTCAGAGCCCCCCTGCCCCCAGGTACCCAGATATCTCAGCCCCCTCCCAGCCACCATGGATCCTCAGTCATGACGCCCCCCAAACCCCTCCACCAGGGACCCTCAGTCACATGCCCCCATCCCTGGGCCCCCTCCACCCCAAGGACCGTCAGCCACGACCCCCTGCCAGTGCCTCTCACCAGGAACCCCCAGCCAAGTCCTCCCACCAAGGACCTCCCACATACTGGGGTCTCCCCTATGTCAGAAACACCCCCCCTCCCCTGGGACCCTCAGCCATACCATTCCCAGCCTGCCCCCCATCCTGGGGCCACCCCCGCATTCTTTCCCCCCAGGTGTCTGACACCCCGTATGTGCTGCCCACCCTGGTGGTACCAGGGACCCACGGTGGGGCAACCCCCCCACCTGCAGACAGTGGTGGCAGCGCCCACCCACACGGCTGTGCCCTGCTCCCAGGGCGTCCCCGGCCCCTCAGTCACTGTCACCATCACTGTCGGTCCCTGCTGCTGCTGCCTCTGGCCCGGCCTCATCCTGCAGGTCGGCGAAGAAGTCCTCCCCACCACCCACCGCTTTGCTGCTGAGGGCCCGCAGCGGCCCTCCCTTCTTCTTCTTCTTTCGGTAGTCGTCCACCACCAGCCCTCCCAGGGCTGAGACGTCCCAGAACTTGACCTTCTGGTCATGGGCGCAGCTGGCCAGGAGCTGCCCACCCGGGGCCACCGCCAGCTGCTCGATGGGCTCCCCCAGGTGCTGCCCAACACAGCCCAGCACCCGGTTCGGCAGGACGTTCACTGCCCTGGGGACAGGGGGGCTGGTGGGGACCCTGCAGGGCCTGCTCCACCACCAGCCCATCTGCCCATGTCAGAAGGGAAGGGGTCCCTTGGCCCTAACCAGGCCGATGTCATCCCACCCCCTCCAGCCCCCCCACCCCCTCCACACCCCCCACCCCCTGACCTGATGACTCCATCCAGGGACCCCACGCAGACGATGCTGTCTGTGATTGGGACCATGCAGTCAACAGACTCGGCCCTCAGAGCGAAACGGTCACTGGCAGCCCCAAAGCCGTCCCAGTTGAAGAGGTAGATGGTGCCTTCACTGGAGCCACATGCCACTTTCTTCCCCCTCTAGGCAAGCCGGAGGGCAGTAAGGCAGAGGCACAGCAGGGAACCCAGCTCGCTCGTGGAGAGGGATCCGCTGGACCCTGCTCTGTGGCAGCGCCAGGTGCCAACCTTCAGCAGCACGACAGATGTCAGGTCCCCATTCTGTGGCTCTGAGAGCAGCTCAAAGCGCCGCCTCTTCACGTTGAAGACGCCCAGGGTGCCATCACCGCTGCAGGGGATGGAATGGGCACGCTGTGAGCAAGGGGCACGGCACGGTGTGCCTCCCCCAGCTCTAAGGGGAGGCCCACAAGGGCATGGCAGAGCTTGGCCCCAGAGCTCCAAGTACCTGGCGGTCAGCAGGATCTTCCCATTTCCATCCACAGCCATGGCGCTGATGTACTCCTCCTGCTGACGGGCCTCCAAGATGGCATCCCCCTTGCGCAGGTCCCACACCTTCAGCGCGCCAGCATCATCACCCGTGGCAAAGACGTGGTTATCAATGGGCAGCACGCAGTTGAGGGCCGAGCTGCAGAGACCCCAGCCCCACGCCGGCACAGTCATGGCTCACATCGCAAGTGAACGGCCACCAGACGATGCTCCAGCCTCCACCCGCATGGCTGTGGCCGGAGAGGGATGGGGACAGAGCCGGGACGAGCCACCCGTGCTGACCTACCCGTGGGCTTTGGGGAAGCGCGTTTCCAGCCGTCCTTCCTCCACCGTCAGCATGTGGATGGACTTGTCCTTGGACACGGTGAAAAGCTCTGGAAAGCCGTGTCAGCCGGCCGGCCCCGGCGCCCCCCGCTGCCACCCCCCGCCCCCCGCACTCACTCTGCCCGTCCTGGGAGAAGGCCACGTCGCGGCACGACTTGAGGTGATGCCCCGAAGACCAGAGCTGCCGGTTCTCCCCCTCGGTGCAGGAGTACGAGTACCTGCGGGGCCGGGCCGGGCTCGCAGGGAGCCTCGACGGCCGGTGCCCCGCGGCTCCCATCGCCGGGACCCGCCCCCAGCCCCGGCTGGGCCCCCACGGCCCCACTCACAGGTAGACGTCGCCGTCCACGTCCCCCGCCGCCAGCAGAGGCCGGGCCGGGTGCAGGGCGATGGCGTTGGCCGTCGCCTCGAAGCAGATGTCCTCGGGGGTGTCCCGCAGCCGCGGCTCCCGCCCCGCCGGCCCCGGGCCGCCCTGCGGGGAAGCGGGGCACTGGGCCCGGGCCGCGCTAACGCCGCCCGCGCTCCCCTCTCCCGGCGCCGCCATGGCGGCTTGGGCCTGCGCGCCGCGTGCTCCGCGTGGCCCCGCCCCCCGCGTGCTCCGCCCCGCTCCGGCGCACGGCCCCGCCCCGCCGCGTCACGCGCGGGCCCGCCCCAGCCCGGCGACACCGCGCGGCGCCACCGGCCGCCAGGGGCTCGATCCCGCGGGCCCCCGTGGCCCGTACCGCCGGGACTCGCCCGGCAGCTCCTCCTGCTCTCCCCGCAGGCTCCTCCGCTTCTCGCCCCGGCTGCCCGGCACTGCTCCGGTAGTTTTAGGATCTCGGGTGGGCAGGGCCCCGCGACGTCCTGCCCCCGGCCCCCGCCCAGCCAGGGGCCACCCGCAACGTCCCCGTCCGGACCCACAGGGGCTGGTCCATGTCCCCAGACCCTGGCGACGAGCTCTGCTGGCCGCCAGCCCCACCTGCCCCCGGCCGCGGCAAGTCTGAGGCACAGGCAGTGGAGCGGGCTCATTTCCCTCAAACAGGCCCATTTGCAAATTTTATCCAGGTCTTGACAGAGGCTGCTGCCCCACACCCCAGAACGCTCCCCCAATAAACGACCCAAGGCGGGGGTGGGGGGGCTCAGGAGGTGGCACCTCTGCTAATCAGAACACAGCTTCCTCTCCTTCCACACAAACGGGTATTTATGCAAATTTAATGCAGTTTTATTACAGCTACAACATTTACACGTCACAGGCTATACAACCAACACTGGAGGAGAGCGCCTCGGCACACCCCACAGCACGAGGCTGGGGGTGCTGTGCTGCCCCGCCCAGAGCAGAGAGGGGACAGCGTGGGGGACAAGGGCAGCACGCCAGCCAGCTCGGGGAAAACAGACCAGGCTTCCAGGAACTGCATCAGTACTTGGGACGTTTCACCTCAACCCTGGAAGACACAGAGGGGCAGGACAACGGTGAGGATGCAGGGCAGACAGCTCTGTCACCCTCCCATCCAGAGCTCGACCCTGAGCTCCACAGTTTCACCCCACAGACCAGTGTGAGGGGGCCCCCCCAACAGCTCCTTGGGACACCCAGCCAGCTGGGGCAAAACCACCTGACCAAGGGAGAGCCTCAAGACGGTCCTGGGGTCTGCTCAGCACCCACCACCTATGGCCCAGGGGAGAGGTGCCCAGCAGGTTTAGCTGAACAGAGCAGGACAGGAGCACCCCCATGGGACCAAGTGTTCTCCACTCCCAGCCACTCTGCCAAGGGCTGGCAGGGAGGTCCCTGCCC